>NC_061797.1:14443395-14746425 GCF_021462225.1 Girardinichthys multiradiatus
AACATGAAAACAAAGAAAGCTGGAGGACCTGATAACGTCTCCCCATCATGCCTGAAAGCCTGTGCAAATCAACTCGCTCCAATCTTCACCCAGATCTTCAAAAAGTTACTGGTGACATGTGAGGTCCCCTCCTGCCTCAAACGATCCTCCATCATCCCAGTGCCCATGAAACCCACCATCCTAGGATTAAATGACTACAGGCCTGGAGCCCTGACGTCTGTGGTCATGAAATCCTTTGAGCAGCTGGTATTGAAGCACCTGAAAGACATCACAGGCCCCCTGCTGGACCCCCTGCAGTTTGCTTACCGAGCAAACAGGTCGGCAGATGATGCTGTCAACTTAGGTCTACACTTCATCCTGCAATACCTCGACCGTCCAGGGACGTACGCCATGATCCTGTTTGTAGACTTCAGCTCAGCCTTCAACACCATCATACCAGACATCCTCCACCAGAAGCTCACCCAGCTCAACGTCCCAGCCTCCACCTGTCAGTGGATCAACAGCTTCCTGACGGACAGACAGCAGCAGGTGAGACTGGGGAGCATCTTCTCCCGATCCAGATCAATAAGTACTGGTGCCCCCCAGGGGTGTGTTCTGTCCCCACTCCTCTTCTCCCTGTACACAAAGGACTGCACCTCATCGGACTCGTCCGTGAAACTCCTGAAGTTTGCAGATGACACCGCTGTCATTGGTCTGATCCAGGACGGTGATGAATCTGCATACAGACAGCAGGTGGATCGGCTGATACACTGGTGCGGTCAGAACTACCTGGAACTCAACCCACTCAAGACTGTGGAAATGGTGGTGGACTTTCGGAGAACGCCATCTCCATATATCCCCCTCACCATCCTCAACCACACCGTGTCAGCTGTGGACCACTTCACGTTCCTAGGAACCACCATCTCTGAGGACCTGAGATGGTCTTCACACATAGACACTGTTCAGAAGAAGGCCCAGCAGAGACTGTACTTCCTGAGGCAACTCAAGAAGTTCAACCTTCCACAGGAGCTGCTAGTTATCTTCTACACTGCCATCATTCAGTCTGTCCCATCTTCATCCATCTCAGTGTGGTTTGGCTCATCCACAAAATAGGACAGGTCCAGACTGCAACGAATAATCAGGTCTGCAGAAAGAATAATCAGGGCTGACCTTCCCTCTATCCAGGACTTATACAGGTCTAGGGTCAGGAAAAGAGCAGCTAAAATCTCTGTAGACCCCACACACCCTGCACATAAACTGTTCAGAGTTTTACCTTCCGGCCGTCGCTACAGAGCACTGTTTACTAAAACCAGCCGCCACAGAGACAGTTTCTTCCCCCAGGATGTTTCTCTGTTGAACATTTAATAGAGAACTAAACAACCTCATACTGAAGTCGCAATTCCACCTTGTATATGTGTATATTTGTATATATGTATTTAAGGACATAAAGATTTATGCGGAATATATCTTATAATGCAAAAAAAAAAACCCAGAGAGCAAAGTGTACCGGAGTCAAATTCCTTGTTTGTTGTATGTACGAACTTGGCAATAAAGCTGATGCTGATTCTGATAAGTCGTTTTGAATTTGATACATGCAGCCTGAAACAAGCAAAGGAAAATATGCTATGTAAATCTGCTCTATTAGAGGTAATTATTTATCCTACTTGTTAATGGCACCTTCTTTTGGGTTTGCAAGATATAATATTTATAAACTGAAATGCAGTCTCATGTCTGCTTTGCAGAATCTCTGCTCTTTTGTATAATCATGCTTCTCAGCATCAACACAGTGCTTATTTTGTGTCCCCCCTCTCATTTGCAATATGACTAATCTATAGTAGTTAATTGAGCCCACAGGCAGTTGGTTTCAGTGGTGGCTCCTGTGCCTTTCTGGATAAAAACAGGAACTCTCTAGAGAGGTCCGCAAGAACACTTGCTGTGTTTATTAGCTGCCATTGATCAGGGATTCAGTCATTGTGCAACTCCTATCATAGTTCCCATATTACCAGTTTCATCCCTTAAAAATTACTACAAAGGCAAGAAAATTAATCTGGCATAACATGTTTTCTATTTTTTTTTTTACTGGACTATTTGATGTAGATGGATGTTTATCGAGGTTTTCAACAGCACCCAGAAATCCCTACACAACATAACTGTTCATTACAGTTTCCTAAATCCAATATGATTTTCTACATTTAGTTATTAGCTTCATTGAAAGGCCTTCATTGCGTAACCCCACAGGAGATAAACTCTTCAATGAGTTTGTGTTGTGGGAAAAAGCTGATATACAGGTCCTTCTCAAAAAATTAGCATATTGTGATTAAGTTCATTATTTTCTATAATGTAATGATGAAAATTTAACATTCATATATTTTAGATTCATTGCACACTAACTGAAATATTTCAGGTCCTTTATTGTCTTAATACGGATGATTTTGGCATACAGCTCATGAAAACCCAAAATTCCCATCTCACAAAATTAGCATATTTCATCCGACCAATAAAATAAATGTGTTTTTAATACAAAAAACGTCAACCTTCAAATAATCATGTACAGTTATGCCCTCAATACTTGGTCGGGAATCCTTTTGCAGAAATGACTGCTTCAATGCGGCGTGGCATGGAGGCAATCAGCCTGTGGCACTGCTGAGGTCTTATGGAGGCCCAGGATGCTTCGATAGCGGCCTTTAGCTCATCCAGAGTGTTGGGTCTTGAGTCTCTCAACGTTCTCTTCACAATATCCCACAGATTCTCTATGGGGTTCAGGTCAGGAGAGTTGGCAGGCCAATTGAGCACAGTGATACCATGGTCAGTAAACCATTTACCAGTGGTTTTGGCACTGTGAGCAGGTGCCAGGTCGTGCTGAAAAATGAAATCTTCATCCCCATAAAGCTTTTCAGCAGATGGAAGCATGAAGTGCTCCAAAATCTCCTGATAGCTAGCTGCATTGACCCTGCCCTTGATAAAACACAGTGGACCAACACCAGCAGCTGACACGGCACCCCAGACCATCACTGACTGTGGGTACTTGACACTGGACTTCTGGCATTTTGGCATTTCCTTCTCCCCAGTCTTCCTCCAGACTCTGGCACCTTGATTTCCGAATGACATGCAGAATTTGCTTTCATCCGAAAAAAGTACTTTGGACCACTGAGCAACAGTCCAGTGCTGCTTCTCTGTAGCCCAGGTCTGGGGAATGTGGCACCTGTAGCCCATTTCCTGCACACGCCTGTGCACGGTGGCTCTGGATGTTTCTACTCCAGACTCAGTCCACTGCTTCCGCAGGTCCCCCAAGGTCTGGAATCGGCCCTTCTCCACAATCTTCCTCAGGGTCCGGTCACCTCTTCTCGTTGTGCAGCGTTTTCTGCCACACTTTTTCCTTCCCACAGACTTCCCACTGAGGTGCCTTGATACAGCACTCTGGGAACAGCCTATTCGTTCAGAAATGTCTTTCTGTGTCTTACCCTCTTGCTTGAGGGTGTCAATAGTGGCCTTCTGGACAGCAGTCAGGTCGGCAGTCTTACCCATGATTGGGGTTTTGAGTGATGAACCAGGCTGGGAGTTTTAAAGGCCTCAGGAATCTTTTGCAGGTGTTTAGAGTTAACTCGTTGATTCAGATGATTAGGTTCATAGCTCATTTAGAGACCCTTTTAATGATATGCTAATTTTGTGAGAAAGAAATTTTGGGTTTTCATGAGCTGTATGCCACAATCATCCGTATTAAGACAATAAAAGACCTGAAATATTTCAGTTAGTGTGCAATGAATCTAAAATATATGAATGTTAAATTTTCATCATGACATTATGGAAAATAATGAACTTTATCACAATATGCTAATTGTTTGAGAAGGACCTGTATGAGACAAGAGCTTGAATTATGATTTGATCAGACATACTGGTATGGTGTGTAAAACTCCTACACTGGTACTTTATAACCTCTCCATTAAAATGGTTCAAGAGCATTTTACCTATTTAAGAATCATTAGAACAAGAAAACACAAATATCTTAAAAACTTCACTATGGAGCTGGAGCTGGATTCAGTCCTGAGCATTTGCATCGCTTTCATTAGAGGCTGTTCTCTTTATCTGCATGATTGACAAACCTGTAGCTAATCCAGTGATCAGACACTCCCCTAAAGTGTGGGGAGGAAAAATTTAAATCTTAGCAATTTTTTACCTTAGCGACAGTGGGCTCAGGTAGGTTGCCAGTTCGAACACCGCTCTATCCGTCTTAGTCGTTGTGTCCTTGGGCGAGACACTTTAACTGCCTTACCTGTTTATAGTGGTCAGAGGACCCGGTGGCGCTGATTGTATGGCAGCACTGCTTCTATCAGTCTGCCACAGGGCAGCTGTAGCTACAATGTAGCTCACCACTGTCAGTGTGGGAATGTTTGTATGAATGGGTGGAGACTGATTGTTCAGTAAAGAGCTTTGGGACCTCGGACTAGATAAAACCGCTATACAAATGTACGCCATTTACCATTCATAACTGCACTTATTCCAAACCTCTTCCTCATATGATACTTTTCAGGTTTGGCATTGAGCAAGTATTAACCACTCTATAGATATAAAAAAGGACTAGTCTTTTTCTTTCATCCCATGTTTCCAACATTCTAGACACTGTGGCCACCAACCTTTATGAGTTTCTTAGGTTACAACCATCAAACACAGGTCTGACCTCCCTTTCTTGCAATAAATTACAAGTAGCAAAGAGAAAATGAGGTCTGCATAAGGAGAAAGACGTAAGCCAATCAGTTTTAGATAATACTTAGGATTCAGTCTTTACCTTAACAAATCAAACATGACTTTGCGCCTGCTGCTTTTTATTAATATTTAAGGTAGCTCACAGAGGCAATTTGTCCAGATCCAACTTGTCTAGGACCCACCTGGGTTTGGATTTTCACTGTGGCACTATGGCATTGATGAGGCCACCTTAAACCATATGCCTATCAACAAGTCATGCTTTAGCAAATTTCTGGAAGGAGAAGCTTCAAACTCTGTATAAGGTTACTGCCTTGAAACTGCCCCTTAACTTGCTCTCTTTGGTAAAGTGTGTGAGTGACATAAACAAATTACCAATAATTAATCTCCAAACAGCTCATTCAAGTCTTGAGCGTCTTTCATATTGTGGTTCCTCAATAAACAAATGACCACAAACACCCCATTATGGATCACTTTATCTTTTCAGATCAAACAAGTCGATGGTCAGATAAGGGGTGTCACTTGCAAAACACTGCATTCACTTGAGAAGAATGTGTAAGACAGAATTGTTGTGCACCATCTAAAATATCTACTTGTACTCAATCATATTCTGGATTGTGCAGCTGCCGTCTTTGGTTTATTTCTTACCAGTATGTCACACTTGCTGCACAATCCCATATAACTTGTTAAAGCTCATGGGGATTGTGGGTTTATGACTTCCTCTAGAGGTGTCTCAGGATACACCCTGATCCCTGTCTGTATTGGGACCTTTCAGTTCATCATACGCTGTAAAGACCATGGAACAACAGTCTGATCTGTAAGGAGCTTTTGACACCTTTGTATGTCATTCCAACATCACAAATTTCCCATCCCATTTATTACTGTACATCTGGCAGCCACAGCTTCTTTAAATACACTAAGATAAGCTTTCTTTGCATTCTACAATTTTTTTTATCTCTCTTGTCTCTGGAGAATAGCTTACTGGATCACAATACTGAATGTACTAAGAAAACTGTGACAGAGCAAAGCCTGAGCTGTGACAGTGAAAAATAGTATAACAATGAGATGTATTCTCAGCATGACAGGCCAGTAACTGAATATATATAAGAGCAAAATGAATCAATATTCCCAATACTTGCCAACGAAGCTTCAAGGGGAGCATTATGTAGCACTAATTGAACCTATAGGGGACATTTTCTAATGCAATCAGCACTCTCATTGGAATTCACTTAAACTCTTCTGGTAGACAATCGGGATCACGATGCCTTCTACTTATTTCAGAGCTTTCTTTATTCCTTTTATGTCAATTTTTGAATATTTCTTTTATACTCATTGGCATGGATTTCTGGCTATGCCAAGGCTCAGTACCATTCCATATTCCCTTATTATATAATCAGATTAAAGAGACTGGAAAATATGAACCCAGAGACATCCATCCAGTTCATAGAAATAGACCAGTAAGGATTCTCTGGACCATGTTACTTGAAGGATATAATTTAACTTCAGATGATATAATGCATTTAATTCAGTGTTAAAAACATTAAACTGATATTTAACAGTTTTTAACACTAAATTACATTTAATTTGGCTATCAATTGAGCCATTTCTGAGAACTAAACTGATCTCAGACTTAAACCCACTGCATGTTCTTTAATTCCCCAGTTTCACTGACACAAAAAAGCATCAGTTGCATCTTGAAAATCAGTGATACCAAAAAATCAAACACAAAGGTGGTCGGTCTGCTGACCAGTTGGGCTCACAGAAGAAATATTGTAAAATTGTAAAAAAAAATCAGTCACATAAACGTATAAGGTGCTGCAACAAATTTATCCTCCCAACATGTTTCATTGCTAGCAGGTTTTCATCTGGAGTTTGCAAGAAAGGGTTGAGTCTATATACACTGGTTCACAATCAGTTGCAGATAATCAG
The DNA here is from genome assembly GCF_021462225.1 of Girardinichthys multiradiatus. Lineage (NCBI taxonomy): Eukaryota > Metazoa > Chordata > Actinopteri > Cyprinodontiformes > Goodeidae > Girardinichthys > Girardinichthys multiradiatus. Next base: position 14,450,002 of record NC_061797.1, read on the forward strand.
ATTAAACAGAATAGTGTAATTTCTTGGGTAAGTTTGAAACTGTCAATTACTCACTAAGCAGCTGACTTGCCTTATTCATCCATCTGCCTCTATTACAACAGACCTATTAATGCAGCTGGTCAATGTCTTGTCACTGATTTTGCAGCTTCAATGTCAGGCTTTACAGGGTAGAAATCATTTCTATATTGATGACCGCCACAACAGAAAAGGGAAAAAGTAACCTGTCCACCAAGCTAAGGGACACTAAAGTGCAAAGAGCAAATAGTAGGCAGGTTATATACTGGAGTAATGAGTCACATCTCTCTGTTTTGCATTCCAGTAGGCAAGACTGGGTGTGACAGTTACCAGAAAAACACCTTCTTGACTACAATGTATCAAGTGTATAATTTTGTGCAAAGGCAATTATGATGCAGGGCTGTTTTTCAGTTACCCCTGGCCACTTCTTTCTAGTTAGAGAAACTTTAAATCCTTTAAGTCCTTAAGCCAACAGAACACTTTTGGAATGAAATAGAACAGAGACTGTGGTTCAAGCATTCTTGTCCAACATCAGCGTCAGACCTCACAAAAAGACTATAACAGTGGTCAAAAAACACTACTAAACCTAGAAAGTCTTCCCAGAGGAGCTGAAGCTGTTATAGCTGCAGAGGGTGGGCAGATATCATATTAAACCTTAGAAATTAGGAATAAAATGTCACTCAAGTTAATGTGTACAGTGTATTATTTTAGCAAGAGTAGGAGTAATTGTTGCTGTTCTAAGTAAACACACTTAGATCTTGTTAACATATTTGTTTTGATGTATTTAACGTGACACCATGGTATTTTTACCTGAGATTAACATACTGTGAGAATCTAATATTGATCCATGGGTATTACTGTATTTATAAGGACAGACAACTTGAACAAACCACTAATGTTGACAGCTCTGTGCATTAAATATCAAGTGTGCTATTTACTATGTGTCTGCATTTGCTAAAAGTGATAAAACTAAAATTTTTATTCCTAAACATTAGTCACATACAAACATGTATCGATAAGGGAAAGGTTTATATAACCAAAGTGCTTCCTGACTCTGAAAGGACTTAACTAAACGCAGAGCCTTACTTTATTAAATAAGATATGCTTCACTCTGCATAAATGCATAAATCAATAGCAAAACTGCCACAGAAATATTAGAATAATTGATCCAGGGTGATTTAGCAGCAGGGAGGTCCAGAGGCTTGCAGGATATTAGCTCAACGTAATAATCTTGGTGAAGGTCAGTGGATACTCCAGTAATGACAAATGTCCTCTCTTTGACTCCTACTGGTCAGACTTTATTTTGGCTGGTTACAGGAAATTACTTTCAGCACCTTTCATCTTCTTCCACTCACTGTGGAAGCTGCAGCTTTACGGCAATGCCCAATCAGGGTATCATAAAAACAAGCTGTAACTGTCCCACCTTGTCATAAAAAGCATTCTGATGCCAAACTGCTGCTCATTAAAGTAAGAATTAGAGGCTCTGTGAATACTGCATAGTATTGGCGCAAGTAATTTTGTAAAACCTTAAACTATCTGTGGCGTAATTCAAGTATCATTTAGTTTGTTTTTCTTTGCATTCCCTGCAATAGGTCTGCATCAATTTTGTAGGAGTGTATAAACAAGAATGCTGCTTCTAATTTGAAATAAAGAACTTAATATAGACTAAGTCTTAATATCAACTACATTGCAAAATTAAAATGAGTCACTTGTATATTCTTCAAACTTTAAGGACCACAGACCCCACGCAATGCTCTTGTCTCAATAAAACCACACCACAATCTTCAATACCGGCCAAATCTAAATTGAGGGAGCATTAATTCATATCAAATCAAATTATTGATAAATTTGGAAAAAAAAAATGGACTGTAGCTTTCCTAAAATCAGCTGAAAGATTCAGGGTTCTACTGGCCTTTGGAGGACCATGTGCAGGGTTCTGACAGTGTGAGGCAATATGACTCATTCTAGTGATGGTTTAGTCAACAGGTGGACCAAACCTAGAAATGATCCATTTCTATTTGCAAATCCAAACATAAGTCAACATAATAACATGGCATTACAGTTTCACATTCCTTACCTTCACTAAGTCTTTGTTACTGCTACTGATAGCCAAAAGTGTGAGAGAAAGTCGGCATGTTTATAAAATTTAATGAAGATTAACAAAATTAACTAAATCACAAAAAAAGTGATTGGCTCTGTGTTTTAGCCCTGACCTGTTAGCGACCAGCTAGCAAGGACTGGGCAGCTGATAGCGAACTGATTGCGGTGAGAGAGCAGAATCGGTTCTTTGAAAAGGAGTATTGCTTAACATTCTTCTTTTTTTAACACTGGTTACCTGCAATGAAACACATGCTGTCACTATTGAAAGGATGTCACAGACCAATATATTGCTGCTATTGAGACCTAAATCAACCATATATCAAATCATCAACAACAACGTGAATAAATGTTTAACTTGTAAAGAAAGCTCCGGGGACCCCAAAGAAAGTCCAACAAATGCCAGGATGTTCTCCTAAAGGAGATAGAACTAAGAGATGGGGTTACCAACAGTGCAAAGCCTGCTCAGGAATGGCAGAAGGCAGTTGTGAGTACTTCTGCATGCTTGGTGAGGCTGAGACTTTTGGGTGCTTGTCTGGTCCCAAGGAGGACAGCACAGAAGCCACTTCTCTCCAAGAGAAACGTCAGACTGACATTCTGCAGGAAGTACAAGGATTTGACTGTGGGGCAGTGTGGTAAAAGTGGTCCAAATTAGGTATCCTAAAGACTGCTTGTCACAGCTGAAAAAATAACTGTCTGGAGAAGGAAAGGTAACACTACTCTGAGGCTTGTGTCATACAGAAAAGCTCCCCACAAAGAATAGTGTCACAAGGCAAAAATGAAATAGAAAAATTAAAAAGTAGCTCAGGAATCAAAACTCTGAAATTTTGGTTTCATGAGAACATAAAAATGCCCAGATCGTAATCCCCAATCTCAAGAAAGACAATTCCAGCAAAACTGGAGCAGTAAAGGTTGCAAAAAACAAAATCATTAGTCTAAAACGTTTTGGCCACCACTATATTCCATCAACAATCGCAGAATTGGAATGCTGAATGAAGCTGCAGTATGAGTTCAATTTCATCTGGTAAAGTATCATAATAGAACACGTCAAAACTAGGGCAGTTTGTAGTTTCAAGTCCTGTCAGATGTATTTTCTTACGCCTAAACAGTGCATTTGCTGGTCAAAACCAAGCATAAGATGCATTTCTCTCACTGACAAATCTACAAACACACATTGAACTGGTTCAGAAGAAATAGAGTCCTACAGAGCAGATAGTGTGCTATGCAATGAACAACCAAGAGAGACAGCTGTTCATAAATGTGCTACATGTTCTCGGCCTCTGATTGTCAGCTTGTTGTTTACTGGTTAGGCTTTAAACTACTTTATCAAAAGTTGAGAAAAATGGAAGCGAGAATGACTGTTGGAATTTGTTCTTCAATGGGACCTAGGAACAGAAAATCCCAAAAGTTTTGTTTTTGTTCCTGGGTTTCAAATAACAAAGATTTGGTATGTTTAAGAATAATCAAACGGACATAATAATATACAAAATACATTCTTATTTTTAACAGAATTACATTTGGAATTTATTTATTTTCTAAAAAGATATGCAACTAAATCAGATGTTTTGGTGAATGTTGAATTTTCCAGTTTTATTTGAGAGCAGCAAGTTTCCATCTTATCACAATTTATTCTGCTCCATTGCAAGGCAAACAAACGGCATCATCAAGCTCTGTGATTGTGTTTTTTTTTTCTGTAAAATCACTGCAGGCCTTGCAATACTGATTCTATGAGACATGTGTCAAAATTGACAGTAAAGTCAGCAAATTGTACCCTTGCACCGAGTGGGTTTGCTTTGTAATCTCTATGCCTATGACATGTTCTGACTTCTGTAGAGACCTCCAATCACAGCTGAACCTGTATGCTTTTCATTGTAGAGTTAGATGAGAGCTCTTGGCAGCCAAGAGACTGCTAGCTGCCATGTCCAGTGATGTTACTGACAGTGAGAAGGGAGTTGTTGCTGATTGGTTTCCCGAGCCATTCTCAATATTACATTTTTATGCAAAGTTGAATTATATCATAAATAGAAGATCCTCAACAATACTGAATTTAAATACAGAAAAAAGACTTTTGAGAGGTGCCGCATGGTGGTGCAGTTGGTAGCATTGTTGCCTTGCAGCAAGAAGGTCTTGGGTGGGACTCCTGGCCTGGGATCTTTCGGCATGGAGTTTTGAATGTTCTCCCAATGCATGCGTGGGTTCTCTCTAGGTACGCCAACTTCTTCTCAAAGTCCAAAAACATGACTGTTAGGTTAATTGGTCCCTCTGGTTGCTCTCTGTAACTAACAGGTGCAGTGTGGGTAATTTGACTGCTGTGCTACTTTTATTACACTCCCTGCACCGCTGCCTGGGTTTCTGGTTACTTGATGAGCAATGTCTATCTCAAACCCAAATAGGCAAAGCTGACCCATTTCCTTACCAAAATATTTGGATTTAATAGACTGCTGTTTTAACCACTGCTTCTTTTCTTCCTGAAGTGTTAGGCTTATTGTTTAGTTTATTTTAGACCAAACAGTTATTATGATGATTTGATTGGTGGTCCAAGGATTAATCACACACTTCAAATGTTTCTCTTTTTTACATTACTGGAGCAGAAAATGTTCCTTTCTATTTGAATTTTGGAATTACATTTAAGGAAAATTGAGGACTTTGGTTACCGAGTCACAGGTGTACCCAGATTTAGTTTTTTTCAATGTACAGTTGCAGTCATGCTTCTGGTTTAAAGACCTTTGTATGAGATGTCAGGGAAACTGTCGGAGTGAAAGGAGGTAACACAGTACTGCCCCTCCCACACAGGTTGATGTGCACTGCCTGTCAGTTTGCTGAAATAAGTCTTCTACATTTTTTCATTGTTTACAAGAAACGGTTTAGAAATAGTTCAGGACCGAAAAAAACACAGTCTACTGTTTTAGAAGCAATATATTGCAATTAATGCTATTTTATTTTAAATTTAATCAGAGCATGCTTAACCATTTTTTTCAAAATGTACAGATTTTTATACATTTACAATTGTTTTTGTTAAAACCGTAATTGAGTAAGATTGCTAATTTTATTGTACCGTGAGAATCTCTTGCCTGCAGACGCCTAGCTGTTTTTTCAACTAAACGATTTTTTCAGACACAAAGACAGAAAGCCTGTGTGACTCAAACCCAAACTGTTTACCATTAATAAGACTCTGGCGTTGGCTTTGAGTGGACTAGGAAAAGCGTAACAGATCACATTAAATAGATATTTCATTTCAGACAGTGACTTTCTGATTTCTGAAATGATAATGTCAAGACTTCTAATATGCCATACTCTCCACCAAATTAATGCAGCCTATCTTCATTACAGCAGCACTTACCAATAACCTCCAGTGTGTGTGATACCGTGTCCTTCAGAGAATTCACAGTGTACAAGACAGTAATGACAGTGCTCAAAAAAAAAACTCTCACCAGAGCAACACTGTCATGCATTTATATTTGAAGAATTGCAATGATAAATGACACTCACCTTTATTTTGTTGGTCTTAGCTCTTTAGTGGTGTCATAGCTGAAGAAAGGAGAACAAAAACGAATTAAAATGAATTTAAAATATTACATTTAATGCCCTAATAACTTTAAATCTTTATATTTATAATAAACTGAAAGATGAAAGGAATAGCACATTTTAAGTACACTATCTTATGGACCAGGCTTTACAGTTCTTATTCCATTTCCTCCTCTTTCAGAAACACTTCTTCTCCACTGCTCCATCTCTGCTCACCAACATTTCATGGCTAACAGGAAGCAGAGGGCACGGCGCTTTATTTAATTAGTCACAGCAGCTGAGTGCTCATGTGGAACCAAACAGGGGAGGTACATTGGGGTAGTGAGATGGATAGGCACACTCCCACCGGGCCTTGGCTGTGTTGTCAGAGGAGTGCAGATTACATGACAGAAGGGTTCTGGGGAAGGGTGATGGTTGTGGTAGTGGGTGTTGTTTGGCAAGAAGATGCAAATGGAGCTTGTATTGAGGTGGGGATTCATCCCAGAAAATAGATTGCCTTCACTTCACAAGCAACCATGTCCTTCCTCAAAAGCACCAGCCTTGGTTTGTTTAATATGCCAACAGGCAGGCATCTGACCTAGCCCGTTGTTGTGATGTACAGTGCTGAGTGGTTTGACTACTTTTATTAACTGTGACAATGCTCATTATTCCAAATGATTTAGAGGCTGCTATTTTTCTTCTGTCTTGTCTCATGCTAATCTGTTGGCCTTTTCCTTGTGGACCAGAAGATAACCCCGCAAGGACATAGGAGTAGCTCAATGTGAAGTACTTGATGAGGGTCTTTCTGAACTAAACCCAAAGGAGGATAAATGTTTCTCCAATAACTGGCTTTAACACTAAAATAATTTGTCAAATTCAAAGAAACATCAAGAGACAGCATGCTTGGAGAGTATCTATTAGTATATAATAAGATCATGGCGCAGTTTACGGATCATCTGATGCATGAAAATAGAAGTTTATATGCCTATTATTATCCAGTCAATGGTACAAAAAAGATCCACAGGCTACCATATAAATACAACATGTTGCTTTCTATATGGAGCTGAACCAACTAGGAATGTGAATAGTCAGCTTATTATATGTACAACGGCTAAGCAGTGGTGTTCAGGGATCTCTTTTAATTAGTGCTCTTGAAGATGTCCAGTGACCCACATCTAATGATGAAGGCAACACAAATGTTCTATTTACATATCTTTAGTCAGTAATGTGTGACCACTGTGAGAGCTCACTGGTGCACTATGTAGTGTCAATGAAAAGAGAAAAGAAAAGTTAAGCTGAGCTACCTGGGATGCTTTCCAGGGAATTCTCAAATTGAACTTTAGCTTTATAGCTTTGAATTAGTGTTTGTGACCTTCACACAAACAACAGAAATTTCTTTATTGAGGTTTCATCTTTAAAGACTTCAATTTTAACTGTTTATTTTTCTAAGCAATAAAATATAGTATTCTTTACTACTTTTCTAAAAAGAAATTGCATAACATGAATCAGAAAGAAAAGGAATCACCCAAAAAATACACACACATATTATATTTTTGTTTACCGTGTACCGACATCCTTGCTTTGTTTTTACTGAGAAAAACTCCTCTGTGATGTCCAGTTTAACATTTATTCAGTAGGAAAAAATTTTATAAATATTTGTTTATACCAACATCACTGTAAAATTATTAGTATGCCTGCTGTCAATTCTTTATCTGATCCCCTTGTGCTCCTTTTAGAAAGTGCTGAGTCCTCTCTTATGCTCTTTCCTCTTTATCTCACCACACAAGCTGTCTATAGGATTTAGGTCCGGGTACTTAGATAGCCATGGAAAAGGGTGGATCTTGTGTTTGATTAACCATATCTGTGTTTTATTGGCCATCTGTTTTGAACCATTATACTGCTAAAAGACCCAATGGCATGCTATATTCAGTTTACTGATAAAGGTAACTAGATTTTTTTATTTAAAATCTTCTAATATTTCAAGGTCCTACAAATAGTTTTATCTGACCAAATACACATGCTCCCAGTTAAAGTCCCATTACAGTTTAGAAAACAACAACAATTTATTTCCCAAGCAAAAATTTGTCATGAAACAATAAACTGGGGATCGTTGGCAGGTCAATATCTGCAGATGTCCATGATCACATTGGTCATATAAGTCATTATGCATATTGTGTATCTTAACAGGCAAACAATGTTTTAAATTTAAAAAGTAAGGTTTTAAAAATCCTTCCTGAATGTAACCGTTGCACAGAGACACCACATATTATGTCTTTTAACCTGGTAATGATTCAAATCACAGCAGTATGGACAGTGCAGGGAGTCCTAACTGATATCTTCATCTAAATAATATATAAACTGTCAGTTTTATTTATATTTGTTTGCAGACACCTTGTTGTTAGCTAATCCCTTATATCAGCGATCAATCCACAAATTGTAGTATACACGCCTGACTCCTCTAACTCTGGCTGTAAGAACAAAGTGATGCATTATCCAGGTGTGTTTTCATGCATTGCTTTTATGTCCATGTTTCTGACAGTATAGATCAAACAGGTAAAACAGTGAACCCAGAAGTAACTTAGGCAGAGTTGTTCGTCCCCTGAGTTATCTAAAAATCTGCACAATATTCATTCTGATTACCTGCTAATCCTCAAGCTTTTGTACGATTTGAGCCCTGCTCTCTGCCTTACAGTAGTGTCCTTAGCATTAAGGAATCAGAAGTGAGCACAGGCTGGGGCTTCTAACGCTATAAGCTGCGTAATGCATAATATTCCATAACCTTCCACCTTCTCTGCTCCCTTTTCAGAGGGCATGTTAAATTGCTCTTTTACCAATGATTCTGTATCTGTGAAAGAACTGGGTCACTCGTGCTCTCTTCCACAGGGAAGTACACACAAACTGAATTCAGATTCTGGTAGGAGCCTCACTTGCACTTTCATCAGCCTTTCATGCTCAGATTATTTGACACATCTCTGATCGAATTTGAGGGATGACAACAAGAGATGCCTAGTGCATGACTTCGAATGTGCATGAAAATTAGTGTGTAAGTGTTCCTTTCTAAATGCATGTCTTGAGTGCCCTTTCTACAATTGACTGTATGGTTGTGGGATTGTGAAGTGTTGTTGCTGGTTCTAGTACCTGAAAATATATGCAGAATATGAGCTACAATGTTTGTTAAACATTATTTGCCTCTGCTGTAAATGCAACAAAGGGATCTCATCACGCAGCAAATAAATGAGCACAGGTCCCTAGTTATCACTGGTTATTGTTCCAATCAAGCTGGCGTTGAAAAGGAAGGCGCGCTCGCCTTTGGACAGCTCATTAAGATAACGCACAAACGTGGTTCCCCATCATCCAGGGTTTATTAAAGTGAGGCTCATTTTAGCTCCTTTGTCTCATGCAGGAACCTCTGGCTTTGTCAGCGCAATTGAAGCCAGATGGCGAAACAAAGCTGCCTGTCTGGATCGCTTAGAGAGTGATCTCATAAAACAGAGCCATTAACCTGACTTCACAATCTCACCGCCCACAATATCCACCTGGTTTCAGCAGGTGCATGGACAATGATGGGAGGAGGTACGGGTAAGCAAGGCTTCAACTTGCTGTTCTGTTAGTGAAGTGCAGACACAGCACAGCCCCTTTAGCTACAGCCAAGCTATATTAAGTCTTACTAGTTGTGGGATGGCTGACCCTGCTCCTGGCTGCACAGATTTCCTTCTGAAACATTCATGAGAGAGGGAGCAGAGAATAAAAGCCATTGTCCCCCTTCACTCAGACTCTCCTTCACCTCTCAGCTTATTAAAATCACATGGTATTAACTTTGGCGTTCACTGAAAGGCTAAATAATTCAATCAGAATAAAAAAGAAAGTCAAATGAATAACTCTAATGACATTAATACTTGAGGGAGAACTGTTCAAGACTATACGGGTTGGTTACTGAAGCTAGTAATGCAGAGAAGGCTTGCCCTGAGTGCTAATGGAAAAATTAATTCAGGACTCATAAGGTCATATTTCTGCCAAGCAAAATATCACAATCACCCTAATCATGCGAAAAAAGCACACAAAGCAGTATTCTGACTTGGTTCAGCAGCACTCCTAAGAGGCTAAATGTAAATCCTCAGCAAATCAGAGATTTGAAAAGAGGGTTCTGTTTTCATGGTGAGAGTTTTAATGAGAAGTCCTTCTTCTTTTGGCCATGAGGTAAACTGCTGGCAGAGCCAAACTACCACAAGGGAAAAAAGAGAATCTGATTCTGGGATGAAGAGTGAAAAAGATTATCCAAATGCATCTCTAAGAATCAACATTCCTGTTATTGTCTTATTCAATTATTCTGCACTAAAACAAGTATAAATGTGTGAAAGTTTACCGGAGTCTTGTGTTACGTTTGGTGAAATATAGTAAAATTGTCCTGCTTTCAGTGAAATTGTCAAACAGCTGGTTGAGATTTTATTTTAGTGATAATGTTGACATTAAATGCTGCTTGTACATTATGATTCAAAATATCATCATCCAGCTTTTTTACTATCTTCATATTAAAGTTATACAGGACTTCTTTGTTACTTTCCAAGGGTCTAATCAAACAAGTGGCAAAATGTTTTAGAGGCTGCAAGTTAACTAAAATAATATTGCATTCTATCAAATGGGTCAGGTTGGATATATTAGAACCCATTTCAAGAAAAACACCTAGTAATGAAATTCCCTGCCAAAACCTTTGCAGATTAACATAAATTCACTACCAGATGAAGGAAAAATAACCAAAAATCATTTTCCTGTTGCCTCTGTTTCCAGTTGAATAATGCTGTATTTTTTTTTAACTGGGACTATAAAGATTTAGCTCTGCTAAACCTTATCGTATAATTTATTTAAACTACATCTAATAATGTGGAATATTTTGTGTGGCCAGAAAAATATCCTAAACTCACATAGTAGCCACACAGAGCAAATAAATCCTAAATATAGTATTCTGAAAATATCGCTGTTAGTTTTTATCAGTGGCAAATTGGCAGGGCCTTTAAAAAACTCAGAACGCCTTAGGGCAACTATATAATGGTGTGAAATGAGCAGGATTTGGGTTTTCTGTTGGAGAGATGTACTTTACAGTCAGTTTGTATTAGGAAGGAAATTAGCCAAACAATATTCTTGTCTGTGCTCACTGAGCTTGTCTGAACACCTTCAGTCTTAAACTAAATAACTTCCAAACTAATTAATATCTGATAAATGTTTTTTATCAGCCAATCATTTTTGCATTTGTAGTCAGTAGATTTTTGCATCACTGGTCAAAGTAGTTCTAGCTCGCCTAGTGACAATTTTTGAAGAAGCTGGCTACAGACATTAAGAGGAATGGACAATATTATCAGGAGGATGCAACATTGTTGTGTTTTTTTTCTTTTTCAAGACAACTAGGCTATTAAAAGATCGCATTGTTAAAATGTTTTTGTAAAACGTTCATCAACTCAGGATTTGTTAGCTATTTTTTCAGCTAGCAACTGGAATGGATGAACTTGGCTCTCAGACTCTGTTTACTGCTGTAGGAAATCTCCAGGACCAAGACAGTTGCATAGAAGGCAATACATTTATGGGTTATTCTTCCAGTCATGTTTATTTGGTCAGGGAAAGTACATAGTCAATGTTAATAAATAAGCTTTACCTTATACATAGGCCTTCTAGCTACCTGCTAATTAGCAGACACAATACCTTTGGCTTTTCTAGCCACTGGTTGGCCCTTTTGGTCCTCGGCTGGGCATTTCAGTCTGGTTGGGCATTTCTATCGACAGATTTATTCAAAAAGACAGATGGATTCTGACTAAATTGAGCATCTTTTATGATGGGTAAAAGTGTTTACTTTTTGCTGCCGTCTATTTTACTGAGGAGGTGTAGCCTATGTCGTTAAACCACATTGCTCTCATGTTTTTCAAATACACATTCAGTTGTGTTGCATTTCCTCACTTGTTCTTACATTTTGGAGACAATTTGCTTTATTTATTCATTTATTTATATTGTATTATATTATAGTTTTTAAAAGGTCCATGTCCAGCCTTAATGTTTGGGCATTTTAGTATTCTAGGCACATGACTAAGGGAAGTAGTGGGTCTTGTTTTTTTAGAGCTTGAAAAGTCTGTAGCTACAGCAGTGTTGTTTTCGTTAATGATGACGAAATTAGTTTATTGACGCCCCTTTTTCCATGACAATAACGATGATGTATGTCAGTTTTAGTCGCCCAATGTGTGAGCCTCTTTTTCATGACAATAACAAGATAATCATGGCTCTTGGATGACTAAAACTGACATACGTCATGTTTTAGTCATCCAATGTGTGAGTTATGTTAGTTTTCGTTGATCAGATAAGACTAGACGAAAATGTTAGTGGGTGGTCATCCAATTCTTTTTTGGTCAGTGGGTGGTCATCTTATTCTTTTTTGGTCATGCCCACCTCCAACACCTTGAGTTTATTAATTCATTGATGTACCATGAAGGTTTTATATTCAGAGACACTGTGGCCATCTCTTTGTGTGTTTATGTACTGGCAGCACGTTGCAATATGTTAAACAGGTCAAGTTATATGTGCTTTGTTATACGTAGATTCTGCTTTAGGCTAAAAGCCACGAAGGTATGTCAGTGACATCTGCATCCCCAACCATGACCTGTTCAATTGTGGTGGGTTTACCATAAAGTTGGTGGTGGGGGAACACACACAAAAAAAACTCAACAGTACTGATACATTATAATTTTGGCCATTGCTCATGGAATAAAGATTAGAGGGCTTAGGTACAGGGTAGGTCCCAGTCATGTAACCACATGACTGGGACCTACCCAGCTATCAAATAACCTACCAATAAGCTATCAAAATGTATGTTTGTTTTGCTTAACAGACCATTCTGTTTTCTTATTTTCTTAACATGGTAGTATGTTGTCAAATTGATGTTTAAACAGATGATGTGCATAATGAATATGTATGCATGTATGTATGTAAGGATATATATATATATATATATATATATATATATATATATATATATATATATATATATATATATATATATATATATATATATATATATATATATATAGGCTGTAAATAATTTAGTGAGTTCCTGTTTCAATTCAATTCAGTTAAAAGAAGTGTAGTGACATGGCCAGCCAAAATGAAATCTGAATCTTACACTTTTGTTTGTTTGTTTCTGTTTTTTTCATAGTACAGTATGCAGAGTGTGGATTGCAAAAATGTGGACATATGAATAACTGATTGAAATTTATAAAACTTTAGCATGTGTCTTTTTAGCCTCAGCTCTTTCCTGACCACATGAGAAAATAAGACTTGACCAGGTAGAATTTGACTGACCTGTCTTTGATTCCTCTTCTTCCAGCTCCTTGGCCTCTTCAGCTGTGGGAAGACAGAGGTTCCATTATCAGCGGGAGCCACGGCACAAAGGCAGCCATACAATTTTGTCACTTCATTGCAAGCCAACAGCGAGCGGATCCTTCACAGCTCGAAGGACAAGCTGTGATGAAAGAGCTATATGATGATGATGTTCCACACAATGCTTCCCATTCCCATCATACACATGCACACACAAACGCGTGCACACACACACACACACACACACACACACACACACACACTGAGTCACAACTACCCTTTAACCTCCTATCAAGCACTTTCAAAAACTCTAATCACATTAGACTTTAGCTGCTGGCTTTCAGAAAACCCACTGTCATCATAGTAAGGGGAGTAACCCGGTAGTGATGGCTGTCACAGGACATGCATGTGGATATGGACTAAAAATAGACTGCATGTATCTAAGACATGGATCTGCATTCTCTTTAGCTTCAGAATAAACTCTTGATTGACCAGAACTAAATGCCTTGGCAACACAATTTATACGTTTTACATTGCAGCAGTTTTACTCAACTCTGACTTCTGAGACTATAGTCGTCTTGGGAAATTAATCAAGGAAATCTTGTAATAAAAGCAGCAGCACAAAGTGGCGCATTCCAAGATTGAAACAGCTTTTGTATGTATATATTTATAGCGCCTTCCACTGTGTTTTCTGTCTAAAATCATTACCTCACAATGTTATTATTGATACCATTACTGGTCTGTTAGTTCTAATTTAGGAGTGTGCAGTTTTCCATAAAATATAGCCAACATTATGTTGGCAACTTTAAGGCAAAAAGGAGTTAAAAATGTGTACACTTTTGTTAATAAAGTGCCCAAAACCACCTTGCAAAACACTCCATATACACTACTTCACACACAGAATTGCAGTGTTAATATGACCACAGATGCATGAAGCCTTTTGCACTCCACCAACCATCTTAGCAGTGTGGCAGTGGCAGAAATACCTTTGGGGGATGAGGCTTTGACAGGAGAGTGACGCTCATTTAAAGACACCTTAAGGTCAGGGTGAATATGAGGGCAGCCAGAGAGAAGCGACTGAGAGCCGCCTCCGTTGCACATAGAATGTAACAACTTTATACTCCAATTGGCTGCATTTGCAACATGTGAAGGTAGGAAAGAGGAGTGCGAAAGATGGACAAAACACATAAGCAGTGGAAGAGTTAGGGGAGGAAAACAGATGATCACTGAAGACAGAATAATTATGTTCTAAGTCATCCTTCGTTCTGCACATGGCTTTTATTTTATTAAATATTGGTATTAAGCAGTTATGACACTTTGAGTTGTTAAAATGTACGATTGTAAATCTGTGCCTTATAGAGTTCCTTGCAAAATTATTAACAACCCTTGACCTTTTTGATATTTAGTTTTACAGTCATAAGCTTCAACGTATTTTACTCAAATACTCAACTTTTTTCTACAAATAAAAGTGGCAAGCATTCATTTCCAGCACCCTTTAGTATGACACCCCTGAATCATTAAATTGCCTTCTGAACTCACCTAATTAGTAAAGGGTCCAGCATGTGTGTCATTTAATCTCAGTATAAATGTATCTGTTATGTGAAGGCTTTAGCTTTTTGTTGGAAAACAATAAGGAACAAACAGTATCAGAAGGACCAAGGAAGTTTAAATTAGGGTTCGGTTATAAAACAATATTCCAGGCTCTCTCATGCAAAACAGTTCAATCTGTAATGTGAAAAGGAAATATTATGGCAACAGTGCAAATGTCCCAAGATGTGGATGTCCACCGGAGCTGACAGTCTCGGCAAGAAGACTATTAATCAAGTCACAAAATTGTTTTGGGTAACTCTGGAGGAGCTGCAGAGAGTTACAGTTGAAGTGGGAGAATCTGAAGAGGCAACTATTAGTCATGCACTCTCCGAATCTGCACATTATGGAAGAACAGCAAAAAGAAATCCACTGTTGAAAGCCAAAAGACATTGAAGTGGCAGTTTTCCACTATTCTGTGTAGGAGACACAACAAACATGTACTGAAGGTGATCTAGTCAAATGGGACAAAGCTTGAACTTGTTGTCAAAAAATTACAAGTGGCAGGAAAAACACTGCACCGTACACTGAACACACCACTCCAACAGTTAAACACAGTGATGGCTGCATTATGCCACTTTGAATGCTTTTCATCATTAGAGATAGGTAAGCTGTTCAGAGTTAATAAGAATATAGATGGAGTTAAATACGAGGCATTCCTGAAACAAAACTTGGCAGAGGTTGGAAAGGCTTTAGAGCGGGGTTGAGGTTCACTTTCCAAAAGCATAAAACCTTTTCAACTATACAACCAGAGCTACACTTGAAAGGCTTATATCAAAGTACATCCATGTAATAGAATGGCCCAGTCAAAAGCCAGACCTAAATTCAATTGATAATTTGTGACAATACCCATAGCTTTATGTCTCCTGCATTTGTGCACCATGTCTTCTATACTTTTCAATACAAGCTCTTCATAAAAAAAAGAAATCATGTTTTGCTTCATTATTAGAAAGCTTTCTTTTGCCAGTATTTTGGTTAGAAATTACATAAACGACTAGGGATAAAATATTAGTTATTCCATTTAAGTCACATGCACACGTAGCCGATCAATGGAAAGCATTTTGCCTGAAGCAAGACTTATTTAGCAAAAGGTTAACCTCTGTGAAACATATGTGCCCCATTGTTAAAAGCAAGGGGGGAGCACAGCCTCCTATATGAGATATTTTACTCACACAAGGGAAATATTGTCCCATGTCAATTCTGCATTATCCCAAAGAGAAGATTTGATTAAATGATGTGCTATCTGAATGTAAAAGGAGGTTAGGAGACATGGATGACTGATTTGGGCTAAAAGTGGAAGCATACATTAGAAACACAGCATCCTTTTCATCGCCATTATACAAAGATGTCCACAGTGAAGGATGAAGGAGGTAATAGATTATCTAAGAGAACAGAGCCATGCTAGTGCCCAGACACACACAAACTGACACCGACTCTGGTAAAAATTGCAATACCACAAGCTGCTCTGCTCTGTTATGATACACATTGTTTTGCTCTACATTGATTATGACAGGGAAGAAAAATGACTTACCCACTTCTCCACATTTACTGACCTTTCTACCCTCCCTATCCAGTCACAGTGAAGAGAGAGTCGACTACAATCTGGTTAGACCCAAGAATACCATTAAAAGATAAGACAACCACAATTAGTTGGCACATCCCTGTTTGCTGCCCCCACAAGAGCTCTAGATGTGTGTATAGCAGTCCTGTTTTAGCCCCTTTACCTTCCATATCCATACACTATCTCTCCATTTGGACTACAATAGTGTGCATGATTTGTAAAGAAGTGTTCAGGTTTGTGACTGAAAAACCCATAAGACTCCAGAAACATTGCTAGCAGGGGACAAAAAAAGATTTAACATTTCAATAAGGCAGACAGTGGACGACCACATAATGAATCCCGCCTTCAGTGTCCGGCGGCAGGCGAAAGAATCAGCACCTCATCCAGTCCACTGAAGAAAAGGGCCCCGCAACTCTCTGAGGCCCTCACCCGTGGAAGGAACTCCATTATATTTCTCTCTTTCCATTTTATTTGATTTCATATGTTCCATGCAGCTATTTACTCTTTTCTGTGAGTCTATGTCACTTCCATATTTATTTTTAAACCTCTGGGCCCTGCTACAGACTCTGGCTGACCTTTATTTAAATGTCTCCTCTACTCTGAGCTGAACTCATTACAGCAGAGCTGGTGGCTTTGCAGTATCTATCTCATTTCAAAACTTTTTCCTTTTGCACTTGCGGGGACACTCAGCTATTCTGCAACGCTAATTACTGGACCCGAGTAATGATGTTCCTCCCTGTCGTAGATATGTGCCCCACCATTCGATATCTTGCCATATGCATTAAGCAAAGCTCCCTCTGGATTCTCAAAGTTCCCTAAGCAGTTAACATCTCATCACTGCTTTCAGCTCCATCTTTCTTGGCCTTGCTGTGCCTCCCACACTGATGCTCCAACATGTGTATGCACATGTTGGCAAGTTATTGGAGTGGTTTATGGAATGTTCCATTTAATCAATGGCGTGAGAAGGGGGATGTAAGGGGAGCATCATAAAAGAAAACATAATTCAGCAGACCATTCAGCTCTGTGTACAATCTAAGTCAACAAAGTCCAACAAAAAACCATAATGGTAGTATTGGGGGCATGGGGGTTCAGAGGACACTCCAAAACTTACAATAATAATATGTCATTTAAACATAATATTTGCCTTGTCTTTCACCCTCAATACCAAGTCAATTAAGTCCAAGTGAAGTACCAAGTCTTTAATGGACAAGTCCAAATCAAGTTTCAAGTCTTTCACCTTCAAGTCCAATTAAATTCTACAGTCATTATTGACTGGAGATCTCTCATCAGATGTCTGCTATGTAATCTATAAGAATTGTTATTCTGGGGAGCAAAAGATTTATTTGTGATGATTTAGGCAACACCTTGTACTGTATTGCACCGACTACGCCAAAACAAATTCCTTGTATGTCCAAAAACGTACTTGGCAATAAAGCTTTTCTGATTCTGATTCTGACCTGTTTTGTCCCCTTTGTCCTATCGACTTGCCTTAGGATCTATTTTGACAATGAAATCTGCAATATTATTAGAAACCAAATGCTCAGTATGTGGAACTACAGCCAAGTTACCTACCTAGTGCAATCAACTGTCCATTGATGCTATGTGTTTGTTCAGGAGGATGGATTGCTGCAACTGACTTGATGCAATCAGCTGGGTTTCCTGACTTAAAAAGCTTTTTACCAGTTGGCATTATAAACTTCCCAATGGGCCACAGTTGGCCTTCTGCTGAGTCAGTAGAGTATTTATATTGCATTCCTTAGGTTATGGGTGTGATTCCAGTTTCTTCCTGCCACATCTTGATGTGGCTCTGGACACAGCATTTAACCCCAAGTTGTCTGCTGATCGGCATATCATTGTATGAATATGAGAATTTGAGAATGTCCATTTTCAATGTCCAGAACAAAAGCGGTTTTTATTTTGAAAAGTCGGAAGTTTCTTTGTTTGAAAGGGTGCTGGCCAAACAGTAAGATAATAAAATAAGTTTAAGGTAAGAAGTTATTTTTTTTCTGAAATGACAGTAAGTCATTTAAGCCGTTTGAGAGTCATTAAAGTGGTTATTATCATAACACTTAAGCTAAGATTTACAGATATACACTTTCACCACTAATTAAATAAAATACAAATTGTTCATGGATTTGAGTCCTAGACTTAAAGTAAAAGTCAAGTCTTGAATATTTAGAGTGCAAGTCTAAGTCAAGTTTAAGCTCTTTTTGTGGCAATGTAAGTGCGATTCGAGTCTACGTCTGAGACTCAATTCACCATCTCTGGCTCCTGATAAACAAAACAGACTCTAAATAATGATTTTCTGATCAACCTTGTAGACTTCAAGGGTATCATCAACAATAAACAGAAAAAATACAAGGGCTAAACATGCACCTTGTGTTTTCCTCCTACCTTCTCTCCTGGCCTCCTCACAGCTTTCCTTGATCTTCCTGCGGCAGACTGCAGCCAGAGCGATGAGCAGACCCAGCAGACACACAGCCAGGCCTACAGTAACCCAGAGAGCCACTGGAGGGAATGCAATGTTTTGACCTGAAGCAAAGAGGGCAGAGGGGGAGAAATTGGCAAAGAAGTTACAACCTCTTTATTCAGTCTTGCAGTGCTAAAATAAGAGTGCAACTATCACAACATCCATGACCATTAGTCTCCCATTTGGCAGTTTTTCTGTCAAATGGTTGGTCACGAAATATAAATATTCCATTCTGCAAAGCTTGCACAGCACAGCATTATGATACAAATAATGGCTTCATATCCATCCCATTTGCATTCACTTTAGGAACAACGCAGAAGCAAGTAAAAAAAGCAAATGAGTGGGTACCTTTGTTTAATGTGAACAGAGAGTAAGAGCTTCTAATTAAGACTTTTATGTCTTGCAACTGTGTCCAGATGGCAACTTACCAGTCGCACAAGGCTGTGTTGTCATTTCACTCAGAAAGCACTGGCAGAGCTTTTTAGATGATGTTGGCACTATCATACCCCCTGCCTTCTGCTACACATTGCTCAGATGTCAGATGCAAGTTCTGATGTTGCTGCTTTAATATCCGGTTTCTTAACATCCCCAAGACAGTTCTGTAAAGCACTACCTGGGCATTTTAAGAAAATCAAAGGTGCATGAGATTGCATTTTCCCCCAAAAAAGTTGACAAAAGTTCCTTTATGTGTAGTGGACGTCTTTGAGGAGGCACCTCAAAAAGTTAAATTATTCCAAAAAAAAAACATCTCCACGCATGTGTTTTCAACCATACAACCATACAACAATAAGATAACACTCAGCGATCTGTTAAAATCTCTTTTGTAGACAATTAACTGTCCAATTGAGTGAGAGTACCCTGGCAAACTGCAAACCGGTGAGGGGAAATGAAACCCGGTCAGAAAGTCTAAAAAGATTTCAGACCGAGCCAAATTTCCCAGTGGTATTCAAACTGATCAGAGGGAGAAGAAAAGAAAGAAACAGCAGAGCCACTACATAGCTGTGAGCCAGGATGTGACGCATACAGTCCTAAGATACACTGCCCCGGGGCAGATGAAAAGAAATTAAAAAAAATGAATGACATTGGAGAGACGTAATTTTGAAGCATTTCTCAGACCTTGGTATCAGCTATTATTTTGAACAGACTGCATTGCAACATGGATGAAAAAGATCCCTACAGTCCATTTTGTTATAACGCAGATGCACCTGATACAAAATAAAAGGAAAAATGCAAATACTTTTTGGGGATGGCAATATCATTTGTTCAGCCCTTTGGTCCTCTTTTCAGAAACTATTAGATGGACTGCCCTGACATTTCTGATTCCCTGCAATGAATCCTAATGACTTTGGGGAGTCTGTGGATTGCCCCTGACTTTTCTCAAAACCTATTGAGTCGAAGGCTATGAAATTCATCGTATTAATTCTTTAGCTTCCTCAAATGCCAACATTGGATCAAATTTTCAACTTGTGCAACTGTGGAACGTAGACAAACAAAACTACAAATACTATTAGCTTTCTAATGGGCCAATACAGAAAGGACAACATAGTGATTATTATTTCTGCTTAAGAACAGGATATTCACTGTGAACATAGACCAACTAGCCAGTTTATTAGGTACATCGGTCTAATTACTTGTTAACTGGTGCCAGATGAGTTAGCCTGAGTATTTCAGAAACCTCTGATCTACTGGGAATTTCACACCCAAACATCTCTCAGGTTTAAAGAATGATGAAAAAAGAGGAAATATTCAAGGAGGGACAGTAGTTTTAACAAAAATCTCCTGTTATTGTCAGAGCTCAGAGAAGAATGGGAAGCAGAGCCAGACCTATCCGTGCCCGAAACGAGATTATGATTTGGAGCTCCCAACCCCTACAAACCCAAATGATGATAGACAACACCTGTATGTATTTGACTATATTTGTCAACCAGTTTTTTTTTTGCAGAATAATAGAAGTGTGTAAGATAGCTTTTAATAGATACTGTCGTTATTCTTAAACGGAATGCCTTTGAAAAGGTAAAACGTGGCAAAACTAATCAAATGAAAATTTGAATCTGTTGTTTTGTCTCCATGGAGGTTTAGTAATGTTTAAAGGTTTAACCATTTACACAGTAAAATAGAGGTTTAAAACATCCACATGTGAACAAATGTGGTAAATATTTCCTTGACGATGCTGTCCAGGACAGGTGGAGAACATTTTCACCTGTTGCTGAACAGTACAAGCAATGTACAAACATGCAGCTGCAGCAGACAAACCCGTTGATGAGTTTAGCGGAACGAATATTAAAACTGAGATTAAGGATTTAGGAAAATAAAGGAGTTATATTACACTTATATAGTTACGCAGCAGCTAAAGTAGCAATATTGTGAAACTTTGCTTTATTTTAACTTGGCACAAATATACGGTGGCTGGGAGGTGCAAAACACTTTTACAAGTACCGAAACAAATTTACATTTTAGAAAACAAATTTACATTTCAGAAAACACTTTTACAAGTACTGAAACAAATTTACATTTGACAAAATCAACCGGAAAGGGAATGTACCAACGCCGAGGCTGACCCGGAAGTCAGCCTCAGGGGCTGCATCCTTCGAAGGCCGTATTTGTAGACCGATTACGTTACAGCGCGGCGACGAAGGCTGTCCCAATTCATGAATCATGACTCCCTCAAATGCTGCCGACAAATGTGTCCTTATTTTGCCCGATTTGAAGGATGGGTCGTGAGTATCTTTCGCGGCCCATCATTTCCCATCATTCATTGCGGGTCGAAGCGGATTGGTCAAGCAGGGGAAGCCATGGCGGACCATAGCAACAAAAGCTGTGAGTAAATTGTGGAAAATTACACTTTCTGTGACACAAATTAACTTCTACAATGTTTTTAGTGCGGGAATATAACTATGTAGACATGAAATATCTGCTTGATTTATCAAGACATCGCTTAATTTCAAATGTGCTCCGACGTGTTCAGAGTTTTCCGTTCCCGGCGTAGTAACTGGCTCGCCTCGCCTTGCCAGCCCTACCGGCGGTGAGGTGAGCTAGCCCGGTAGAGATCTGACCGGACTATCGGCACTAAGCTCCCGCTGGCAGTCATCACAGTGAACGTTTAACCCAAGTGATTTCTAACAGTTTATGTTATTATTTTAATTGTTACTGAAAATCGATTTAACATTTCAGGTGATATTAAGGTTAACCAGAATAAATGGACAGTTTTATGTAATCCAACTGTATCGCTGGAGAGTGTGATTGAGAATAAATAAGCTTTTCAATATGAATTTTTAATGAAGAAATGTGCTATATGTTTTAAAAGTTTATTTATAATTCAGTTAGCATTATAATTTCTGATTCCAGGTACAATCCAGAGACAATCATGTTCAGGTAAAAAACATGTTTGATTTAACTAGCCAATAAACAAAGAGATAGCAACTTTATGGCTAATGTATGTCGACATATTATATATATATATATATATATATATATATATATATATAAACAACAACTTTCAATTTTAAAATAGATGAGAATTATAAAGTATTTGATCCCCTCTGGCTGTTCTTAGATAATTATATAATAATGCAGTGTTTTTGGTGTATTAGTATCTACTTGCTTTGATCTCTTAAAATATCCAGAAGCATGCCTTAAAAATAACATGTTTTTCCATCTCCATTCTTCCCTTTTCTAGACCAGACCCCTTTACTGCAGGATCAACCTGAGTGTCCCAGTCTTGATCGCTTCTTCAACCAGGAGGACACCAGGCCTGATTTTCAGCTGAGCAGGGAGTCTCTGGCAGTGCTGCTTAATCTTTTGCACCAGGATAGGCAACATGGATGGGTGCTACTATTGAGACCTTGGTATTTCTTTTCTGGCTGGCAAGTGGCACATCCTACGGAGTGGTCTGCAGAGTGTTTGGGATGCCTCGCTCTACTGTCCATCGCATCGTCCACAGAGTTACAGAGGAGATCGTGGCTATTCGTCACCAGGTCATCTACCTTCTAAAGACCCCTGAGGACTTAAGGCAGTGTCCCGTGAGTTTGCAGGGCTGGCACGCCACAGAGCTTTTCTTAAAGCTGTGGGTGCAATTGACGGCTGCCATATCCGCTTCAGGTGTCCAAGCAGCCTTGATGGTCAGTGCTACAGGAACAGGAAACTCTTCCCTTCCATAATCCTGCTGGCAGTTTCTGAGAGCCATTTTATTGACACGTATGTGGGCTGGCATGGGTCAGTGCATGACTCTAGGGTGCTCCACCACAGCCCACTGTACAGTTTATCCTCCTCCAGGGCATTTTATCATTGCTGATGGAGGGTACCCATGCCTCCAATATCCACTCCCCCTCATCACTCCCTACAAGAGGACAAGACAAGGTGTGGGAGCCCAGCGCTTTAACAGCCATCATTCCATAGAGCGTGTTTTTGGAATGTTGAAGACCAGATTCAGGGCCATCTTCCTGCAAGCGCTGGAGGTGCACGACACCTTTGTACCTCACATACGTTTTGACCTAGATACATTTTATATATACATTATACATAATATATACACACATATGCACCCTCTTTTAAATTGTTTTCAGGTCATAACAGCATGCACCATCCTCCACAACATCTGCCTTGATGCTGGGGATGTCATGGCCCCAGAGGATGACCCAGAGGAGGCTGTAGAAGAGGATGAGGGTGAGGTTTGGACTGAGACTGTCAGCGTTGCTCTCTGGCAGGACCAGCTTTCAGCTGAGGTGTCTGCCCTGGAGGAGGTACCACCAGAACATGACTACTGTGTCAGCCAAGTATAATATTATAGATGTGATTAATGTTTGAGGGGTATAACTAATTGTAATATTTTGTGAGCACCATCTTCTAATTCTGCATTTTTCCAATTACCTCTTAGTGATGTGGCAGCCATCAATTCAGCCAGCCCTTTAAACCCACTTGATGGACAATGACGTGGACAGCGGAGAGAGGCATCACAAACATCTGCAGACCACCTGTGTGATGCTTCGCTCACCATCCAGAAAGACAAACCTCAGGTCTCAGTTGCAGCGTCCCATCCAAGTCTCTGACCTTGTGAGAGATTTAACCACACCTCCAGAGACTTTCTGTTCAGAAAGAAATCTACCTCTTTGTTCTGTTGAAGAGGTTTTTCCAGGAACCGGTCACTTAGGTTGATCCTGCTGTCGCTATTGTAAATACTTGTACATAGTTTTATTTTATGCCTTGTGTCTTGTAATCTTGATCTGTTTGAATGTTCTTTCTTCCCCCATTCTGTTTAAAGTGCTGTTTGTATTTTTCATAATAAATTCTGTTTATAAATTTAAATGAAGTTGATGTATTGTTAGATCAAATGGAAATAACATTGGTGACAAAAACAATTTTGAAATTTATTAGAACACCTTAAAACTTTAAGAAACTATCTGAACAAAACTTAATATTATTTCTTATATAGCACCTTATTTCAGTGCCATTCTTTCTAAGATGGAAAACAGTCTGTCCATTCTCTGTGCCCTCATGTCCTCCCTGATCAACTCCATCATCTCTGTCTCTCTTTCTTTTCTGACCCCTTCCTGCTGGCTCACTGTCTTCCTTCTCCATCAGGTTGCCCACCGCTCCGCTTGGCCCTGGAGTTTCCTCAGGGATGGAGGCAATTAGGACTGGAGGTGTTGTGGAAGACCTCTGACCCAACACCTCATCCATAAGGACAAACCAGGGCCAAGTAGCAGCAGTGGGCTTTTCACTGACTCCCTCTCCTGACCCTGGATACTTACAATCCTAAAGTTAGATGGAATAAAAAAAGAGTTGACTAAACAGAGAAACCAATAAGACTTTGAGAAATATTTTTTATTTGTGTGTGACATGAGAAGTTCTGAACAAACTTTATATTTCTTTTTCATATTGTCCCACTTTTTTTTGGCGTGCAAGAGGTTGACCTTCCCCTGTTGGCCCATCTTCTCCAGAATTGTCCTAAACAAACAAAAAGAAAGAGGGAAAACCAAAAGAAGTATGTTAATCACTGGATGGATATTTATGAAAGTTAGAAAGATAGGAGTTACTGAAACTGGACAGAAACCGACAGCAAATAATGTTGTTATTGTACCTCCAAGCCACAGTGGCTGAGTTTTTAGCTCCAGTAAAAAGGTGGTGGTTCTCACCCCTGAGATTAATAAACTGGCCCGTCTGCTCCTTTGTACCTAAAACAAATATGAAAATACCAACAACAACAAAAACATCTTAATATCAGAGCAAAAATACAGCCTTTTTTAATTTCACACTTGTCTTAATTTGAAGAAAATATTTCTATGCAAATGTCTAAAACAAGCTCTTTCAAACTTTTCACTTCTTTACTGAGATTCACTTACATTTGGAGGTGTATTCCTCGTCAGGTTTACCTGGAATCAGAAATTATAATGCTAACTGAATTATAAATAAACTTTTAAAACATATAGCACATTTCTTCATTAAAAATTCATATTGAAAAGCTTATTTATTCTCAATCACACTCTCCAGCGATACAGTTGGATTACATAAAACTGTCCATTTATTCTGGTTAACCTTAAAATCACCTGAAATGTTAAATCGATTTTCAGTAACAATTAAAATAATAACATAAACTGTTAGAAATCACTTGTGTTAAACGTTCACTGTGATGACTGCCAGCGGGAGCTTAGTGCCGATAGTCCGGTCAGATCTCTACCGGGCTAGCTCACCTCACCGCCGGTAGGGCTGGCGAGGCGAGCCGGTTACTACGCCGGGAACGGAAAACTCCGAACACGTCAGAGCACGTTTGAAATTAAGTGATGTCTAGATAAATCAAGCAGATATTTCACGTCTACATAGTTATATTCCCGCACTAAAAACATTGTAGAAGTTAATTTGTGTCACAGAAAGTGTAATTTTCCACAATTTACTCACAGCTTTTGTTGCTATGGTCCGCCATGGCTTCCCCTGCTTGACCAATCCGCTTCGACCCGCAATGAATGATGGGAAATGATGGGCCGCAAAGGATACTCACAACGCATCCTTCAAATCGGGCAAAATAAGGACACATTTGTCGGCCGCATTTGAGGGAGTCTCGATTCATGAATTGGGACAGCCTTCGTCGCCGCCCTGTAACGTAATCGGCCTACAAATACGGCCTTCAAAGGATGCAGCCCTGAGGCTGACTTCCGGGTCAGCCTCGGCGTTGGTACATTCCCTTTCCGGTTGATTTTCTGAAATGTAAAAGTGTTTTCTGAAATATAAATTTGTTTTCTGAAATGTAAAAGTATTTTCTGAAATTTAAATTTGTTTTTTGAAATGTAAAAGTATTTTCTGAAATGTAAATTTGTTTTTTGAAATGTAAAAGTATTTTCTGAAATGTAAATTTGTTTTCTGAAATGTAAAAGTATTTTCTGAAATGTAAATTTGTTTTCTGAAATGTAAGTGTTTTCTGAAATGTAAATATGTTTTCTGAAATGTAAAAGTATTTTCTGAAATGTAAATTTGTTTTCTGAAATGTAAAAGTATTTTCTGAAATGTAAATTTGTTTTCTGAAATGTAAAAGTATTTTCTGAAATGTAAATTTGTTTTCTGAAATGTAAAAGTGTTTTCTGAAATGTAAATTTGTTTTCTGAAATGTAAAAGTGTTTTCTGACATGTAAATATGTTTTCTGAAATGTAAAAGTGTTTTCTGAAATGTAAATTTGTTTTCTGAAATGTAAAAGTGTTTTCTGAAATGTAAATATGTTTTCTGAAATGTAAAAGTGTTTTCTGAAATGTAAATTTGTTTTCTGAAATGTAAATTTGTTTCAGTACTTGTAAAAGTGTTTTCTGAAATGTAAATTTGTTTTCTGAAATGTAAATTTGTTTCGCATCTTGTTAAATTGTTTTCTGAAATGTAAATTTGTTTTCTAAAATGTAAATTTGTTTTGGTACTTGTAAAAGTGTTTTGCACCCCCCCGGCCACCGTACAAATAACCTGACAAAGAGTCTACCAAACACATTTAGAGCACTTCTATTCCTCATCAGCAATAAGGACAAGGTCCAGAAATTTTACCTTTACCTACTATTTTCTGAAGAATATTTAAATGAGGGCAAAACATACCGTTTTTCTTACATTTGATTAAAAGTTCTGTTATCTTTATTTGTTAACACTAATAAAATTACAACAAAACAATCAGATTATTTGATGAAACATTTTACGATAACAGATAAGAGAGAATGTCAATGTGATTTTTATTTATATAGCACATTTAGCAACAACACAATGTTGACCAAAGTGCTTCACATAAAGGTAAATACAAACAACATGCATTTAGAAGACAGTCAAAGCCAACAAATTAAATAAAAATAGGATTTAAAAAAGATATATAAAGTATAGAAACATCACAACCTTACTGCTCTGATAGAACTCAAACAGAACATGAGTTAAAAGCTGATGTGAAAAAAATTGTTTTCAGGAGGGACTGTATTGACTCTGCATTATGAATATCAAGGGACAGTTTGTTCCAGAGACTGGGAGCTACGACAGCTAAAGCCCGATCCCCTCTGCCCCTTAATTTGGCTGTCAGCTCTACTAAGAGCATCTGGCAAGACAAACTCAGTGCAGGTTATAAAAGTTAAAAAGAACAGTTAAATAACTGGGTGCCAAACCATTTACAATTTTAAAAATAAGTAAAAGAATCTTAAAATCAATACAAAAATGCACAGGACGCCAATGTAAATCTGTTAAAACTGGAGTGATGTGGTCATGCCTTCTAATACTTGTCAGCAGACGTGCAGCAGTGTTGTGGACTAACTGCAGATGACAGAGAGATAATTTCTCAAGTCCAAAATATAAGGAGTTGCAATTTGACGTAATTGATAAAAACATGTCTTGACAACTGTGGACACTTGCTTCTCAAATTTAAAAGAAGAGTCAACAGTTAAAAGAAGATTATTAAAAACATTGAAAGAACATTGTGATCAAGATTCCTCTTTTTGATAATCAGCTTGCAACAGCGTGTTTAAATGCAACTGGTGCACAGCCAGACAACAAAGAGGTATTTAAAATGTTTAAAATACTAAGCCCAATGAGGTGAAGACTCTCCTGAAAAATATGAGGAGGGAGGATATCTAGCGGAACACTACAATGTTTCCAATTCAAAACTATTTCCTATAAATTAGCAAAAGACACAGCAATAAACTGGTGAAAAACGCCAGAGCATTGAGAAGGTACAAGCTGTTCAAAAATAGGTTGTGACTGAGAAGGCATTAGTGCTGAAACTTTTTCAATAAAAAAGTTCAAGAACAAAGATTAGAAGAAGCCTCCGTGGAACCACTATCACAAGGCTTAAAAAATAATTAAATAGTTTAAAAACAACTTGAGGTTTTTGACTCTTTGCAAAGATCAATTTAGACAAGAATATCGAGTTTGCAGCTTTCACAGACCTCTGATATTTAGCTGGACAGCTATGCAGAATTTCTAAAGATACCTGGAGTTTGTCCTTCTTCCACCTTCTCTCTGCATGATGACAGTCACATTTGAGAGCACGAGTAATCCATCCAAGGCTGATATTATGGTTTGGCATGCTTAGACTTAGGCGAAGCAACTGTGTTCAGGATGTCAGAACATGTATTAAAAAGAGTAACCAGCCCTTCAGCGGTAAGATCAGCACAGGAGTTAAATTCACTTAAAACACAGCCAGTGGACGCAAAGGAAAGGAGGACAGCAGTAAGTGAGTTCGTCATGCACAAAGGTCGTGGTCGGATATGCCACAGTCTTTGATCTCCATAATACAGACATCCAAACCATAAGACAGAACCAGATCCAGCACATGACTTTTAACATGAGGAGGGTTCTGTACCCACTGAGTGCAGTGATGCCTCAACCTCTGGGGAGGCGGGGGGCTGAGAGCACAAGGGGGGCACAAAACCTTATTTGCTCAGAGTTTGAAACAGTAAAATTCTTTATTTTTTGGTTGTATATATAAATATACAAATGTGATAAAATCACCAAAACGAGTCTATTTGAATAATTCAAACTCTGCATACCTCAGTCTTCAGAAAAAAAAAAAAAACAGGTTACCATCAGAACGAAAGTTACGTATGTAACTACGGTTCTATGAATCCCGGATGACCGCCAGAGGCGGTGCTTCAAGCACTGAATGAACATTCTTGCGCATGCGCAGGTCGAGAAATTAATAACAACATGGTCACATGTGACCTACCGGTGGCTCACGTGAGTCTATATAGTCACATGACACCGGGAGCCCAGTCCCGACAATCTTCTCGCGAGCACGCAGAGACCGAGGGACCGAGCGCTCTGGCGGTCATCCGGGATTCATAGAACCGTAGTTACATACGTAACTTTAGTTCTATTTCATCACTACTGACCGCCAGAGGCGGTGCTTCAAGCACTGGATGACGCATAACAACAGGGTCCCGAGGGATCCTACGGAGGCCCCAAGGAACACAGCAACACCACTAACCTCAGCGGGACGCAGAAGGCGGTTGCTCCAGTATTCCCTGCAGGGGATGCGGTGTGGCGACGTTCACCCTCTAAAACCTGGCAAAGGTGCTTGGCGCCGTCCAGGAAGCAGCTTCACAAATGGCCTCCAGAGGCACCCCGGTCATGGCAGTCCACGAGGTGGAGAGGCTCCTAGTGGAGTGACAGCGCACGCCGCTCGGCAGGGGCTGGTCCTGCAAGGAGTAAGCCACAGAGATCATCTCCACAATCCAATGTGCCAACCACTGTCTAGAAAGGGCCCGACCCTTCCGAGAGCCAGCATAACAAACGAAGAGACAGTCAGTCCGACGAATGGGTGCCGTGGAGCAGACGTACGCCTCAAGCCCTCGGACAGGACAAAGAGGCTCAGAGGGGGCACCAGGATTAAATCGGGAAAGCCGGAGCGGCAGCACACTGCCAGCCACAGCAGGCACCTTTGGCACAAAGGAAGCATTAGTCCACAGTGTAACACTGGAGCCATCCGGGTTCCACCGACAACATGGTTCAGACACAGACAGAGCATGCAATTCCCCCACCCGTTTGGCAGAAGCAATGGCCAACAGGAAGGCGGATTTCAGGGAGAGCCACTTGAGATCCGCCACTCTAACGGGCTCAAAAGGGGGGGGCTGAAGAGCCGCAAGCACTAGCGACAAATCCCATATAGGGGCTACAGGGCGCCTGGGCAGACACAAGTGCCTGGCACCCTTCAGGAACAGCGCGACATCCCCATGCCGGCCAAAAGAGCAACCACCAAACCCAACATGCCAACGGGAAATGGTGGAGAATCCGGCCTCCCATCTGGGAGAGGAGGTCTCTCCTGGAGAGGAGGCACATCGGCAAGCTGGAGCAGAGCCTGCGAAGCAGAGGAAACCAGGTCCTCCCTGGCCAAAAGGGAGCTACCAGCAGAAGCTCGTGCCTGTCCTGAAGAACCCTCAGAAGCGTCTGGGGGATCAGGGGAAACGGGGGAAAGGCGCAGAGAAGGGTCCGGGGCCACTCGTGCGCCAGTGCGTCGCAGCCCAGAGGACTGGAATTGTCCATCAGGGAAAACCAGAGGGGACAGTGAACTGCATCTCTGGAGGCAAACAGGTCTACCTCCACCCTGCTGAAGGTGTCCCAAATGCGATCCACCACATCCGGGTGAAGCCACCACTCCCCCGGAAGTGGCACCTGCCGAGACAGAAAATCCGTGGAGACATTCTGCGGATCCGGAATATAGGCTGCCCTGAGGCTGGCAAGGCGTGGCGCCGCCCAGAACAGGAGCCGCCGGGCCAGGGACAGTAGTCTCAGAGACCTGGACCCCCCTTGGTGATTTATATGGAAGACAACCATGGTGTTGTCCGACCGGACCAACACATGTCGTCCTAGCAGCCCTGGGAGGAAAGGACGGAGGGCCAGGAACACAGCCATCAGCTACAGAACATTGCCGCGGGGACCACACACCACCTGAACCGCACGGTCTTGCCAGGTCGCTCCCCAACCCTTGGAGGAAGCATTCGTATGGACGACTTCCCTCCGACACGGAAGGGGGCCAAGTGGGACACCCGCCATGATGTAGGACCCGTTCTGCCACTGGGACAGACACTGTAGGCACCGAGGCACAACCCGAAGCCGTCGGAGCCGGTGCATACGCCGGGAGGGGTCCGGGCCGACCCCATTCAGCCACATCTGCAGGGGCCGCAATGAAAGAATCCCCAGAGGCACCACGCTGGACGCAGCAGTGACCATGCCCAGAAGACGCAGCCACTCCACAAACCGTGGAGCCCTGCCAAGACGGAAGCTCGGAAGCACGGCCAGGATATCGCCTACGCGCCGAGGAGAAGGACAGGCGGTCATGGAACCAGAATCTAGAATCATGCCTCAGAAAATAGTCACCTGGAAGGGGGTCAGGCTACTCTTATCCAGGTTCACCCTCAAACCCAGCTGACATATGTGGGCGAGCACCGTCCGGATGTCTCGGATCGCCTGATCGCGGGTTGCAGCACAAATGAGCCAGTCGTCCAAATAGGGCAGTATCCGCAGTCCCCGTGCCTGCAGGGGTGAAAGGGCCGCTGCCACACACCGGGTGAACACCCGAGGAGAAAGGGAAAGACCAAAGGGAAGAAACCCGGAACTGGAAGTGCCTCCCATGAAAGGCAAAGCGGAGAAAACGCCAATGGTCCGGAGCAAAGGGGACATGAAAATAGGCATCCTTCAGGTCGATAGCCGTGAACCAGTCTCCCGGGGAGATCGCTTGCAGAACCTCCCGGGTGGTCAACATATGGAAAGGCAGAACCTTGACCCCGGAGGTCCAGAATTGGACGAAGACCGCCAGTCTACTTGGGACCCAGAAAATAAACTGAATAAAAACCCCCAGGATCCCGCAGGGGGTCCACCGGAACACCCTTGGCCAGCAAGGTGCAGATCTCCCGGTCCAGGGCCCGAGCCTTCATCGGGTCGCAGATGACCGTCATCTTGGCCTGGCTGGGGAAAGGAGGCCAGCGGCGGAACTGAAGACGGTATCCCCGGGACAGAGTGGACAACACCCACGACTCCGGGGCGTGAACAGCCCAATAACTGAGCTAGTCCGGGGAGAAAAACCCCACCCTCGGCTGCAGAACATCACCGGCGGGCCCCTGGCCCCGGGGGGGCCTGGGGAAACGCCGGGATGAGCAGACCGAACTGGGCGCAAACCCTGGGCATGGTCCCCTTGGGCCCTAGTCGGTCTCGGTCTAGGAGCCGTGCTTGTGGACCCCAAGAAAGAGACAGGTGGGGGGAGGGAACCCCGGAATGAGTCCCTAGCTGCCCCGGCAGCAACTGGCTGGCGGGGAGGTCTATGGAGACCCGCCAGCTGCTGCCGTGTTCTTCAGGCCTGCGTTCTCCTGCAAGGCTCGGTCAGGGGCGATTGCGCCAGCCACACCTGGTGCCGAGCATGGACCAATGTAGAGAGCGTGCGACCAAGATCATGCGTCATCAGGGCAAAGGCCTGCAGAGAGGCGTCCAACAAGCCCTGAGTTGACTGGTCCAAGGGAACCGACTCCAACGAGGAGGAGAGGCCCAACATCAGATGGGAGAGTGAGTTCCCTATGCGGCCCATCCGGGCACCTGAGTCGTAGGCCCTACACAGTAAATCGTCCGTGACACGGTATTGCGGTCGTGGACAACGGGCATTAGTCCTCAACGCCTCATCGGCAGGAACGATGAGGGAGGCAATGGCAGACTCGACAGGGGGCATGCAGCCCAATCCGAACTTGGGTGCCTCGTGCATGGCACCCAGGGCCCTGCCATCCGCTGTTGGGCGGAAAAAGGCCCTTGTGTCCGTCCAGCAAGCATGCAGCTCCTGGATATATTCTGCTGAGGGAGGAACAACAAAGGCAGCCTCAGCATCACGGCGCCTAAAGAAGGCGCTAGATGGAGCAGGCTGGGCCAGGGGAACCTCCAGCTGCAAACAGCCCAGAGCCATTTTAATAGCTGCAGACACCGGTTCCCCCGCACCTCCCAGGGAGGCACCGGAGCCCGAACCTGAGGTCCGGGAGCCCAATTCTGGAAAGGCCTCTCGAAAGAGGGTGCCCGAGGCCGCAACTGAAATAACATCATCCTCGCAATGCGAGGACCCGGCCTGTTCAGGAGGGGAAGGCTCACTGCTGTCACCATCCCCCCAGAGAGACTGAAGGAGGGCCTTCATCTGGGCCAGCTCCGTAGAAAGTTGGTCCACTCTAGAGGACAGTTCCGGGCGCCCTCGCCACTTGGCTCTCCTCCCAGACACCAAGGGCACATCCTCAGCAGACCGTTTCGTGGAGGCCGCACCTTGTCCAAGCGGCAACGGATCCTGCTGGACAGAGACCGTCCAGTCAACAGGCTGTTCCACCGAGGACAGCCGGGCCAACCGCACCGCTCGGGGCAGAATGCTGCAATTAGAGCAGGCATGATCTGAAAGCGCCTCCCTGAGATGGTCAACACCAAGGCAGGGAGGGCACATGTCATGACCGTCCTCCGACTGTAGGGGAGCCGAACAGGACGCACAGCAAAGATTGTCCATGGACAGATGGGATCGAACGGGCAGTATTAACGCCGTCAAGACCCTGTTACAGCAACAAGCCGTAGGACTCAGCACGAGCAGAAACGCCACCGGCTGGTTGGACAAACAGGAATAAACAAAAGCGAGCAGTAAACTACTGCCGAAACTAAGCGGACTCAGCACGAGCAGAAAACGCCACTGGCGAGCCAAATCAAAGCGAACAGCAATCACTGCCGAAGAAAGTAAATAGACTCAGCACGAGCAGAAAAGGCTACCGGCGAGTCAGACAATCAGAGATAGCAACGTATAAATGAATGAACGGACTCAGCACGAGCAGAAAACGCTACCGGCGAGCCGCACAAACTTACCAGAAACCCTGGAAGAAAAGGCAGCTTGCGCAGCCTCTGGAGGGCAGAATCATTCGCAGCTCTGACCACAAACGATCACGAGGCTCCCAGCAGCAAGCAGCAAGAGGAACGAGGAACAAACAAACACAAGTCAACACCTGCATTCATCAACCTGCGCGCGAGAAGAAAGAAGGGACTGGGCTCCTGGTGTCATGTGACTATATAGACTCACGTGAGCCACCGGTAGGTCACATGTGACCATGTTGTTATTAATTTTGCGACCTGCGCATGCGCAAGAATGATCATTCAGTGCTTGAAGCACCGCCTCTGGCGGTCAGTAGGGATGAAATAGAACTACACACTGTTCTGCATGTGCCACTGTAAACGCACCTGTGCTGGCTGCAAACACACTCAATGAGAACTTGTCATATAAAGTTGTGCCGTGAGCCTCTATGATCTTTGATGCTGAAGCAAGTCTAGTCAGGGTCAGTAAGAATTTTTATATATTAAACATGTCTGAGAAACGTAAAAGTACCATGGATTTACCCTAATCAGAAAAGAAAACAAGACAATACCTTGGCAGTTAACTTGACTTTGGATTTGTCAGCATGAGTGTGTAATTTGTGGTGAGAAGCTTGCTAATGACAGCATGAAGCCAAAAAAACTTAAAGAACACCAAGAGGCTAAACACCATCAAAACTATTGGTAAAAGTTGGGAATACTTTGAGAGGAAAAAGCAGGCACTGTCAACAAGATCCACAGACATAAGAAAAACCTGTGAAAGCGCAGGTAGCAATTTACACAGACCCACAGAAGCCTATTTTGAGTGTTTGCTTTTAATCGCCAAGGCTAAAAAGCACACAATATCGAAGAGCCCGTCTGCCTGAAAATTGTGGAACTGATGTGTGGGGTGCAGGCGGTGGATCAAGTGAAAACTGTCCCGCTCTCTAACAACACTGTCACGGACAGAATAGATAGAATGGCTGAAAATTGCCAAAACCAGCTGCATAATAAGATTAGGAATGCTCCCTTTGCTTTTCAGTTGGATGAAACCACAACGGTGTCAGATAAGTCCATGCTCATTGTTTATGTGCAGTACGTTGATGGTGATGACTTGAAACAAGACATTCTTATGGCCACAAATTTATTAAAAACAACATGTCATGATATATTTATGGCTGTGGACTCTTATTTTACATCCAACATGAAAATCAGGTTGCATGTTGCACTGTTGGGGCCGCAGCTATAATGGACAAAAACAAAGGCTTTAACAGTCGCTTGAAAGAAAAAGCCCCAATGTGTTTGATTTTTCACTGCATGCTCAATCGCCAAGCCTTGGCAGGAAAAAAACTTTTAGAAGACCTCAGTACCATCTTCTCAAAGGTTGTTACCATTGTAAATTTTAATAAAGCTCGCCCTTTGAACAAGGGAATTTTTGCTCAGCTGTGTGAGGATGAAGCACATCAGACACTGCTGCCACACAGTGGTCCAGTGACTCTCGCATCGACAAGTGGAACTGCAAGAAAAAATAAAACACTTCTGCTAGACCACAATCAATCACTGTGTGAAGAGCTGAATGATGCGTTTTGGATCAAATTGGCATATCTTGCCGACATATTTATCCTTTTCAATGAGACAAACAAGCCTATGCAAGGACCTGATTCAAGCATTATGCAGTGCAAGGAAGCTGTGGATGGTTTTGTGCGCAAACTGGAATACAGGGTTGAAAAGATGTTGAAAGGTCGGTTGCAACAGTTTCCACTGCTTCTGCAGTAGTCAACTCTCACCGTTCGTGTGTCTTTACGCACAGAGCTTATCCAGCACATAAAACTGCTCTGCGAGGAGATGAAAAGTCGCTTTGCTGACATGGACGAGCATTTATCAAGAGAACATGGGTGACGGACCTCTACAATTCCACTATCAAAGACATGGAATACCTTGGCTATGAAGAAGAGCTTTGTGACCTCGTGACAATACAAAACGTTTTGGATTGTCAAAGGACACATCCTTGCACCCATACTTTCCAAACACACTGATGAGGGTTATTCTTCCATTTAGCACTACTTACCTGTCTGAGACACCCTTCAGCGCTCTGGTGTCAATAAAAACAAAAGCCCACAACAGACTTGATGTTCACCAAGACTTTAGGTTGGCTGTGACAACTCCCTTGCCTAACATCAAAGCCCTGGCCAGAAATATGCAAGCCCAAGTTGGCCATTACGAATGAACAGACTGATAGAGAAACAATGAATATGAGTAGTTTTATTATTTTTGCTCTTTAATAGACACACACATTTTGTTTGTATATATATTTACACTACCGGTCAAAAGTTTTAGAAAGTCTTAGAAACACACGTAGATTCTCATTGAAGCCATCGAAACTATGAATGAACACAAAATTATGTAGCAAGCAAAAAATTGTAAAACAACTTTAAATATGTTTTATATTTTAGATTCCTTAAAGTAGCCGCCATTTGCTGTGATGACTGAAATATTAATCTTTGGCCGTCTCTCAATGAACCTGGGAAGTTCTTTCAAGACTCTTTGGAAAACCATTTCAGGCAAGCTCTTCATGAAGCTCATGGAGAGAATGCCAAGAAAGCAAAGTAGTAATGAAAGCAAAAAGTGGCTATTTTGAAGAATAGAAAGTAGAAAAATTTTTAGATATAATTCCAAATAAAAAATGAGGGCGTTCAGGAAAAAAGGTTGGGAATCACTGAATTAGAGCAAGAAACAATATCACTAGCGATCCAGACTCACAATTCCCGTAATATGTTGAAATCACCAACGATTAAAACATGGTTATAACTTCACATAAGAATCCCCAGTAAGTGAACAAATTCACTTATCAAATCATTCGCAGATTTATGTGGATGGTACACCACGGCACAGAGCACTGAGGGCAAGGATCTCAGTTCTAAAATATGGATTCCTAAGTTTGTGTAGGGGTCAAGTGAAAGCTGCCAACAAGGATGATTGGTTGTAAAAACAGAAACTACCCCTCCACTTTTACTCGTGGCCCGAGGAGAACTAAAAAACAAACAACCAGAGGGAAGAAGAAATCATATGGAGTCACCATGGCGAAGCCACATCCCTGTTATGAATAAAAAGTCCAGCTTTGATGAGCTAAAAAGTCATTTAACATAAGAGGTGAAAAGATCTTGAGTGTCTTATCTTTTCCAATAATTTAAAACTAATACAGGGATTTTAATGTATCCAGAGGCAGAAGTTTTTCTATGTAAAAGAAGCAAATGATGGAAATTGCCTGACAGGAAGACTAAGCAGAGACTCACATTTAGTTCACAAAAAGTCCACATGTATTAAAAGCTTAAATAATAGAACGTTTAGCTGTTTGGGCATCAAGAAGAGGCACAATCTAAATAATAATGGACCTAAACAGATATTTATGGGCTTTTTAAAATCAATGATTGATTTATTTTTGACCTGGAATCAGATCTCCTTGGCCTATTCATAGAGGAAATACTGTACGACAACCATTCAGCTGCCTAAACTCATATAAAGCTGTTCAAACATCAGTTCACAGCTGTTTTAGGTGGAAAATACAAACACTGAAGTTAATTTGATTCGAAGCCTCCAGTTCTGTCAGAAACTGTAAACTAAATGCTAAGCTCAGGTTGTAAGACAAAGAACCCACCTATCAGGTCTATGTTCGGACCACAGCCATGGATTGCAACATGAAAACTCTGGTACAGACGTTTCTGGAACTTTCAAAATAAATTGCATTTAACCGACTTCCAGCACAACTTCAGAAGGGGAAGAAGAGTAGCAACGAACTTCCCATGATGCCATTGCCCGTATAAAACCCCCACCTTTCCAATGGTCCGATCTCTTCCACACCGGTGATCATCGGGACAGGGGAGGCAGAGCGTGCTATTGTCTCTTTGCTGGCAAACAGACATAGACTCTTTAAACTGGATCCAAGGGTGTCATAAGATCACGCGACCATATGCACAAGTTAAGTACTGATGAATTACTGTTGAAAGAATCAGGTATTCATTCATAAAAAGGGGAAATTAAGGTATAAGCATTGCTTGACTTTCTCTCTGAGGCCTGCAGAAGCAAACTGTGTTTCAGAGAATTCCCTGTAGAGACGCGGTCTCTACGAAGCCGAGTGGAGCGGTTTTCCCATTCTGAAAGGACGACAACAGGAGCCGCATCACCGTGGTAACGTGCAGCTTGGTCGGCCCGACAGCGAGCCACCCCCAACAGCTTTGGAGGTTAGCTGAAGCTAACCTTCATTCAAAGTGGATGTTTCGTCAAACTTCGTCGTCGCCCGGACAACTCCTCAGCATGGTTCATATGAGGTTAGGGTTTGGGCAGAGTAATAGAGAAAGATTTATGATCTGAACGTTTTTCATTTTAAGAAGATTGATTTTGTTTGTGTTGAACTCAGCTATCTTAGTGCTAGCAGGCTATCTGCAGCACACGTGCTCCTTTTTGTATTCTGTGTTTGTGTGTTTTTAAAGTTAAGACAAACTTTACTTGAAGGGTTATTTTAAACACAGAAGATTGATTATAACGCGCCATCTGCGCTTATGCATTTTAACCCTTTTATTGACGGTATTTTAAAGGTGTGTTTTTGATTCCTGTGCTAAGCTATCAGCTTCTTTTGTTACGTTTAACTGCTAACAGGTAAGGACACGTGCTTGCATACTCAGGCCCATTTCTCCAGAAAGATTTGGTTCTTTTCCAAAATACCTCCTTAAATATTTGACCATTTTCTTAATAATATTTCTTTAAATAATATTTTAATAAATAAAGGCAGCTAATGAGACACCGTTGAGAATTAGTCATCCAGAAGGTTGGTTTCACTCAGCAGATCATTCTTTAAAACATTATTTTATTAATATAATATTTTATCTAATCTTGCATTGTGAACGGTTGTCTAAACATTGCTGATTATTGCCTAAGTTAGTTCCAAGACTAACTTAACTTCACTTCCAGATTCTTCAAGATAATCCTTGGTTCTCAAACAGCAAGTGAGACAACATTGGAAATAACTGCAGAACCTGATTTGTGTTTGGACTGTTTTGATCCTGTGAAGCTTCCTGAGTCATCAGAAATATTAGCTTCATCTAAACCTTCAACTTGTATGTTAGACCCAATCCCAACCAAATTATTTAAGGAAGTGTTCCCTCTGATTACCAGCCCCATTTTAGATATGATTAATCTATCTTTAGTAAATGGATATGTACCACAGGCTTTTAAGTTAGCTGTAATTAAACCTTTACTTAAGAAACCTTCGCTTGATCGAGATGACTTGAAAAATTAGACCTATATCCAATCTTCCATTCTTATCTAAAATTCTAGAGAAAATTGTTGCTAATCAAATGTGTGAGCATTTATACAGCAATGACCTGTTTGAAGAGTTTCAGTCAGGTTTCAGAGCTCATCATAGCACTGAAACAGCTCTGCTGAAAGTCACTAATGATATTCTTATGGCCTCAGATAATGGACTTGTGTCTGTTCTGGTTCTGTTAGATCTCAGTGCTGCATTTGATACACAATATTCTTTTAGAAAGGCTGGAATATGCTGTAGGGATCAGGGGAACAGCGCTAGGCTGGTTTAAATCTTATCTGTTTGACAGATTCCAGTTTGTTCTTGTAAATGATAAATCATCTTTAAACTCCAGGGTTAATTGTGGAGTACCACAGGGTTCAGTACTTGGGCCAATTCTCTTTACTATATATATGCTTCCAATAAGTCAAATTATCAGGTAGCATAGGATAAATTTTCACTGTTACGCTGATGATACTCAGCTTTACTTATCCATAAATCCTGATGAGCCCAACCAATTAGATAGACTACAAGCATGTCTTGAAGATATAAAAACTTGGATGACGTTAAATTTTTTGCTTCTAAATTCAGACAAGACAGAAGTTGTTGTCTTTGGACCGGAGTCTTTAAAAAAGAAATTGCTTAGTCAATCACTTAACCTGGATGGCATTAAATTGACCTCTGATAATAAAGTAAAAAACCTTGGTGTTATTTTTGACCAGGACATGTCATTTAAATCCCATATTAAAACAGGTTTCTAGGATTTCCTTCTTTCATCTCCGGAACATTGCCAAAATTAGAAATATCCTATCCAGGAGTGACGCTGAAAAACTAGTCCATGCATTTGTTACTTCAAGGCTGGACTATTGTAATTCGTTACTATCAGGATGTCCACAAAATGCAGTTAAAAGCCTTCAGCTGATTCAAAATGCTGCAGCAAGAGTTCTGATGACAATTAAAAAGAGAGATCATATTTCTCCTATTTTAGCTTCACTTCATTGGCTCCCTGTTAAATCCAGAATATAATTTAAAATTCTCCTCCTCACATATAAAGCCCTTAATGATCTAGCTCCATCATACATCAGAGATCTGATTGTTCCATATGTTCCTAACAGAGCTCTTCGTTCTCAGACTGCAGGTTTACTGGTGGTTCCTAGAGTCTCTAGAAGTAGAATGGGAGGCAGATCCTTTAGTTATCAGGCTCCTCTCCTGTGGAACCAGCTCCCAGCTTTAGTCCATGAGGCAGACACCCTGTCTACTTTTAAGGCTAGGCTTAAAACTTTCCTTTTTGATAAAGCTTATAGTTAGAGTGGTTTAGTTTATCAGGGAGGGAGCCTTCCTCCCTCCCTGTTGGTTGGAGTAAGGGGGAGTCGGGTTTAGCCTAAACCGGCTCAGTTATGGTTGAGGTGCAAACACACCCTCCATTTCTACTACCTGTGTGACCCCTTCTCTTTTCTGATGGTTATAATCAGTCTGACAGAGAGAGGTATCCCAATCCTTGTGGTTTTTAGTATAACAATGACCATCAGTGGGACCCTTTGTGGGGTGCCTTGAGACAACATTGTTGTAAATAAGCGCCGTTTAACTAAATAATCTGAACTGAAACTATCTGTGCAGTTATGCTGCTATAGGCTTAGGCTGCTGGAGGACATAACGACCACTTTCACCCTCTTCGCTACATTCTCACACTACTCTCCAATTTTGCATTATTTGCTGTTATTTCAGCTTTAACCTTGTTCTCTCTTTTCTCTTCCTAGAAGCTACACCTGGACTGGCTCTGTGTCTGCCTGTGACACCTTTCTGGAGAGGGGAATCGTCCGAGCTTCTGCTGGCAACAACTTAATGCTCACCCTCTACCAATGATCCACATAGCCCTGTCTTTTAGTGTTTAACCCTTTCTCTCTCCTAGACATGGAAATTGACTGAGCTTTTCTGTGACTAACTCTATGTGCTCTCTTTCAGACTCTAACCTTGAAAACTGGCTCAGAGTTTATCTGTTCTTTCTTTCTAGGTGAAACGACTAAAGGAGCTACATCCATTAACATTTACTTTTCCTTCCCATAGAAAGTACTCCTGGATCAGTGCTTCTGTATTCTTTTTGTGTCTCTGCTCTGTTCTCTCAAACCCCCAGCCGGTCGTGGCAGATGGCTCATACTGAGCCTGGTTCTGCTGGAGGTTTCTTCCTGTTAAAAGGGAGTTTTCCCTCTCCGCTGTCGCTACATGTATGCTCAGTATGAGGGATTGCTGCAAAGTCAACGCCAGTGACTGTCCACTGTCTCTACATGCTCATCCGGGAGGAGTGAATGCTGCAAGTCACTGACTGGATGCAATCTGCTGGGTTTCCTTTGATAAAAAAAACTTTTTATCCAATTTGAATAAAAAGCTAACTCCGACTGCACTGTTCAATTGTTAGGATTAATAGGAATGTATGTACCTGACTGTTGTGAAGTGCCTTGAGACAACATGTGTTGTTAATTGGCAATATATAAATAAAACGGAATTGAATTGAATAGTAATGTTGCATCACTCTTTCGGTCATGATTTTCAATCATCTTTGATCAACTTGTTTATATTGTACATAGCCCATTAGTCTTCGTTATTTTTTAATTCTGCTTGGTAGTGTAGTTGGATTGTTTTAGCATAGTAATGAGTTTGTTGATTGAAATATGTTTGACTTCGTGTTAACTTATTTTTGTTAATAAATTCTTGTATTTAAAGAAATTGTGTGAATTCATTCCATGTGTGTGCAGAGTTATGCTGTTCAATAATGTCAGAGATTGGCTCACCCTTTTGATTTTGTCCTAATAACACCGCATTACTGGGCTGGTATTCACAGGACAACCCTTAACAGACCGAAATATTATTTGATAAAATATTACAGTATTAATATTAAATATATTAAGATTCATAGTCACAACATCTATCAAACTTTAGGAAATAACAGGCGAACAGGAGGTGTGGGTGTTGTATATTTTATGTGTTTGTATTTCAATAGAGTATGAGCAAAGGGTACCAAACAAGTCTGCGCAGTATTGCTATCATTTCAAATCTATTAAATTCAGAAATGCTTAATTAATCTCACAAGGAAATTAAATATCTGCTTATTTTAGGTATTTTTATTTACTGTTTTGTTTTTGTTGTGTTCTATCCTGTTCTTGCAGCAGCATCCCCTCCAGCAGTTGGCGCCCTCACCAACCGCCTATGTGGCCTATGGCAAGACTTGGCAGATCGGTTTGAGATGACAAAAGCAAAAGTAGCTTGAATAACCAATCAGTACAACTAAGGTGTGGACTACATCAAACATTAAAGCAAATTGGCTACAGCAGCAGAAGAGCAAACATTGTCAATCCTGTTAGTTAAGAACAAAAAACTGAGGCTACAATTCTTACAATCTCAGCAAAATTGGACAATAACAGATTGGAAATACCTTCCTATCCAGTGGGTCTAAATCTCTCCTGCAACATTTAGATGGAAGGGTCAGAATTTAGTGAAAACAACATGAAAGCATGAATCCATCTAAGCTTTTATCAACAGTTCAGGCTGGTGGTGTTGGTATAATGGTTCGGGGGATATTTTCTTGGCACACACTAGGTTTCATCATCTGAGCATGTGGTGGAATGGGAGACTCCTTTTGTGAATGTAGAGCCATCAAAAATGCAGCAAATGCTTGATTCTAGCATGTCCTACTCAGTAGGATTAAGGTCTAATTAATAAAGTGGCCAGCTAAAGCTAGTGATATATATATTAATTCATTCATTTTCTACCGCTTATTCCATAGTGGGTCGCGGGGGAGCTGGTGCCTATCTCCAGCAGTCTATGGGCGAGAGGCGGGGTACACCCTGGACAGGTCGCCAGTCCATCGCAGGGCAACACACAACCATGCACACACTCATTCATACACCTAAGGGCAATTTAGAGTGACCAATTAACCTAACTGGCATGTCTTAGGACTGTGGGAGGAAGTCAGAGTATCCGGTGAGAACCCACGCATGCACGGGGAGAACATGCAAACTCCATGCAGAAAGACCCCTGGCTGGGAATCAAACCCAGGACCTTCTTGCTGCAAGGCAACAGTGCTACCAACTGCGCCACCGTCCAGCCCCTGATATATATATATACACACACACTCACCGGCCACTTTATTAGGTAAACCTGTCCAACTGCTCGTTTACGCAAATTTCTAATCAGCCAATCACATGGCAGCAACTCAATGCATTTAGGCATGTAGACAAGGTCAAGACGATCTGCTGCAGTTCAAACCGAGCATCAGAATGGGGAAGAAAGGTGATTTAAGTGACTTTGAACGTAGCATGGTTGTTGGTGCCAGACAGGCTGGTCTGAGTATTTCAGAAACTGCTGATCTACTGGGATTTTCATGCACTACCATCTCTAGGGTTTACAGCAGATGGTCAGAAAAAGAGAAAATATCCAGTGAGCAGCAGTTCTGTCGGTGCAAATGCCTTGTTGATGCCAAAGGTCAGAGAAGAACAGCCAGACTGGTTCCAGCTGGCAGAAAGGCAACAGTAACCCAAATAACCACTCGTTACAACCAAGGCATGCAGAAGAGCATCTCTGAATGCACAAAACGTTGAACCCTGAGGTGGATGGGCTACAGCAGCAGAAGACCACACCGGGTGCCACTCCTGTCAGCTAAGAACAGGAAACTGAGGCTACAATTCGCACAGGCTCACCAAAATTGGACAATAGAAGATTGGAAAAACGATGCCTGGTCTGATGAGTCTCGATTTCTGCTGCAACATTCGGATGGTAGGGTCAGAATTTGGCGTCAACAACATGAAAGCATGGATCCATCCTGCCTTGTATCAACGGTTCAGGCTGGTGGTGGTGGTGTAATGTTG
Source organism: Girardinichthys multiradiatus (assembly GCF_021462225.1). Taxonomy (NCBI): domain Eukaryota; kingdom Metazoa; phylum Chordata; class Actinopteri; order Cyprinodontiformes; family Goodeidae; genus Girardinichthys; species Girardinichthys multiradiatus. Next base: position 14,493,532 of record NC_061797.1, read on the forward strand.
TGGGGGATATTTTATTGGCATACTTTGGACACCTTAGTACCAATTGAGCATGTCAACGCCACAGCCTACCTGAGTATTGTTCCTGACCATGTCTATCCCTTTATGACCACATTGTACCCATCTCGTGATGGTTACTTCCAGCAGGATAAAGCACGAATCATCTAAGACTGGTTTCTTGAACATGACAATGAGTTCACTGTACTCAAATGGCCTCCACAGTCACCAGATCTCAATCCAATAGAGCACCTTTGGGATGTAGTGGAAAGGGAGATTTGCATCATAGATGAGCAGCCGACAAATCTGCAGCATCTGTGTGATGCTACCATGTCAATATGGACCAAACTCTCTGAGAAATGTTTCCAGTACCTTCTTGAATCTATGCAACGAAGGATTAAGGCAGTTCTAAAGGCAAAAGGTACTATATATATATATATATCACTAGCTCTATATAAACACAAGTCTCTCCAACCACTATTAGCTAAAGGAGGTATTTACTTTGAAATACGTGTTTCTTAAGTGCTTCTCGGTGCTGGTCTTGCAAAGCAGGATAAACAAGCAAATGTCAAAGAGAAAAGAGAAAATCTGGAAAGTCAGTCCTGTCATTTTGATGAAACTGTGTAAGCCTCCCCAGGCAAGCCATGACTGATGAGGCTCTCTGTCCACTGAGTGTTTCACTATGCTATATTTAAAGAATGACCATCTGAAAGCACCACCAGCTGCAAAGCCACAAAACATGTATGGAAAAAGAATAATCATATCCATGCTGCTCATGTCGCATGAAGTCAGGAAAGTAACAGATGCGTCCACGATTTTGTGATGAGTAAAGGAGGTGCAGAGCTTTTTGTTTTCACAGTCTTTCTCATTCTCTTTTCTCTGCCACACCTTCCCACCACCCTCTCCCTCCCACAAGGCAAACTGATAAAGACAAATGCCATAGTCCGCTATCATGGCAACGCCTGGGCCCAAAGGACTGCAGGGTCATATTTTTCTTTTTCTTTTGTTTGATGATGTGATTTTGTTTTCTTCAGAAATAGATTTGTCTCTAATGGCTCTGTTTACCTCTCCCCCCCACCCCTTCTGTTTCTATTCCCTCTGTGCCAGGAAAAGAATGGAGTCCTTTGGGCTCTAACGTGACATTATTCAGAGATTGCAGACTACAGAGTCGCTCCAGACAGGACTAACTTTACTTTTTCCATTTATTGGTGAATGTACATCATTGTTTGAATGCAAATATAAAAAAAATCCAACTTAATAAAACCACAATATTAGGGGTCATACCGAGATAACTGTGCAAAATGCAGCAACTTACACATTTCGATACTTGTCTGTAGTTTTCCTAGAGTGTAAATAAATTAATAATAATTGATATGTAATGTACAAATAAATAAATCCCATCATCTAAACAAAAAGAAATGCCAGAGACATCGATGTGCATGTGCTCAACCTCTTTTCTGTCATACAAAGTGTTTTCAGTGGTAGTACCTGTGGTTATTTTAAGTCAGGATGTACCATATAAGCAGCCTGGGCAACATGCCAAGAGGCAGCTCAAACAAAAAATGTCTTCGGTATGTACAGCAAAAAAATAGAAACACAATATAAAGAACATCCAATAGAAAAAATGCAGGTTCCCTACTGGATAGGAAAAAAATAGGAGTTCCCCCTATTTTGCATTGCAAATTAAGCAGACACCACTGATCAGTACTGGCTAATGTCCAAGATGAATGGGCACAAAGAGCAGGTGAAATAATTTTTTTTTTACTGATTTGTTGTTCGTTTTTTTTAACCATCCAACAAATAAAACTGCAATAAATGTTTGTCTAATCTTAAGAAAGTTACTCTGTGTCAAAAAGAGAAGTTTGAAGATGGCATAACACCACGTGAAAAAGAAAATGTTAATTTGCGTGAAAGGAAAACACTAAGAAATAACTTATTTTAAAAGGTTAGTGATGGTGTAGATGTTTACTTGGAAAATGGTGGGCTAGTATAGCACCAAGTTTCTGAAGGTTTTGCTAACATCAGACATCCACATGCATGTAAACACTATATGATTGTGAGTTTGTGATTTTCTAATAATGCCTATTTCTCAGTGTCTATTCAAAAATACATAAATTTGACAAAAAGTTAAACAAATAAAAGATCTAATAATATTAATTACATAACACACTAATTAGGCATAACATTATGACTGACAGGTTAAGTGAAAAACACTGATTAACTCTCGATTATTTTATTTATTATTGTATAGGATATATTAAGCAGCAAGCAAATAGTTGGTTCTAAATGTACCTTTTCACATTTGTGAGCCACCCTTACTCATATCATTTTTAGCTCAACTGAACCACAGTTTTCCACTCAGAGATATAGTTTTCACTAAAGCTTTTTAGGGGACAGTGAGGTGCTGGATTATAAACTGTCTAAACAGTGGAGAAGAAGAAGAAACGAGGTGAAAAGGGAAAAATGAAGTTATCTATCACCAGAATATCAATACCGGTAGCACTTTGGGGATATTCCACCAACATAATGTTGCGCCTAATTTGTGCATGATATGTTGTTTATCTGATTATAGTTTTCTGCTTAGGTTTTTACACTGGTGAGGCTTAAATGAAAACGTACAAAATAAAAAGTTCTAAAGATGAAGTTCAGCTTCCCTCAGGAACTGCTGAAGGAACACAAAAAAGTCAGACTGGTCAAGCTAGATTCCTTGGATTTCAAAGGCTCTGAAATTTTACAATGCACTTCAGTTTTACAAGAACTGTGCAGAGAGGAAACTGCAGGTTCTGAAAATACATAATGGTGTCGCTGTGTTTGTTTCTGTTCCACTGGACATAAAATATAATGTTGTCCATCCCTTGCAGCTTTTTATCGAGCACTGTCAATTTTATTTTAAAAATAACAAAAAGAATAAATGGTTATTACAAGTCAATATCTGGACCCTCCTTTATGTGTTGTATTAACCACCAGGAGCATGTCCTTGACGATCACGTCTTATACAAGGCAGGGCAGTTTTGTGTTCTATAGGAAGCCACAAAAGACTGAGATAATAAAAATAGATATTTAACGGGGCAAGCATGGGAATGATAAAACACAACCTCCACATGGAGCCTCTAAGACAGGACACAAAACCAAAAATGAACCTGTCCCTGGAAGACACTATAGGGAACACAGAAGGAGCCAGCTTAGGTATTGTTTGGGCTCCAGTGAATGTAAGAGCGAAGATTTGCAGGCATTTTTACAAGCCTGAGTGTTTTCTCTCCAGTACCTTTGGTGGAATAAAGTGTTTCTAAGACTCCCTTTCCTGTCATCTTGGTTCTGAGATGTGAAGACGGGAGAGATCAAAGCTGTTTTCTCTCTGTTGCCCCAGTTTTACCTGCCTACAAGAAACCTTGCCTCTTAAGCGGGGACCAAAGGAGAATAATGTCCCCTGACAGAAGGATGGCTCCAAGCTAAGAAAGGCCTCAGGGCTCATTGTAGACAGGCTGAAAAGACGAGGAACAAGGAAAGAAGAGTCAATTAGGGTTTTCTTTCAATGCCAGGATGAACAACCTGGCCTTAACCTACCTTGGTTTTAAAATTTGAGAAAATACAAGACGGAACCAAAATGTAGACAATAGAGGCTAGCCCAGAAGTTGAGTAAGGCCACAACCTACTAAAAAGGTTATGCTTCTCAAGCACAGCCATTAGAAGACCAGTTAATCTGTAAAACTGTATATTTGTCATCAGTCACATATCAGATAAAGGTATTTCCTCAGACAATTCACTATAACAAGAAAGAAACAGGCAAGTAATATGGTTAGACAAAATATGCATTTGGAGGTTCATAAACATTCAGATGTTGTGGAGATAATGGCCTAAGTGTCACAGAAGATGGAGTTGTCAAAAGGGAAATCATAAGCTTGACATTATTTTTACACTGCAAAAATGACTCTGAAGCTCTTTTGCCTTTAGTTTAGGTCATAAGCTTTTATTATCAACCTCAGAGTGTCCATCAAAATCCTGGAATCCTCCAATGCAATGTGAAAATCTTGTGACCATGCACAACAGCTGTTCATGTAATGTCTGGAACACCTCTCCTTGCACGGAAAGGACAAGGAAGTGACTTGTACAGGGAATAACTTGGCAAACTAAGATTGATGACAACAGCTTTCCTGTCCTGTCAGCATCTTCGCTTCAAACCTTCACTCTTTTTTGCATTTCAGTAAATAGCTTTTCAGCAAAATGCTACCTCAGTGTCTTATTGGCATGCAGAGAGGTAATGCGTTCATCTCTAGGACGACCCACCACCCATTTACTTACACAATTTGTCTGACATTATTGCCCTTCCCTTGATGCTTTGGGCTTGAGGCAAACACAAGTGTGTGATGTGTAGACTTGCACATTAAAACAGAGTAATGGCTCTGCATTTATAGGAATAAAGTTCCTAACAGCCCTCTTTTTTACTCAGCTGGAGAACTATAAAAGCCATCTGCTGATGGTGGCGTAAGTGATGGAGCATACACGAGGGAGTAAGGACGATAAGTTAGTGATTCCATGAAGGTTGAAGGGACAGGATAAAGGGGTGAATAACCAAGTGACCCCAGTAGGTAAAACCAGAAATAAAACTGTGTTTCTGCAAGGCACTTTACTGGGGAACTGACTGAATGCTGGAATGTGATTCAATCAAACTCAATCTTGGGAGGTAGTCACAACTCTACTCTAGACTTAGAAGCTGTCTTATGGTTAGAAAGCTGCTGCTGACCTTTCTCCCCAGGAAGCCTGGCTCACAAATGTAGTCTCCTCTTAGTGCAGGGTTATAGATTTAGAATGGTGAGCTGATCTGGGAAGGTTGCAGCAGCAATAAAAAAAGACAGACTTTAACCCTTTAACTGCCTATTGATCACCTCTGGCTGATCAACAGGTGAATATTTTCTGCTGTTCAAGGGTGCTGCAGCATTGAAAGATGTCTAAATGGACACATGGAGATCAAATGAATTTGAGTTCTGATTGGCAAGTCAGACCAAATATGAAAAAGATTACTGCAATGTTTGCATGCAAAACAAGACAATGTGGCCGCAAGAAATTAAGAGGTGGTGCGTTGATCACCGTCGCGTTAATTCAAGAAGGACTCTGGTTTAAATGTAAGCTTTTCAGGTTGTGTAGAGTTTGCATGTTTCTCCCATGACAAGGGTTGGTTTTGTCTATGTACTCTATCTCCCTCCCAAATTTCAAAAACATACACATGAAGGTTGCCAAATTATTTTAAACAGACTTAAGGAGCTGGGTTGGCCAGTAACATGGCATTTAAGGTATACCATGGTATCTAAAAATAACTGGTATTGCTTTGAATGCCATTCATAAAAATCCTGCAAGTTTGATGTCGGTCTTGTAAAGATAAATTATGTGTCACGCTTGGTTTTAGTTTTCCCGGTACATATAGCATTTTCCATGAAAGCCAGTGTCACGATCCTGAAGTGTAGGGTTTTGATTTTCTTTTGTGTGTATTTTGACAATTTCTTTGCCATTTATTATGTTTACACAGTGTCGATTTCTTTAGTTCACTTTCTTATGCTTATTATTCCTAGGTGTTTTCCTAATTAGTTTGTTCTTTTGTGTTTTTTACTGGTGTTATTTTACAGCTATAGTTATTTGCTTTTATATTTCTGTTAGATACTTCCCTGGGTTTCTTGATGTTTCTGTTCAGCTCTGTATCCGTGATAATTAGTCTCTCTCCCTCAGCTTTCCCGCCTTCTGCTACAGCTGCTCTAATCTCCATTGAGTACTCTTCTGGTTTGCATGTCATTTCTCCACCTTTGTCTCTGTATTTAATCTCTCTGGTTCTCATTGTTCGTTACTGGATCCTTCCGTTACAATGTCCATTTTTTTCTTCACTTTTTAATTCAGTTCTGTGTCCTTGCTTCACACTCCGTTCTACTTGTGATTTTTGTTTTTCTTTATTATTAAATAATTTACTCACTGTGCTGCTTCCAAAGACCTTTCTGTGTTTTGGTCCAGCACCTACTACACAAAGCATGACAGCCAGTACGCTAAGCTGTGGGTTTGTCTGACCAGAGCACCATCTTCTACATGTTCGCTGTTTGCAATACATTGCTGGTGACAAGCTTTAAATGGACCATCCATTGGCTTTTGTCCAAAATTAGCAAAATACTCTTTCATACAGGGCAGATCTAGAATGTGTTGTTGTCCTGCCAAAACAATTTCTGACCTAAGCTGTGGATCTGAACACCTCCTTCAGAGTTACCATACTTCTCTGATTAATGCTGTCCCTTCCTGGCCTGTGTTAAGGATAAGCAGACTCATTTTAATATCAGCAACAGCAACAAAAGTCATCAAACATTTGTAATAAATGGCAATAGCATTCACATTGCTAGAGAGAAATTTGGATTCACTCTTCGTTGCAGAATTTTTTTAATTTATAAACATCAAAGGTTTTTGATCCTATTTAAGGTACTGCCACAGCATTGTAATTGGTTTGACAAGGCCACTTCAAACCTTCACTTTATCATTTGAGCCATTCCATGGACTTCAGATTATTGTCCTCTGACATAAAGTTGAGTTAAGGTCACAAAGTAATGGCTCAAAATTGCTCTTTAGGACTGTCTGCTGGGGGGAAGAATTCATTGTCAAGTCTGGCCAAGCGAAGCTGCAAACTACCATCAAACTACCACCATCAGTTTTTACTGTCAATATGAAGTTCTCTATCTGAAATCCTGTGTTAGTTTTATACTGAATGCAAAGGGACGCACAGTTTTAAATATTGATGTGGGTTTTTTGTGGCATTCTGGATGAGTCAATGTGCTCGCGGAGTAACTTGGTAAATACGCCACACCTGTTAAGGTTAACCCCTGCTCCATGTCTTTTTCTATTTGTGGACAATGACTGTCACTGTGGTTTGCTGGTGTCCCAGTGATTTGGAAATGGTTTTGTTACCCTGACAAATGTCAATGACTTTGTTTCCCATCTGTTCTTGAATTTCTTTTGATTAGGGCTTAATGTGTTGCTTTTGGAAATTTTTTAGCCTACTTCATGTTGTCAGACAAATCTGTTTAAATAATTCCTTGATTCTACAGGTCTGGTTGTCATGATTGTCACTGATAAAACGTCTGAGTCCCAGAATGTACAGTTTTAACCCATTCTCCTGCATAGCTCCCAGGAAGGAGGAGTCACAGATTTACAACAAATTATATTTCAATGAGAGGTTTAAACACAGATCGGCCGTATTGTACCACCAGCACTCATTCATACATACATTAGTATTTGTATCAATGGCATTTAAAGGGACATTAGAAACTAAAAGGGTTGCTAAATAAATATTTCCTTTGTTAGCTAATCCGGATGTGACATAATCACATCTGTCTGTTTATTTGCCGTTTGTTCCAGCCTATATAAAACTACTTTTTTGTATACTGTGGGCACAGATTTACTTGCTTTAATAAACAAAATCAGAATTTGAACACAGCTTTTTGTATTTACACAGTTTATTTTTGTCTTATATTAAAATGTTTGATAAATCGAAACCTTTAGGCGTGACAAAAACACAAAAACAGCAATAAGATGTAAAGGGCCAAATAGCCTTTTACAGCATTATAAAATGGTCTAGGTCCTGCATGTGTTTGTGGTGAATGAATACATTGTATACTGTATGCATTTATATCCATGCCAACATCGTGTTCTAAAATACAAGCAATGTGTATTAAGGTGTGTTAAGGTGTATAATATGAAAACATCTAAGCACGTGGCAGTGGCGCATAAAGATGCTACAGTCCTCAACGCAGCCGTCACGGGTTCGAGTCCCAGCCTCATAACCTTTGCTGCATGTCTTCCCCTCTCTCTCTCCACCCAATTTCCTGTCAGTCATCTTACAAAATAAAGGCCACTAGTGCCATAAAAGTTGAAAAAAAAATACCGCATCTAAATATTGGCGTTTACAATTGTAATCCAACTCTTCAGTTGATCTTAAGCTCATGTAGATGTTTATTACCAGAGTAAATACAAAAACTACAACAATGACTGATATGTTTAATTGAAATTGAGCCAAAGGTAAAGGGATGGGTAAAAATAATTTGAATGAAAGACTGATATATCAGATTTGTGGTTTAAGTAACTTTTTTCCACTGGGTAAGAAGGTAAGAGGTAAGGTAAGGTAAGGTAAGGTAAGAATATACCAAGTAGACTATATAATTATCTGAAAATAACGCTGCAAGCCAACTGCAGAGGTTGTTGTGTTAGCAGGGCAGAGAGTGCATTACAGGGAAAGGGTTGTGAAAAGGTGTAATAGCTCTGGTGTGGAATATGTAAACATTAGCCTTGGGTGGAAGTGGGCAGCATGACCAAAATAAACTTCACACTGGTTCAGATACAGGCCCTAATCTGGATATGAAAACACTATTTGTTCTGATACAGAAGGGATTTTAAATGTCACGTAAAAGTGCACCATGAGCATCAACTCACTGGATGTTACCCAATCAGCATACGGCTTCGTTTCTTTCTAAAACGAACATGCATTTGCATGCTAAAAAAAAGAAAAGTGAAGAAATGGAGTCAGGCGGCATAACTGAGAAAAAGAAACCATGAGGAAACCTGTCAGGAAGTGAAAGGAATATTTGAAAATGTGCACCGGCTCTGCCACAAGCAGCAGTGGCAAAAAAACTAAAAGAAAGAAGTTCCACATCTGTAATGCACAAAGGGTGAGAAACAGCAGCAAATGACACCCATCCATGCACACACACATACAGTGTAAGCTGTACTGTGTGATAAGCTCTTAATGTTTGGCAGGCAAACTCTCCTCTACATTTGCTGTAAACTGCAATAGCAGATCATAAGTGATTATAACTGTAGCTAATTATACAATTAGTCTTGCATCAGTTTGTTTCGCCTTTCAACACGCTCAAGCAAATAACATGAGAAAAATATATTGTGACATAAGCCATCAGTTTTGAAAATACATTTCTCTATATATTTTGTACTGAACTATCTACAGATGACTTTACACTCTCACAAACACCCTGCCCACCTCATCTAACACCAGCCAAGCTAACTGTCTCTCAGCATCCCTCTTGTCACATTCTGCCCCGCTGGGGCCTCAATTAAAAACTCTTCTGATGTCAAGTAACTGACAGAGAGTCCATCACTTTTGCACATCCTTCTCCACTGAGAGTGGCATTAAGATGTTGGAGGCAGAGTGGACTATCGATCTTTCTTTTTTTTTGTGGGAGGTTGTTCAATTTCTTTTACCGAGCCAGCTTTGCGAGGTAGGTCGAACATTGGTGTAATAATCTCTTTACAATGTAGGGCTGTATAAAAATTTCATTGGCTTGAAAATAAGAAGTGCCTGTAAGGGTCCTGTGGACGAAGTGTAGGAGACAATTAGTGACAGCTTTCTGAGCCAAAACAGACTATCTGGCTGGTTGATGCTGCCAATTTGAGGATTTGACACTAAAGTAGCAAAGACAAAAAGGTATGAAAGGATTAAAGTAATACCCGAGACCCATTTGGTTCCTCTTACAGAAGTTTCATACATTGCTTCATCCACCTTGGGCTATAAAACAGATGGCAAACTGTGACAAAACATGATCTTATAGTGGTTTTATGCTGATAGTTTATTGGTCTTTCTCACTTAATTTTGCCAATTTTGACATGGGTGAAAACTCTCCAGCTATATTACGTTTGATTAAAAAGCAACCTTGTCATTGCTTTTTAGTCGGATTTGCAACAACATCGCTGGACTGAGACTTCTGTCTTTAACTGGATTTCAAGTCCGCATTTGATACAGTTGTTCATTTATTTATTTGATGTTTATTTAAAAGGGACAGATACAATAAACATAGATCATTACCTCAAAAACAATCTGATGCCTGCATCATAGTGTTTGCTATCAGAGCTCATTAGATTATATTTCTTAAGAATGGTACAATGATGATAGCAGGTTGGCTTTTTATCCATGTTTGTTATAGCTCGATTGCAAAGAGAGCCAATGTGTTTGGTTATCGCAGGAGCAGCCTGTGCCTATGCTGTCATGCAGTATGATATATAAGAAAAAAACCATAGAATTCATGTAAAGCAGGGTTGCCCAGTTTGATATGTAGTTTCCGATTAGTCTGAAACAATTGATATTACTTTGTATTGTTTTTGAAATTGTCTTAATATGTTTACCAAATTTAATTTGAGGATCTAACACCAATCAGAGCTATTTAAATTCTGTAACAGAGTGATTTGTTTTTTCATTTTGTAAATCTATATTGAATTTGTCCTTTAAATCAAGTTACCTTTTAGAAAGGCACATAGAGACTGTTTTTGAAAGATTTAGGATCAACTGATTTTGGATGAGCCACTGTTAAACATTAAACATACTGATAGACAATACCTTCTGCAGCTTGCTTGGGTGACTTAGCGGATGCATAAAGAACTGCATCGTCTATCGTCTGCAAAAAGCTGACAGCTGGCACTTGAGCAGTGCAGAGGTAAGCCATTTATGAAAAGATAAACAACAAAGGGCCGAGTATAGAGCCATGTGGCATGCCCATTTTATGTGCTCAGTAGTGCAGATATATCTTGATCCACTTTAATACATTGCATTCCAGCCCGGCAATATGTTGAAAACCAGCTTACTGTCTCAGCTGAGAAGTTAAAACTTGACATTTTAGCTAAAAGCAAACTATGGTTAACGATATCGATTGCCTTTTTAAGGCCGATAAATAGAGCTCCCACCACATTACCCTTAACAATGGGAGCCAACAATAACATGACCACATGACAACAATGAAGAAAGTTATGGAAAAAGAGAGCACAGCTATTAACAATGGCCTTTTGTGGACCAGTGACTGCTACCTCTGGAGAAGTGTGTATGGATACATAGTCAGAACCAGGAAAATGATGTAAAAGCTGGACAAAATGTGATATGACCGTTCTGACTACAGATAGGTATACCAATTACTACCACATATGAAAGTGGCACAATTCAGATTTTTTTGTAGGTGAAAATATTGGAATTGGGACATTCTGACTGTGATAAAAAAGTTGGATATGGGTCGCATTTGCCTGTAGTGTGAACGTAGCCTTTGTTTCCATGTTCCAGGAAAAAAACTGTTTTTGTTTACTGCAGATTTTACATAAAAGTAATTGATGTCTAATCTATGCATTTGTTTTCTTTATGCATTTTACTTTTTTCTTTCCTAACCTGATGCTTAAATTTTACTTTAAAAGTTTTAAAGTATTTATCTTAAGTTAAATTTTTTTGTCCTCTGTTCCTTTAATTTCCTGATGAAGAACTTTGAATTACCACAAGTATAAATGGTGCTATACACATCAGCCTTCCTTGCATATACAACACATTTCTCAACCCATAAAGAATATGCTTCCAAAACTACAGGACAATAAATTGAATTTCTGTTAAAATAGTATTCTGATTCAAACAACAGGAACGGCGTTCTGACAATGTGAATAAGCCACAACTCCTCTGAGCATATTAAAAAGGCCTTTTGCACCCAGAACACACTGTGGCTTGGAATCCTCTGCAGACATTCTGTAATGTGCACACCTTATTGCTGAAACAACCCCTATGTTGCATCAGAGTAGTGTAAAGAGGGAGTGAAAAGAATTTGAACTTGATGCTTATTGAACCTCTATCACATGTTCATTTAGGTTGGGAAATTAGCTAATCTATTTTGTTTTTGTTTTGGCTCTGAAGCTAATTATCCAGCAACATAACAACAGTTGTACAATTTCTCTAACATCATCTGTTGCAAATTTACCCAAGTTTATGTAAAACATCTTAAACCAATTCCTAACTTTAAAATGTATTGATGCACTTGAGCACTGATGGCTGTTTATGATGAAACAGAGATGTAGTTTAAAGAAACAGAGCGTACATGATGATATCTCTGAATACAAAATAGCAAGGATGGAAGCTGACCCCTGCATCACAAACAAAGTGTAAGGTCTATCCATAGCATTAAAGAACCACATGATTCTCTTCAAAGAGCCCAAGTTCTTAGTATGCTTCCCTCACTGCAGTATTACTGGGAGAATATATAATGACAGATTTTTAAAAAAGGCATGTCTCTGCCTAAGGCACTCATTATAAAACAGCATTTCTCATTTTCCTCAGCTGCAGTCTTTGGTGAATATGGGAGAGACAGATGAATATCCTCAAAGCACTCAAGTTAGGCCATGCTCAGACTCTGATGCGGGTCAAATCAGTCTTGTTAGCCATTCATCACATAAACACAAGCTAACCTGCACACTAATAACTGTGTTGCTTAGATGGGAATCAGATCCATTTAGATTAACAATTTTGACACTGTATACAGTTGAAGTTTACCTAAAACGAAGCATGATAAAGATTTAAACCTACTGACGGGCAATGATTTAAAATCAATCAGAAAGTTACATAAAGTTCACCGTCTCTTAAACAAAATGCCCACAAACAGCTGCTTTACCTTACTTTGCAATTTCACGTGATTGCTTTGTAAGCTATAGGTGAGAACACTGCCTAGGTTTGCAGACAATTTGTCAACAGAAACGCACAGCGGAGGTTTGTGAATACGACCAGGGCTGAATGGAATGGTCGTATTGAATTTTAAAGCACCAACTTTATACCCAGTCAGGACTGCTGCATCATCTGCCACTGTCAAGTAGTTGAACCAGTTAGGCTCACCACCAACAATACAGCCAACAATGACCATTATTCCAGCCAACACAAGTAGAATGAAGTAAGAAGAAAATATTTAAAACAAATATATATGAGTTGCTGTTTACATTTTATTAAAAAATGTCATGTTGAAAATTAATAATACCCTCCTCAATATCCATCCATCCATCCATTTTCTAATCCCGTTTCTTCTGTACAAGGTTGTACAAGCTGTCTATCTCCAGCAGTCTACGGGTGAGAGGCGGGATACAACTGTCATGGTTTACTTATTTCAGTTCACTTAGATGGTTTCAGTTACTTCCCTAGACTCCCTGCTCATCACTGTAATTAGTCACCCTCCCTCATTTACCTTCTATCTCCCTGTTTCACCAGCTGTACTTGATATTCACCCTGATTAGCTCCCTGCATTCATTGGTCCATTCTCACCCTTCCTCAGTATTTATGCCCTCTGGTTTTCATTGTTCGCCACTGGATCCAACTACTAACTTCCCAGCTCCATGTCTCTGTGTTCCTGTCTGTAAACCTGCCTAGGTTTTGTCCTGTAGGTTTTCCTGATAATTAAAGGATTCATTAACCATGCAGCTTCCATCCTCCTGTATGCACTTCGATCCGGTTTCTCCTCCACACACTAGAACAAACAGTCATGTTTTTCGACTGTGGGAGGAAGCCAAAGTACCTGAAGAGAACCCACGCATGCACTGAGACAACATGCAAACTCCATGCAGAAAGACCCCTGGCGGAGAGCCAAACCCACGACCTGCTTGCTGCAAGACAACAGTGCTACAAAATATGCCACCATGCAGCTCCTCTCCTTAATATGGAATGAAAACATCCTTTTTGCTCTTACAGCAATCAAACCCCTCTTAAAATGTCTGACCAGCTTCTTGCATGTTTTCTCTGGTATTTTCTAGATTTATCTTTGGCGATGAGCGCCAAATCTTTGCAACTGGAAGGCCTACTCTCCATCACCCTAATCTTTAGCTCCCTCTGAAGATTCTCTACAGAACCTTTACCACCAGTAAACTAGTGTTTACCTGCTGCTAGAGTTTGCTTAGCACCAGTTCTTTGTGATTCCGACACCCAAGATCTTGTTATGGTCTTGAGGAACTGGTGCTGAACCAGAAGAACAAATCGCTTTTGTCAGGAGCTAGAGGTACATTCATAGGGAAAGGCAGTGTTTTTTTTTTTTTTAACAAAAACACAGTAAAACCACACCACTTTAACAAGAATAAAATGTCCTATTAGCACAAGAATAGCACAATCCGACCGTCTCTTGTCTTCCTGTAGTTTATTTTTAATTTCCCAGCACTGCTGGTGCGGTTAAGAGATCAACTGATTTTAATTTAGAAGCGTTCACAAAAACAGTGTGGTTTATAAACGTATTAATAAATTAAGGTGAGGAATAATATGATTAGAGTAGTTATTAGTTTTCATGGACTACAATACTAATATTGCTTCTATTCAGAAAAAAAGCTGGATAAAATTAAAAGATTTCTTTAAATCCAAATTTTGTCAGGGGTATGGATAATGTTGAGCTTAAAGCCAATATTAAGGCCTCAACTATGTTTCTGCACATTGTAGAGTGCTTGATTTATATAACATTGGATTTGTACTGGCATGTTATATCACTGGTTCACCTGACACCAACAGGAATATAAATACATTCATATAAGTTCATTATCCTTGTCACCATTAATTTCAGCATCCACGTTAGCACCCATCCTGACCTGTGGCTCATCAGCGACATATTCTGGCTCAAACATTTAAGCTTCAACCCACTGCAACTGGAAAGCTCCCTCTGTCTGATATTTATCCTGTTAATCTCCATCTGAGTTGTATTCCTCAGGCCAAAAAAATCCATCAAATTGATTGAAAATGCTTTAAAATCCACATTGGAAATTTTTGCTGGTCAAGAATAATTTTTACTAAAGCTTAAGTTCTGGAATCCTAGATGTTTACAGCTTTCTCACTGTCTAATGTCAGTCCTTACAACCCCATCAGGTGACTTGGATGTTCTATAACCCAAAATAACAGACATATTTTGTGGGTTTTAAAAACTTTTTTTGTGTGAAATCCTGCATTGGAATTTCTAATTTTAAAATCTTCTATTTTTATTAATATTGAAAATAAATTCTGGAAAGAAAAGGAATCCATTATGAGACCCAAAGAAGCAATAGAGCATTATATTGTAGCAAAATAAAATGCCTAATATGTTGCCTATGTCAAATGTTTTCAGAACATTTGTAATGTAACACACATACACAAATAAACAAATGTGATATGGCCTTCCTGAGCGCAGATCCATGCTTGTTTTATTACCTGACCACTGCATGGAGTGATTATGGATTTATCTATAACAGAATCCAGTTCTAACAGCCACATAGTTAACCCTTGAAGTG
This sequence comes from Girardinichthys multiradiatus, assembly GCF_021462225.1. NCBI lineage: Eukaryota > Metazoa > Chordata > Actinopteri > Cyprinodontiformes > Goodeidae > Girardinichthys > Girardinichthys multiradiatus. The sequence goes on from NC_061797.1 coordinate 14,508,574, forward strand.
TCCTCTAGAAGGAGTAAGACAAAACAATACAGAATTAAGATGGACTTTACTGAAACATACCTCAGTGATTTCTACAGGGAGACATGTTGTTGCAGTATAAATTGTTGTATAAAAAATAAATAATGACAACATTTCTTGACACACTGTTGAAAGGCATATGTTGTAGTATTGACACTTAGGACTCAAGAGTTGTTAAAATCTCCAGAGATTTCCATGAATCTGTTGTGGCATCGTGTCAACAGCTGACTTATGTTACATGCCTGCAACACAGATAGCATCTGAGTCACTTGGTGACCAACCTGGACAGAACGTTGCAATTAAATATCTGCAGTCCAGAAATGCCTCTCACAGTAACATGTCTATTGTTAACCTGCTTTTTAACAAGCCTGCCTACTTTCCTACTGCTGCTCTGTCTGCCTGTTTAGTGAGAAAACCAGTAGGAGAGAAGCTGGAGTCTGGAATATGTTCTTGGTAAAAACATACATACCCATCTTCCCTTTTGAGTCCTTGTCAGCACTCCAAGCTGTTCCCATTATTCTCCATTTGCAGCTTTTTACCTTTATGACATCTACTGTTACCTCACTTGGGTTTCTTATACTGAGCATTAGTTTTATAAAACTCATGCAGCGGCTCCTACATTTAACATTTTAGGTGTCATTTATACAAATTTGTTTCTGATATATACGGTCCCAGACACTGAATGTCTCTGTAAGTGCAACTGATACCAGATATTTACATTTATTGTATAATAACACACATAACCTTTTTTCTTACTGCCTCACGTTTAATCAGACCAAGCATTAACTCTCAGTTGGATCACTTACGATTACCAAATCTATTTCTATTTGCTACAATTCACTTGGCCAAGAAAGCTGATTCTGATACAAGAAACAGTTGTTAGAAAATATCATAAATATAAATCATGAAAGAAGTTCTTCAATCCTTTTTCCCAAGCCTGGTAAAATTCTTCAAACTGAAAAACTAACATTTTCGTAAAAAACAAACTGCCTTTTGTAACCCAAGGTCTTTTGCCCCCCGTTAGTAAGAACATTACTATATATCAAAGTGATTATGTTAAAATACGAGATTAATTGAACATTTACATTATTGCTTTTTTATTGCTTTTATTGAAATCATTTGACAAAAGCAAAAGGGCACTTGATGCAGTTGCGTGACAGTTCTTTTATAAGAATCTAACAATGCCTTGAAGCTGTCTTGAAACTAACTGTCAAATACAGCTGCTCATGGATTATTGCTTAAATATACATTGTTTCCTTCTAGCACTTTTAAAATCTGAAGCCTTGGACAGATTGAAAATGGCTCTGTAAATCTCCCTTAGTGGAACATATCTAATCACAGACTTACAACTTGAGTGTAGTTATTTAGCTTGAGAAAACACTCAGCCTCAGGCTGGGAAAGGAATCAAGGACATGTTCCCACCAATGTCCCAGATGGATTGTAACTTTCTCATAAAAAAAGGGAGATGACTAAAACATAGTTTATGCACAGATTAGGACGGTTGCACATACTCTAGTAATGCAAGAAGATGAAACCAAGTCCCAAATTTGTTTTACAAATTACTGTATCTTCAAAATGTGTCATGGCCTTTTTTTTTTACAAACCTTGAAAAGATTAACAAAAGGAAGACATGAAAGGAAAACAGGGTCATTGCAATGTTTCTGAAAACTTTTGATCTTTTTTGACATGATAAAACAAAACAGAAGGCACAATTAGTAAACGTCGAGTTTGGCATTCCTTGAGCAATGAGACTGAAAAGGTGTGGTCTTAGGTGTCATTGTGTGACCAGGCCAGTGGTTGTGAATGACCTTCGAGCTAAGTAAGCAGTTCCTAAATATGTCCATAGTGCACATGTCCAGTTGGTCATCATTACTTTTTGTGTTATTGTTTAGGAAAGGAATCATCCAGGAGGAGCGGCTGCTACAAATCTCTGACTCGATGCAATCTGCTGGGTTTCCTTAGATAGAAAAACTTTTTATCCAATTTGAATAAGACACTGAATCTGACTGCACTGTTCAATGGTTAGGATTAATTGGAATGTATGTACCTGACTTTTGTGAAGTGCCTTGAGACAACATGTGTTGTGAATTGGAGCTATATAAATAAACTGAATTGAATTGAATTGAATGATGATTTAGTCCTCTAATCCTCTAAAACCTTAACCCACCCCTCCACTGGCCACCGCACCTAAACAAAAACGCCAATTTTTCTTCCCCTTTTTCTATATTAGGACTTTACTACAACATAAATTACAGTTTTAGATTAAGGTTTCCCCCTCTTCCTTAAGCTTTATGACACAAACATTGGTAAAAACATTCTTGTTGATCTATAGTGACATGCAACTATTTAGAAGCATCATCAGGAGACACAGCATTCATTTTCATAACTATGTTGATGATTTGCAGCTCTATATTTACATGCCTCCTGATGCCTCACAACAAACTGAGGTCCTTTTTAACTATATTTCAGAGTCATTGATGGTAGAGAATTTTCTTTAGCTCAGTGAGGACAAAATATTGCTAGATTGTTCATTTCTTTCTCTGCCAAATATAGAGAATTTAATACATTTCTGTAGAATTGATTATAATAACTATTGTAACTGATTTTAAGGAATTTATTAGTCTTTTTAACTGTTATAGCTGCTAGTCCAGCCTATTTTTTTAGCCAAGGACTCAAATTACAGATATTTGCTGTCAGTATGCCAGAACTGACATACAACAGGTAGGTACGAAAGAAGTTGGATTTGGTTTTTTGAATTCTTACATTTAGAAAAAGTACAGGAATTTTGCTATTTTCCAACACATGTAAGTGACACTCACCAGACCACACCCCAGTTTGCAGGACTTAACCTTTTAACAACAGAAACTCGAAAACAACCTCACATTCCAAACAGCATCACTACTCATCAGGTAGAGTATGTAGGTGAAAGCACTGAGACAGATGCATTATGGACACTCTTGTGGTGTGGGTCACTGAGCTGTCTGCCACTGAAAGGGTATTGCTCTCACTGCTGCAACACAAGTGCAAAGGCCTTGTGATGAAATTAAACACAGAAAACTATATTATTAAAAGGTAAGTGGAGCCATTTGTCTGTAATGAGAACTACGTTGTCAGACTCTGGGGGGACAGACGTAGAAATAAAGTCCAAACCAGCGGGAAGATATTAATTCTTCCTGAAGATTAAACATGCTGTTACGGATTCAAACTGGTATCACAAGGAGCACAACCACAGCTCAGCTTAAGTCTCTACTGTGATTTTTGACACCAGGGCTTAAAACTAAGGGTTGTTATGGTGGGCGAGTTTCTTACGTCATAGCTCTGCAGGTATTTATGCATTAAGTTGTCAGGACCGGAGGAGGAGAGCTAGTTCATCACTAAACCTCAAAACTCCTCTGCCATGAAAGATGACAGTACTCCACTCCTTACCTTTGTTTCCCTCTTGGTAATCAATTACTGGTTTCTATAGCTAATACAAAACAAGTCACCTATGCTGTGAATAAAGTAAATCTCTCAACACCTCCTAATTAAAACCACATTAAAGCACTGAGCAATGGCCTCTTTGTAGATCCAACATCTAATTTGAACTGTTTGCGTGCACAGAACAAAGCAATTTACCGTGTGCAAACATCCTTTGCAGTACAATAATTCATAGTGCTATCTGGGGTAGTTTAAACATCAAATGAATGGGCTGAATAATTAAATAAGCAAAGTTTAAAGGTGTGCCTAGAGGTTTGTTCGAGGCTATTCTCACTGTAACTCTAGGAAGCTGCAGCTAATATGATTTCATATTGTGAAGCCAAGCCTGATGCCAGACCTTCTGAAACCAATCCTTCTTACAGGATTTAGAGGTAGCTGTGCGAAATGTATGCTGCAGGACCCTGCTGGTCCTAGTGATAGTCCTTACTGTGAGTCCAAATCAAAATGAGCCTGATCAGTGACAAAAAAAAGGCTTTTGTGTGTTTACTGGCATCATAAATACAGTTTCCTGAAAGGGCAAGACAGAGAGGACAAAGAGAGGCAGTTTTCCATTAAACTAGGAACAGATATAAAGATGTCAGAAAGCTGTTTGAGGAACTGCAGAGGGTAAGCCCCTCTACAGGAGAGGGGGGGGGGGGGGGGGGGGGGGGGGGTTACATAGCAGAATGGACTAAATACAAGCTAACACAAAAATGGCCGTCAGATCTAGCAGATGGGAGCAATTCCCACCTTTTTAAGCATCAGGTTGCAGTTTCTCAGCCACAAACACCGTCCATACAAAAGTGATCAAAGAGACAAGGGAAGATGTTTTACTATATTGTTATCTCTTTTTAAAGGAGAACCATAGGTACTGACTTGACAAGGTAATTTTTAAAACCGTAAAAACATCTGACTGGAGCAAGTGTATCATAACTGCATTTTTATATTAATAAGTGATCCTACAGATGGTAAAAGTGTAATTGTGTATACATTTACCTGATTCATTTGAAGAAAAAGAGCTTTGGCTGAAATGATGTTGCACTATTATTACATGTACACAAATACACAAACATGTAATTTTATCACAATAAAAAGTGCAATTACATTTCTTAGTGCGTTTCACCTAACTGTGCAATACAGATGGACCTTCTTCATAGAGTAAAGTTATCTGCAGGTTCAGCATCAGTTGGAATGTTTCTACAATCATAAGGTTTGTATTCTGAATTTCAAAAACATCATTGTCAACACAATTCAAACAATTTGTTTTATTAGAGTACGATTTGTAAAAATATCAAGACCTAATGAGGAGAGAGGATGATTTCAACCTCTTGTGTACTCCCCGAAAGGGTTTTTTGTAAAACCAGCAGAACAACCGGGCACCATGATTACTCCCAGCCTTCAGCTGAGGGTACTTTTTTGCTCCACATTTGTGAAGCAAATACTTCTAGCTTTCAAGAATTCCAAACAATTTAATCTGCTTTTAAATGACACGCATATGCATAACAATACCCAGACTTTAAACAGAATGCATGGATACATATTGCCTCTCGTGGTTATTTACTCGTCCTTTGTGAATATGTCCCTGAATGTCCAGAAACATTCTTAATCCTATCTCAGCTTTAAACAGTAGCAAATAATTCACTTTGACATCTAGATATTGCTAAAAGGATTTTAGACTCGATGTTGAGATGGAAAAATGGCTGTGGAATAATCAGAGTGTAAATCCTTTATCTTTCAGGCTCTGCTGCTCTAAAAGAACCATGCAGACCACAAACTGAATACAACTGAATCAAACCCAACAGTACCTCAAACCTGCTGGCAATAGAACAGGGAACAAAATAAATAATTTTGATGTGGCCATAATACAAGGATAAAACTTTCCTGTGATGAAAGCCCAAGAAAAGACGGTCAAACGTTTTAGATTCCATGACACCTACAAGTACCCTCACGTATTAATCCCAATAGGAATTAATGTGCTTACAATGCACCTATTGCTGCTTACTTGGATTTGTTTAAGATGGTCCACATTACTTCATCTGCCTATTTGGTGGTTTTTCTAGCTGGCCTTCTGATAAGACAGAGACTGCATTCAGCAAGAGAAAGAAGAGCTATTTGTTCACTGGGCACTAATTAATACAGTGCTTAGTTGAGAAAGTTGCCTACTCACTGCTCTACTGACAACAGATCCATTTATATAGCTGTTTTCAGTTTCTCTGAAGGCTCTGTTAATTGCATTTAAATTAGTCCTTGTTCAGAGAGAACATGGACCAGCATGGGAACAAGAAGAAAAAAAAACAATGTATCTAAGGATATGCAACTCAATAGCCTGTAAGTTGATAGAAGGCACAAATATGCTTGTAAAATATTTAATGTGTAAATCTCAGTGCGCAAACAGAACAGTGGAGAGCTCTGCCAAACACTTTCCCTGCATTGTTCTGTTTGGCCCTTCGGCAAGACTGTGCTGGTACAGCAATGTTTTTAAGACATATAAATGTTTAAAATTCCCCTACAATATCTGCAGTTTCAGGGGGGAAAATAATGTGTATTAAAAATGTTATTAGAAAACTAGAGTTAACTGTTATTAGAACAGAGGTTGGTCATGACTCATGTCATGAATCTATGACAACATATTAAGACAGACAGGAAAAAATTATTAAAAAGAAAGCTGGAAAATCTGACAATTAGGAAAAACTGAAAAAAATAATGTTCTTACACAGCATTAAAATCTATCTACAAGACAAAGGTCAATGTTTCTATGGCAATTAAAGCTTTTTTTTTACTTTGATTTATCCAGTGAAGGTTTGTTTAAAATGTTAGTTTTATGCAAAAATCTATTAATAAATGGGCTCTATTGGGAAACACTAAAAATAACAAAGAAAGTAATCTAAAGATGACTTAATCAGCATATTCACATTGTGGCTTGTTGCTAAGCTTGGCTTAGCACCAGTTGTTTTCACACATTTTTTTCTTCACACCAACTTAGGGAAGCACCAGAGGGAAAAAAACAGCTTTCATTAGGAACTGATTAAAATGTTATAACAACCATGTTTAAAACTCTGGGGTTAGTCTCAATGTTTGATATGCCTAATTAAAGACAATTATGAACTCGCCGTCTCTTACCTTCCCAGTGTTTATTTTGATATGACCCGTCCGTCACAGAGATTAAAAAGGTCATTGACTGCAGTAACAGCGGGTATTTTTTGTTAAATCTATAAACGCTATTTTTTTAACTTAGTTCTTAAACATATTTGGTCTTTTAATACAGTCAAGTGGTGGCATTTTCCTGCTTTGCTGGTTCTGATTACTTCCAAGATCAGCTGATTGGGAAATTCTGATTTGTGAGACATTCACAAACAATGTTCAATGTTTAAACAGTGTTAATAAATTCATTTGCTCAAGGCACTAAAATCCTCCACAAAAAAACCCCAAAAAAACAGGGAGGATAGAAACATTTACAGCATGAGCCCTTTCTAGTGACAGATTGACATGGCTCAGAGTTGGTTTTAAGGTTGTGCAAAATCAAATCTATTTTTCAATAGAAACAGTTAAGAATTTGCTCTAGCAACTGCTCTGGTTAAGCAGAATGGCACTGAACCGTTGCTGAAAGACACTGTAAAAATGTTAGCCTGTGGTCTTAAACACAGAAGAATTGCTACATTAAAATTCGCTGTGACTGTGTCTAATGTGAGTTAAGCAATTCTTTGCATGCAGGCTGCTTGGCTTTCACTGCAAATAGTTAGGTAGTTAAGGAGTTATGTAGAATTCGATGATAGTGAAGTAGAGGAAGCGTGTTCAGCTTGTGCATGTTTAGATTGGTTAGTGTGACAAATTCCTGGTAGAAACATATTTCACATAATTTCACAGAGAAAGAAATTAGTGGTACAAAGAGCAGACAAAAAATAGAATAAAATGCAAATTCATAGCGCTTGGAATATATTGGGCAACAATTATTGCACTACAAACAGTCCTGTGTGATGTGACTATTACACACACTGATAATGCGATGATGATATATTTGGGATATATTGTACAATCTAAGACATGCATTTTCTATTTTAAGGTTTTGTGTGGTACTAGTGTCCTTTATTCATCAGTAGCTGGAAAGGAAGAAGGGCAGAGAGAGAAGGGGAAAACGTAAAGTAAATGGCCCGTGTCCGAGAATGGAAGCCTGGATAGCAGCTTTGAGGACTGTAGTCGCAGCATACAGTTTACCTGCACCTGAACTGAGCAACAAGGTGCCCTGTGTTGCACTTTCTATACATTTAGTTACTGCAAAGCATGGGCCAGTTTCCAGTAGGAAGGAAAATCACATTTTTAAATAGTTATGTTTCAGCAGTTGATAAAATCTTCATACCGTTCCAGCCATTTAATGAGATGCCAGAGAAAGTTCTTAACTAGCAGCAGTGTTTTGTATGAGGCATAGAGTAAAATAGAGCTGCCTGTTCCTCAGCAACTGCTGCTTACTGCTTGTCAGCTGGGTGAAAGAAAGCTAATGCACTTATCCTTTGCTTACAAAAAAGAAAAATTACACTAAAATTACAGTAAGATTAATATAAACAATTTGCAGTGAACAGTGAACTGAACAAATGTGACAAAGTTGTGGCAAGATTATAGAAACCACAGAGTGAGATTCTGTAAACACTCTTCCAGGGTGGTGAGGTCTTACTGCTCATCTATAAGTCTACCTGAAGCCCATCAGGCCATAATATCACAGCTTTGAGCTTAGCAAATGTAATTGTCTCCATCCTGCTTTCTGTCATCCACTTCTTCTCCTTCTAAACCCCACTCCGTAGCTCCCTCTTTCTATCACCCCGGCTCATCTCTGTATCTACTTCCTTTCTCCACTCTTGCTCCATCCACACACTTTTCACTGTAAATGCTGTGCCAGCAGAGTGATGCTGGGGAAATGGCGCCATCCTCATTGAGAGAAGAAGGAGACGGAGTGGAGGTGGTTGATGCGGGTGGGGAGTCGAGGGGTGTTCAGTGACAGGCCCTGAAACCCAGTCATCAGACAGCTCACTGCAGCACTCCCATTGCAGATGTAGTTGAAACGCATAAAGACTTGCATATAGAAAACAGTCCAAAACGTATAGAATACAGACCTGGGAAAAAGACCATAGACCTCATTATTTTTAAGCAGAGGGAAATGTTCAGAAGAGGGTTGGAGCACGAGACTGTGCGTGGCAACAAGACAGGAGGGTGTAGGGAAGGGAGGGGATCAGCACTCAGACACATTGTCCATGCATGAAGACAAGCCACAGTTCATTTGAAGACTGAAGCAGCTCCTTTCCATCACTCAACTGTTCATTAATACCAGCGGTTCCTGTGGGTCTGTCCATATCCAGGCCTCGTTTCCCTCTGTAAATCTATCAATATCCCAAACACACAAACTCCAGCCCACTATTGAAAACCTGACCAGCACTCTGCAGTGTGTTTACAGAACCCTCTGTCTTAGAGATTGTGAAACTTTATGTGGAGGTGGAGTAATTATTTTGTGGACCAGTTTAACGTGTGGTACCTCTGAAAAAGAGTGGCATTAACTTGGTTGACTTGGCATAGACTCAACTTGCAGAGCACACGGTGTCCTGCTCGGTATGGGTAAAGGGTTCATTTTCTCAAAATTAACCTTGTCAGCTCCTGTTCTGCCCAGGGGAGATCGGTATTAGAATTGTAATTTTTCAATCAGAGATTGGGAGGAGTGTGAAATTTTTAACATGCTTGCTCCCTCTCTACCTGCCCCTCTCTCTCTTCTTACAACTCTCCAGTTTCTGTCAGTTTTTCTTCTTTCATTGACCTTTCAGAATGTTAAGAAGATTTCATTAACACATATTTGGATTCGCCACTGGCTGAGTGGGACAAGTGTTTGTGTGTTTACTTCATTGTGTATACAGCGGAATATTTGCTTTACCAACCAGGCTATTCCAGCGGAAGAGCTCTGCTAGGTCAAAATTAATTACAGGAACTGTTAAACACACACCAGCTGTTGTAAACAAATGTAAACGTGGGTTTATTTCAAACAAGCCCCCCCTGTATCTTGCTACGCGCGATACTATAAATCTTCTGTGTATTTACAAACAGCTTGGACCATCCACAAGCTGTGCTGTAGCGCTCCAGCTGAGAAATTACTCTTATTCATGTGCACCCAGTTGCAGAAAACCACAGTCACTGACGCTTTAATTACAGGTTTTTCCTAGGTTTATGTGTGGATGTGTTTCCTTCGCTGTCCTTTTTAAAGCCTTTGCTATATAATACTATATAGTTTCAGTTCTCTTCAGACTTTCACTGTGCTCCTGGTTCTTTCATTTCCTGGTTCATTTACATTTCATTCTGAGTTTATTATTTCCATTTACAAACAGGCCTGTCAGTTTTATAAGAACTGATTATTTGGGTGGAAAATAACTCCTTGATAAAACTGTTTTTGTTTGTTGATTATTTTGTGAGTTTGCTTTATTTCAAAGAAATGAAAAGTCTCAATTTTCTATGACAGTTTCTTTGTAATAGGGAGAGACAGAGTATCAACCAGGACCCCAGAAGAAAGGCATTGCATAAAAGGTATGAAATGATTTGCACCTCATTGATGGAAGCAAGTATTTGACCCCCTACCAACAAGACAGAATGTGGCCATGTGGCACAAAGATCAATATTTCAATCAATTACGGATACGCCTGATCTCAACTCATTATGTGCATAAAGTACACCTCTCCACAGAATCAATTTCTTCCACTCCAACCTCTCAAACACAATTGGCCAAGGATGTCAGGGACAAGATAGTAGATCTGCAAAAGGCTGGAATGGGCTACAATGTATTCAGCAAAAGGGTTGGTGAGAAAGTGACAGCTGTTGGTTATTAAAATCTGGAGACCCATGCAAGATCTTCTCCTAAGGAGTGAGGATGATCATGAGAAAGGTGAAGATCAGCCCATAGGTGCACAGGAGCAGCTTGTTAATGAGCCGAAGGCAGTTTGAACCAGTCACCAAAAATACAGTTGGTAAGACACTACACTGTAATGCTCTGTAGTCTTGCATCTTTTGCAAGAGAACATCTAAATGATTCAGCAAAGGCTTGAGTGCTATGGCTGAATAATACCAAAATTAAGCTCAACCTCACCCTCCCATTTGTAGGAGAAAAGCTGAGTTTGATTCGGACAACATCATGTGCACAACCAATCTAGGAAGTGGAAACCATGGATGTAAAATTGTTGTATCTTTATCATTAATGTGAATTATTTTTTATGTCACAAGAATCTTGATTTATCATGATAAATATGATATTTACAAACCCCCAAAACTAAAAGTATTGTTGGGATTGTTATTTTTACAATTTGTCTCTACTGTACAGAGTTGCAGTAAATATCACTATTTTTAAAATTATGCTGAAAAGTAGTCTATGTGTGTGCTGTTTAGTTATAAAACTCCACTATTTAATATGTGTGGCATCCTGAAGTAGCCAATTCAATCATCTGTAAGTTGTTGTTCCTGTTTGATTTTTCTTTTAACAGGCAGTTTTGTTGGTTTTTTATATTAGCATTATCTGTGTTTGTGGGGCTGTGACTGCAGTGACGTGCTGTTCCAGATTTGCAGTCTATTTAAAAAAAAGACCCCAATAGGTTTTTAAATACTGTTTATTATCACATTTATTGGTATTACAATAAATACCACAAAATATTGTGATGAACCCTTAAGTCCATATCACCTGTCCCTATTGGAAACATTATTCTTTGGAGGGCATTTTTCTCCAAAGGGCACAGAGTGAGTTCAAAGCAGAGAGAGATCCATAGACTAAAGATGGCTCATGATTTGGGTCATCCAGCTTGACATGACCATTGCTATGGTAACAAAGGAGTTGCTAAAGAAGAAACAAATTAGGGTCATGGCAAATCGTGTCAATCAGCATAAAAAACCAAAGGGTTTTGGAGAGTTTCTGAAAAGATTAGTTGATCAAAATCCATTGTGATATGTGTAAAGCTTGTTGAACAATCAGAAATGTCTTAAGGTAAGGTAAGGTAAGGTAAGGTAAGGTAAGGTAAGGTAAGGTAAGGTATGGTAAGGTAAGTTTATTTATATAGCGCTTTTCAGTAACGAGACACTCAAAGCGCTGTACATACAATTACAATACAATCACAAAGAAAATAAAGACAGATACAGACACAGAAAAACAAATCAAACTAAAAAAATGTGCATTTCCTGCGAAAATGCAGTGTGAATGTTGTAAGCTGAATTTTTTAGCTCAAAGCTGGCAGAAACAAGCTGAAATTGACTGCAGAAAATCTGCTGAAATCTGATAAATTAGTAGATATAGCAGAAACAGGAAAAGAAAAACTGTCATCTGATCTGTTTGAGCAGGAAACCTATTAGCTATAAAACAGCTTAGCAAAGTTACCTCAAAATTACTTGTTGAAAGAGCTGTTGAAATGCAAGAACTGACAAAAACTTTAAAAAAGCAGGATAGAGCTGCCCATAGATGAGCTGAAAAAGCATAGACTGAAGCAAAAATATAGCCTAAGAAGTTGAAGTCTGTGCTAAAATACATAAAAAAATAGCAGAAATTTCAGAAAAAATTAACTAACAACAAATACGCTGAAGAAACACAAAAACAACCAAGAAATTGCCTAAAAAACGCAAAAGTGTTCTTCAGCTAAGAGAGAAGAGAGGAGAAAGAGCCGTTTAAAATTATTCACTCTTCAGCATTCACACAATAATAATATTAATAAACTAGAAAATTTCTGAAGAAATTTAGACGGGGCCTGCCTCTTGGTCCGTGCTTCTCGGACCAGAGCCAAAGGTTGTGGGGCTGATGTGCAGAACCAAAGCAACAGAACAGTGTGCATCATGATTGAGGGTAGAAGGTTAAGATGTCTATCTAGACCTGTTCTTGTTTCACCAGTAATCATGCGGCCTTTCATTGCTGTGGTAGTCGCCAATAAATAAAGAGTCCAGTTTAGAGATGTGTAGTAATAGGTGCCACAAGGCAATGGCATGGGAGTCAGGCCACTCACTGCTCTCCCTTCATTGCTATGGCAGGCCCCAACTAAGGAATGTTGAGACTCTTATTTTGTAAATATCAGTGAATTAATTTTGAAAAGATAAAGTAGATCCATGTCCATCTCTGAGTCCCAGCAATAGCGTTAAGACCATTGCTGCAATTATCGCTGTGTGAAATGTGAAGACGTTTATTTTGTAGGGTATGTCTAGGTGTTGTTTTGAAAGTCCAGTATAGTTGCCCTTTTAGGTCTGGTGTACTTCCACTAGATATAAAGAACCTGCTTGCTATTCTAAAATCATTGTGTATGCTATTATCAGCTTAAAAAAATCAACTATGGAAGGCTGAGGCTTTTATTAAAAAATTTTCAATAAGCCTTATTTCAAAGGACCAGCATAGTACCATTTCCAAGACTGGGTGAACTCCAATAGTAGTGTAATGTCCAGTCCTGCAATGATATATAGTTTAAAATGTAAAGGCTTTTATTTTGTAGAGCATGTTTTGTCTTATTTTGAAAGTCCACCAAGGTTGTCCTTTCAGGTCTGGGTTAGTTCCGTTAGTTGTTCTAAAATCATTGTCTATGCTATTATCAGCTTAAATAAATCATTAGTAACTATGGAAGGTTGAGCCTTTTATTTTGAAAATTTTAGTAAGCCTTATTTTAAAAGGGCTGACCTGGTCCTATTTCCTACACTGGATGAGCCCCAACATTAGTGTGAAGCCCGGTGCTGCAATTTTCTATAGTTTAAAATGTAAATGCTTTTGTTTGGTAGAGCATGTTTTGTCTTATTTTGAAAATCTAGCAGGGTTGTCCTTTCAAGTCTGGGTTATTTCCATTAGTCATATAGAACCTACTTGCTCGTCTGAAATCATTGTGTATGCTATTATCAGCTTTAAAAAAATCATTAGTAACTATGGAAGGTTGATGTTCAGTGTGAAAAAAAGTATGTGTAGGTCTTATTTTGAAAGTCTAATGTGGTTGTCAGCTATGACTGACTTATTGTGATCACTCATGGAAGCTTATGGCCTGGGCTCAGCCTCAGAGCCACTCTCTTTCAGAGGTTACTTAAGTTCACTGGCAGCTGTGTTCTGTTGCTATGGTAATTAATGAGCGCCCAACAGCTACTGTTTCTCACTCACAGCAGCACCACACTTTGTGTCTCATCATGGCCTGGCTTTATAACATGGTGGCACATGCTCCCGAACTACTGGCCATAACTCGGAAACTGTAAGGGCTATCAACGTCATTCTTGGACCGTTTTTCTCAGAACGGACAGGGGAACGTGAAGATTAACACATTTTTGTTGAAAATATAATAATAAAGGCACAACGCTAGGTGAAAAGAAAGGGAAAAATGGTGAAAAACACAAAAATGCCTGGACATGCTCTCGAACAACTTCTAATACCTCGGAAACTATTAGGGCTATCAATTTGATTCATGCACTGTATTAATCAGCAGGCCTTGCTAAACAATCATGGAGCTTCTCAAATTTCTACAAACATCTGTCTGGGAGGTGTGACCCTGTGAAAAAGTGGATAATTGTGACCATTTTTTACCTGAGTGAAGGTGAATTTTTCACTGTCAAACAAACCTACTTCACGAGGAAACGATAAAATGTATCCAAAACATTTTTGGACCGTAGGTATCAGCAGGGATCGGTGAACAACCCTCGAGATTTTCATGTGTCTACATAAATCCGTGTAGGAGATGTGACAGTGTAGAAAAGTGGATAATTTTTAAATTTTAAAATTTCAAGCGATTTTGGGAAGAACAGATTTGGTACTCCTAAACAAACCTTTTTTATGACAAAACGATAAAAGGTATCAAAACAATTCCTTCACTGTGAGCGCCAGCAAGGTCTGAAGATTAATTGGTGCAAAGCTCATGTCTCTAACGTGAACGGTTTATGAGAGGCGGCAATTCGAACAAATGTGAATTTAAGGATTTTTTGCTCAGATTTTTTCTGAAATTAAGTTAAGTTAATAAGTTTCCCATTCAGGGTGTGTTGACTTTGCGTTGCTTCGGGGCATGTTGCTGGAAATCTGTTAGTCCCACATCAATGAGGGTGACATTTTCTGAATCTTGAAAGAGAATCCTATGGTTTGATATATCATTTGTGTCAGTAGAGTGAACATTAAGCGAGTGAGGAGTGTTTGTTTGTTCCTTCTCAGGTTATTCAAAAACCTAGAGTGTACACTCCAGCAACTGACAAATCCCGCCATAGGATTACATTATAAAATCGCGATCATAGAAGAACTGCAACAGATATGAACAGGCTGAATTATTTGAAGATAGCTTGATGGCTTGTAAACATTTTAAAAGTTGAATGGGATTTCTAGCTGAAAGTATGTAGAAGTAGTAAGCTGTGAAAGAGCACAAAGTTTTAGCTGAATTTTGCGGAATTTTTAAGATTTTCCATTAATTTCAACGGGCCAAAAAATGGCACAAAAATCTGAATATTTTAAAAAGTATAAAAAGTATTAATACCAAAAGTCATAGCCGTAATGTCCTAAATGAGCTGAACATTTTAAAAGTTGAATGGCAGAAATAGCACAAAGTATGAAGGAGGAGATAGGTGTCAAAAAAAGTATTAGATACATATAATAAAGAGAAACAGTGTCTCAATACTGTGAATGCATTCAGCATTCACACAATGATACTACAATCCTTCTAAGAAATCTAAAAATCTATGAATCCTTCTGAGAAATCTAATAGTCTCATCATTTCACTGAATTCTAACTAAGGAAGCTGAGTCACTGGTACAAAACAGCTTTAACCACATTTTCAGGTACTAATAATATCTTGCTTTTACTGGTACTGAAGTTGAACTAAGTAATAACAGTCCATTGTAGTGTAATTAAGAAAGCTGGGTCATTGGTGTAAGAGTAGCTTAAGTCCAAATTACTAATAATATTTGGTTTTCACTGGTAATCCTTCTGATAAAACTAAAAATCAATGAAAAAGTAATGAAATACTAATAATAATTGGCTTTTGCTGGTAATCCTTCTGAGAAATCTGAAAATCTATGAAAAGTAATGAAATCACACATTTAGGTAAAGTAAGATAGGAGGGAAAAAAAATCATATTTCAGTAAATAGTACAAAAAACCTCAGCAGGGGTAAGCAACACACACATAAGTAAAGATTTAGCAAGGGTACGGAGGAATCTTGTGGTGCGAATATATAAGTCTGAATGTGTTTGCAAGAATTAGACTGTCAACACTGATAGAAGCGCCATTGTCCTTGAGAAGAGAGGTGGAAGTTTTATCAATCGGCCGCATAGTCCTATCAGCACACAGCTGGTAGGGGAGTGCTGGGGAAGAGCGTCGTGTTTATGTAACATCCAGGAGATATTTTATCGATAGCCAGTTAGCAGAAGTTGCCAAAGCCACATTGGGGAGCCAGATTTAGAAAAACAATAAATGTTGTGGTTCAGGCAGTTGTGAATTTCCAACTACCTTAAGAGTTTTACTGGTATGTCTCAATTTCGAATCCAAATAGCCAAATTTCTGGTACTTTCCGCAGATCTCGAGCATACAACTTCTCCAAGATTATATCCTTTAGCCTCTGAGTCCAACCGCTGCCAGGCTGCAATTTTGTTCAAGAATCGTGTCCAGCTTGCGATTCTGCTCTCTTAACATTCCAGTCTGAGTGTTGATCGTTCTACAGACTCCATCCAACATCGCAGGCAGCTTTGGAATGCTTTGAACAGCTGCCCATGTTTTGCGAATCACTTGATAAGCCAGGTAACCACCAACTCCAGAAAGCAGAAATCCTTTTATCAAAAGTCCAAATATGTACACATTTTCTATGTCCTCGACCGACATCGTAGTCAGGCACACAATCTTCCACTAAGAATCCATTGTGTATCCAGAGAAGAACGTCCCATCTGGACAAGAGGGTCTCCTTTACCCTGTCTTCCCTTTGAAAATAAAAAAATTTGATCAATTACGTTGAGAGTCCAGCTGACCAAATCCATAATTTAAACGTTTGGAGG
Organism: Girardinichthys multiradiatus; assembly: GCF_021462225.1. Lineage (NCBI taxonomy): Eukaryota > Metazoa > Chordata > Actinopteri > Cyprinodontiformes > Goodeidae > Girardinichthys > Girardinichthys multiradiatus. Next base: position 14,525,025 of record NC_061797.1, read on the forward strand.
ATATACAAAGTGAGGCTCTGAGAAAAATACAGACAAAAAGCAGAAGTAGGGACCAGTTTGGAGGGAGAGAGAGAAAACACGTGTGTCTTCCACCGAGAGCAAGAGAAAAAAAAAAAAAGGCAAGTACATTGCCTTGGTTGGCAATGTACTTGCCAACAAAGGGTTCTCTGCCAATTTCTAAGCCATGTTTTGCTTGGGGATCAAATACTTATTTCACTCAATCATAAATATATATCCATCCATCTATTTTCTATACCCGCTTCTTCCATAGTGGGTCGCGGGGGAGCTGGTGCCTGTCTCCAGCAGTCTACGGGCGAGAGGCGGGGCACCCTGGACAGGTCGCCAGTCCATCGCAGGACAACACAGAGACACACAGGACAAACAACTATGCACACACTCATTCACACCTAAGGGCAATTTAGAAAGACCAATCAATCTAACAGTCATGTTTTTGGACTGTGGGGGGAGACCGGACTACCTGGAGAGGACCCATGCATGCACGGGGAGAACATGCATATAAAAATAGGGGCTGTTCTTTTGCTTGGGGGAGAGCAAGCTTATTAAATCAGAAGGAGTTCTGACAATTATTTCCCTCCCCGTACCTGTATGACTTAATACAGTATGTGTTGAAATAACTATTCACCACCAAAAAACAATTTCATCACTGAATCAACATAGAGCTTGCAACTACTGCTGCTATTATATAATCCTTATCTAGATAGAGCTGTAGCATCCATTAGCATCGATATGTTAAGAATAAACATGACGGCAAAAGATGTATCATTCAATAAGCCAGAGACTGGAATCTACAAATTTTCCTGTGATCAGCACTGATTTGTAATCGGCAGGCTAAATACAGAAAAATCCTTAACCCTCTATTAAGGAATGTGCACCACGTTTTTTTCTTGTATTCTATATAGTCCTTTAATTAAAAAATCAGAACCAGTCAAAATCAGAAACAGTTGCGTGTCAAATTACAGCTTCATACAAAAAACTACGTATTAACACCTATTGCTTCTGAATCCAAAGAAACAGGAAAACCCAATAACTCTTAGGGTATGATTTGTGGTATTTAATTTTTCACTGACATTTCAAAAATAAATCAGCCCCAGGAATAAGAGGGGCTTGACACTCAGGCTAAAGGTAATGACATTAATTTCCTATGTGAGCAACAGCAGTAATATATTTGATTGAGTATCTGTGTCCTTTGATGCCACTCCAGTGTGTACTTTGGCTGACATGCTAACAAATCAGCAACATAATTCCAAACCGTTTTTATGACCATTTTAGACACAATTATGCGTATCCTATGATTGTTTGCCGTGTTTAAAGATCCTGAATCGTATCTCTGTGCGCCACTGAAGTGTTCTACGTCCATGTCAAGGAACCAACCCGTACAGGGAAAAGGTTTAACTTGATATGCGTCTAATCTCTGTGTTGATCGTGCAATTATAAACAGCACAAATTAATAGTTACCTAAATCATTTATTTAGACAACATTTTTTTTTTTTTAAAAAGGTTAGGTTATACAAGGGAAATAGAAAGGCCAACAAACTGCAATGCACAGCATTGTTGCTAAAAAATAGAACCCAACCATAGGTAAAGTAGAGCATCAATAAAACAAAATGCAGCAACACACTAACAAGTGACATTTATATCATCATTGTGTGTTTAATACTTCCCCACCTCCCAAATGGTCCTTCTGACTGCTTATCTGTTCTGTTTTGAGGGCAAGCAAACTGTTAGAAAGGCCACCTTCACTCATCCGTCCAGTCCTGCCAATCGGCCATCCCGTTTCCAGACAGCACAGTCATTTCCCAGCCCAGTGGAGCAGCACTCCCTGACCTCTGCCTCGACCTCCGTCTCAACAGCCCAAGTCCTAGCACCAGCTACAGTCCAGAGAGCCAGCTCAGGCCACCTCTACTTATTTATGAGCCATTTCACACAGAGCTGCTCCCATTAGAGACCCTGCCTTACATGGCATTTTCGTCACATTTAACACACAGAACACATCATCAGGTCCAGGCAGACATGACTGGGTGGTGCTTTGAGTTGAGGTTGAAAGGATCATTACAATCATCACACTGATGTTGTCACAGGTAGAGCCTAAAGATGCATCAAATGATTTGAGGAAGGTAAACATGCAAAACATGCGTTGTTGACAAGGTACATCCTGCAGATAACATCTAGAGAACCAGTTGCTTCCTTTTTGCTCATTTGTTCATTATAATGTTTAGTCTTTTGAAATGTTTAATGAACATCAACTTGACCATACTCAGAGAAAACATCCCCCCCGATGTAACTTAACCATGCAAAAGAACTAACATGTTATGCTTACTGGAGTGTAAGTGCACAGTTCTTTATTTTCCAGTGGTTTCATTGCAGCTTTGAAAGACACAAATAAATTCAAAATCTACCCAGTCGACCCAGTCAACAGACTGGTTCATAAAAGATTTTTATCTTTACATACAACATTTTAATGAGAAACTCTGGAAATGCTCAACTGGAAACAGGATTAGTCTGCAGACTCTGTGATGGTAAAATTCAAACACACCAACAAAACAGTAAAGAGTAGCTAATAAAACCTTTACCAACCTGTGACTGTGACATAGATTGAGCGTTCCTCGCTAAGCAGGGGGTTGATCAGTCTGCAGTTGAAGGAGCTGTTGGGCTCCAGCACGACAGTTAGCACACTGGTCATGGTGAACAACCCTTGCTCATTGGCCACCACTGAAGTTGTGATATTGTCTGTTAGGTTACGTCCGCTCCCATCCTGCCATATGACATTGGCCTTAGGATACCCACCATATGCCACACAGGTCAGGGCCAACTCGTCCCCAGGCCGCAGGTTGGATTCAGGCTCCAACGTAACCTCAGGCTTGGAGTAAGGAGCTGTAGGAGAGAAGAGAATAGGAAAGAATAAGCAGGTATTAGGGTTGATGCACTATTGACATATGGTGAGCAGGACCAGCTGGCAGGTTGATTTAAGGCAAAAACACATCGAGACCACGGCGATGCGTCATGTACATTATTTCTTGCAATCAAAAGACATTGGATATGTCATGGCTAAATGCACCAAGACAGAACAAGTGACTTTACTTCAGCTATAGGTAGTTACTTCAGGAGGGATAATGATTCAGAAGGCTACGATGCTATTATAAATCAATTACTGATCCAAGATCTAATACTTCACAGTACCTTTATCTAACTTTTTCTTAGGGATGTCATTCCTCTGCTGCATTCTTTTATTGCTCATTTATATATGAAGCGGAGTTAGTCTCATTCAATGTTTTTGTTCACAAGACACTAGCTGACACGCATCAAAAAAATGCTTAGTTATGTTCACATAAGATTCTGTGGTCAGGGCTGCTTGTAGTGATCTTGAATTAATCAATCGCTCAAGCTTTATTTATAGAGCGATTTACTCACTCAAAGTGACCAAAGTGCTGCACAGGTACATAAAAAAAGAAATAAAAACATAAAACTAATAGAACAGGATGAACAAAATCTGCACAACCCATGTAAGGAGGTTTTAGTCCTCAAAACAGGGTGTCGGGGGTACGAATCCCAGGTCGTTGATGTTTACCGCATGTTTTTTCCTCCTGCCTCCACCCTATTTCCTGTCAAAAAATAAAGGCCACTAGTGCCTAAAAACATAAAATAAAAGATAAGAAAATAGACTGAACAGACACTAAAATTAAAATCCAAGTTACAAAGATAAGTCTTTAAAAGAGATCTAAAATAATTCAGGGTGTTGGCTATCCTTATAGTGAGTGGTTGTTACAAAGTTTTGGGAGCTGCAACAAAGAAAGCTCTGTCTCCCCAAATCATTGATGTACTAAGTCCTTGGTACATCAAAAAGCAGCAGGTTACCTGACCTCAGAGTTTTAGGAACATGCTACAACAAGGAGGTGCATTTAAACATTTAAAAACCAAAAGTAAAATCTTAAAAACAATCCTAAAATGTACAGGCAGCCAGGACAATATGGGGGTTTTATGCTCACATCACCTTTTATTGGTCAACAGAGGGGCAACAGTGATTTGGACCAGCTGCAGAAGACGAAGAAGAGAGTTTTCCATCCCAGTATACAAAAGAGCGAATCACCCTTTCAAGGGATTTTCTAGGGATCAACCTCAGATGTTATAAGCTATACTAGACTACTGCACTGACCTGTTTATCAAATCTTAAACCGTTATCAAAAAATACCCCAACATTCCAGGCAGCAGTATGACTAAAAGAATATAAACGACCAGTTGCACTATTACACTGTTAACAAGCCAGTTTACTATCACCTCAGTCTTATTTCCATTCAAGTAAAGGAGTTTAAGCCTCATCTAAGTTTTGTGATATTGTATCCAAAAAGCAATTCATTGTGCGCAAGCCCTAGTTCTCAACGACCTTTAAAGAGGAAAACTCTGTGATTGCTTGCTCAGTGGTCCTCTGGTTAACGGTGGGAAATAATGACCAGCTTTTTTTCTTCCGCCCATGGTTGAAAACATCTAATATGGTTCCTCCTCTATGTCTCATCTGAAAATATTTAATTTTAGTTTTATTTCGTCTGCATACAGTGTGGCTCTGGTCCAAGTCATCTTGCCTCAAGTGCCACATGTACTGGATGTGTTTCTTGCTCAGCCACTTCCTCGTGTCTCTGTTATGTGTTTACCATAAACTTTCTGGTTGAAGCACTTACACGCTTCTGAGTTACGACTTTTGTATTATTTAAATTTAGGTTATACATTAACATTTTTGATGTTTGTAAATAGATTACCAATCTGCTATGTCCACACCGCAGTGCACTGAAATAAAGATTTTATCCCCCACCACTGGTATAATTTTAGGCACATCAATTAATGTTAACCCTGTCAAGTTTCTCTTCCCACCTCCTTTGGATCTGTTTCAATTTTGAAAGCTTATTCTGTGGGACAGGATTGGATTCATTGATAATTTGCCCGAGACCGCTTAGAAAAGGGCTCCTCTTTGCAGCTTTGTGATAGAAACATTTTGTGAAACAGACTATTGAGACGAAAAGAGAGCACCAAACACATACTGAATTTTCTACTTTTAAGGTTTTCTGCAGGGAGTTTCACCCTAGAAACTGCCAGACATGATTCTAATTAAGTTCCTAATTATATTTAAGGAGCTTAGTATATCAGAGAACCTGAGATCTTACAGGCAGAAATGTCGACTGCAGGAAACAGTAACACTTTACTCTAAAGAAGCTCCCTCTAGAGAACCAAACCAACTCCCTGAAGGGGTTTGGTTCTCCAGAGGCAGTAACACATAACATAAACAAAGACATGGGCTGGCAGCACCTGGAAGAACACCAAATAGACAGCTAATCTGGAATCCAAAACTACACAGCCAATGCCACAAAGAACATAGAAGGAAGGAGGTGAAAAATATCCGTTGTCAGACTCAGATATTAAAACGTTTTTACAACACAGCAAGGTAAAACACAAGTTAAAAGGTTGCAAGAGAAGCCAATTGTGGCACTGCAAACCATGGGCTAAAGCTGAATTTGAGATTAAATAAGTTTTGTGTTTGCTGCTTTTTTTAAAAGTTGACTCTCAACACAAAAACAGAATGAGCACCGGCTCCCGCTGTGCATTTGACTTACAGATTTCCATCAAGGCCCACTTTCATTTTTCTTACAACACAGCATGCAGAAGCTTTGCAGTACTAAGCACAAATACAGCCTAAAAATACAACATCTAATAATGTGCACCATAAAATCAAACCAATTTGTCACTGCAGGACACATTGACAGATCAAAAAAATGTTAGCTATCAACACCTCCCAATACACATCCTTCCTGGGAGAATCTGAAGCAATCTCACAACAGATATAGAAATGTGAGAAGGAAGAGAAGGCACACAATATCATTATAAATAAATAAAAGGCTCTCAGCTGTGAAGAGGGACAGCATGGTCTCACAGCACGGAAGATGTTAGTGATGGTTGATTGACCGTGACAACAGCTAATAATCAAAGTCAGCACATATTGACCATGACAAGGACCACAATCAGCGCGTATTGACAAAAAAACAATCCTCGGCAGCCCAGAGGAAACTGTTTATTGCCTGTTTACATCATGTGAGAAGATATTATCCTAAATCAACTATACTACAAGTGTGTATGTGTCTATTTGTGAGAAGGAAGTAAAGGCACAATAAAGAAAGTTCTTTAAAAACTTACGTTTTGTTTTTTTAGTGAACATATTTTAGAAATGGCCCCTGTGTTTTATGGGCTGGATGTTACCATCATAAAGTCGGTCTGGAAGAACCCCAGGAAGCTTCCAATATTGAATTAAAAATGAAAAATAATTTTCATTTAACACATAATTTTAGATTTTAATTAATGAATCAAAAATGCATTTTCGTTTTGTAAACACAACTCTCCTTATTGGTATTTGCAAAGTTCATCACCTGAGCTTTTCTTTTATCTTAATTAGTTATTTTACAAACAGCAAGAACACAGGTTCATATTACTTGTTTTTGTGAATGTCTGTCAATTACACTGGAGATCAAAACAAATAATTTGCAATGAATAATTTGCTGAATGTAAAGTTCACTATGTTGTCCTACTCCAAAACATCCAAAAATGAGTAAAAGAGGAGATAAAGCTGCAATAGGTAACTTTTGTAAAAATGTATTTTTTATAATTTGTTTACAAATCTCACTATGACAGTAGAATATGAGACAGATTATCTGTGAAAAAAAAATCAAGCTTCTCTGGCTCCTCCCAGTTGTCCTACTAAATACACCACTCATAGTCAGGAACAACGAATCAGAGTCAGGAGGAATTGCTTCGCAGTGTCAATCAGGGCTCACATAAGCGCTGCTCACACCCCTCCCCAGCACAGCACGTTCAAGCTGTGCTGCAGCTGTGCTAATGGCGGGGAAACAACATAACGTTACAGGAAAACTGACAATTTCTCGAGTGGCACCTGCTCAGAAAACTAAGTCAGGTAAACAGAAGAAGACTGATAATGAAAAGGAAGCTGCGTGCCCATGGCAGGCTCTGCTGTGGGAGAGAAGCTGTGGAGGGAGGACTGTAGCACAGGCGAGGGCAAGGGGGAGGGACCAGAAAGGTGTGCTTGTTCAAATTTTCAGGCTAAGTCCTACTGCAGCTTTAAGCATAGCTGTTGAGTTGCACATACTCTGAAGCACCATGAAAAACATATTTAAAAAAGAAAATTGATTAAATTAGAAAACAATTTTAGGGGTGTTACATCTGATTCATTTTCACACCACAGAATCACAAGCAATGTTTGGAGGGGGCTTGTCCCTTCAGCTAGTTGTGCACGTCATCATTTTTGTACAGTCCATGTGCAGCACAAATGGCCCTTTCCAAAACAGGAAGCACAGCAAGGTAGAGTCTCAAAGCAAGGTTGAAAGTAAACACTGAGGGAGTAATTATTGTTGAGGAGCCTGTTGTGTAGACAGAGAAGTCTTCACTTTGGCAATGGAAGTAAGTTTAATTTATTTGGGTCACATGGAAGTCATTGTATTTGTTATCGACTCTTGAAAAGACTGAGCCCCAAGAATGAAAAAAAGTCAGGGAAAGGTGGAAGGATCATTGTTTAGGGAATGCTTTCTGCAACAGGAGTTGGGCCTCTTACACATATGGCAGATTGAATGAAAATGTTTATCAGAACCTTCATCCACAATATCTGGTTCTGACCGTGTGTTCAATTTTTAAGACATGCAGGACAATGCCCCCCGTCACACAGCAAAAGGTGTGTAACTGTCTCAGCACAGCTGAGGCTACAGTCTCTGAGGCCACAGTCATTGCTTCTCTTTAATTTTTATCAGGGTTTCCTATACATTATAGTTGTTTTGAATTAAAGACCTTGTGTGGCACTAGTAGCCTTTATTTACAGTAATCAGACAGAAATTGACCAGTGAGAGAGAGAAATGGGGAGGATATGCAGCAAAAACCCCAGGGTCAGGAATTGTATCCCAGACGGCTGCATTGAGGACTAACATTGTGTTTTTTTTGCTTAAGCATCTGGATGTTTTTGTAAATGTTTTTTTTAGCATGGGTTATGATTAGCCACCCTACAACTTCCTACCAAAACTGAACAAGCGTTCAAATTTTTCCTGGCATAATCAAATGTTCAAGAATTGTTCTCTATTTTATATTCTCCAGTGTCTCTGCAATCACATCGCTCCTAACACTCCACATGAAATATAGCCTGTTTTCTTTTCGTACATCTGTTACAGATCTCACAACTTGACTCACCCGCCACCAGCAGCAGCAAAGCGGCACTGTTGTACTCCTGCACTCTGACAAAGCAGGTATAGCTGCCTTCATCAGCAACCACCACCCTTTGCAGTAGGAGGGAAGCATTGCCCATGGTCAGCTCGGCAGGGAACAAACTTGTACGGTTGGTGTAGCCCTCTGCCTGTTCTATCACCTGGTCCCGTTCCATCGAAAACCCATGGACGCTGCGTTTGGTGTCGGTCAACTGCCAGAATACGCTCACATCAGATAAATTGAAGGAACCTGTTTGGTTGAAAGAGCAGTTGAGGGTGACATCATTGCCATGCAATGCCACCACTGGTTGGTCCGGGACTTGCAATTCCAGCTTAGCTGTAAGAGAAGAGAAGAAGACATTCAATCAACCAATCATTCAATCATTCAATCAATCAGTCAAATAATTTCAGTCACAAATGAATAATACATTTTTATTTATAAGTTATTTACATTGGCACATTGGCTATTCACATTGGCACCTAAAAGTCTTCACTATGACTTAAAAACCATACATCATCTTTTTGACAATTTAAAAAATACAAAATAAATAATAGAAAACACTACTTGTGTAAACATACAGTATTCATTGAATCACAGTTTTAATGTGGTGTGCAGTGTTCAGACAAGACTGACTGACACCTATACATATCTGGAAGCCTTTGAAAATAAAATCAGAGCAGCATTTGGAAATGTACGCTGTGGCTGCTTCAGAAACACGTCGTTTGTTTGTGCGGCACAGCAGCATGAACAGGGTAAGCTGAAATGAGTGCAAGAGGGAAGGAGTGAGGGGATCTGAAAGTAAGCATTAGGACTTTTCTTGCGTTCCTGAAAGCTTTGCCTCCTGGTGATGGCTCAGCGCCGTAAAACTCAGGAATGGAGGCAACATCTGCTTGGCTTTAGTAAAATCTTTAGTTAAATCTAGCTAAATGTCTGGTGCTGTGGTGGTAGTAGAGGGAGATACATGCAGCAAAAACATTTAATGTGTAATTTTGTGCTTCCTGGCTGATTTTTCCTTACATCCATGCACATGTGTGAGCCCCCTTGAGTGAACTGTTTGTCTAGACTGGGCCGAGAGCAAAATCCACACTGCATAATCATTCTGGATTAGTAGCCATCTCAGGCAGGCTACAGTACATTCATAGTATTCTCAAGAGTCAGCATTCTCCATTGATCCCTGTCTGCTGTTATACAACTTAGAGACACTCATCAGCATCACAGGGGAGAAAAATTACACTCGGGCCCCTTGAAGTCGTGTGGTCCACTTCATGCTCAGCCTTTCTAATTGTTGTAATCACTCTGGCATTTTAACCTCCTCACCCCATTTTGAGCCCTGTCTATCACACAGCCAATGCCAGTATTGAACTACTTCGCTGTGAAGGAGATTCGGCTGAAGCAGAGGTGCAAGAATTACTTCCCCTATTAACAACAAACGGCTCTTTCATCAGAGAGGGTTCATACAAATGGGTATTGCCAAGTCAAGGCAAACCCCTATTTTCAATCACATTCAGCCAATTCCTACAAGGAGGCCTCTCTCTTCAAATACACCCCCACCGACAGCAACCCGTTCGTCTACGAGAACAGTGCCACCTCATGTCTCACCCCACAAGTGCAGAGAGGAGAAAGAGAAAATGCACAGTTGTCAGTATGGTGAAGTGTGTGGAGCTCGCAGCATGGCTGCTACGGTTTTATAGGAAGCCTTTTAGAGTGTGAAAATTATGTTTTTATCTAAATATAAAATCAAAAAGGTTTAAATAAAAATAAAAAGTGAAAATGTAAATCAATAAATAAACTATACCTCTATCTTATGGAGGGCCAATAGTGACAAATTTAAAGGGTACCATTTATTTATTTAATACACCATTAAATATTTAAATATACCTTTTAAATTATTAAATTAATTAAATGTAATTTTTGTATGAATGCATTTAAAAGTACTTTTTTTTTTCACTCTATATTTATTTATTTCATGGCTTCTGTGCAGCAGTGTCATCATAAAATAATTTAAACTGTCAACTTGACCCATTAAACTCAGTAGGCAGGGCTAATGCTGATCCTGTAATTCTGTGGCAGCTTCCTCCATGCTGGACCTCAATGAGCTCTCTCGTGAACTGGTTAGAGATATTTTAGACCAAGCTAAGGATAAAGAAGCTGAATTTGCTTACCAAGAGTTTGTGGTAAAAAATTTTTTTTAACAATTTCTTGAAGTTATTGGAGTTATTTTTGTACTTTCCAGTGAAGATATTAACCTCAGAGTCATGGCAAATACGGAAGAAGCTGTTATGACGTGCTGTGCGAAGCAGCCAATCAGATTTTAGGGTTTGATGAGGAGCCGCCCTAATCCTGCCCACTGGGTTTGATGGGTGAAGTTGACAGTTTAAATTAATTCATGATGACACTACTTCATTGGAGTCATGAAATAAATATATGTGGAGTAGGTTAGGTTTGGGCAGAGAGAGATAGAAGTCTTTAGAATGAAATAATCTAAATGTTTTTCATTTTATGAAGTTTGGTTTTGTTTGTGTTGAACTCAGCTATCTCAGTGCTAGCAGGCTATCTGCTCAGCACGTACTCAGTTTGTGTTCTGTGTTTGTGGGTTTTTAAAGTTAAGACAAACTTTATTTAAAGGGTGATTTTAAACACAGAAGATTGATCATAACGCGCCGTCTGCGCTTTTGCATTTAACCCTTTTATTAACGGCATTTTAAAGGTGTGTGTTTGATTCTGGTGCTAAGCTATCAGCTTCTTTTGTTACGTTTAACTGCTAACAGCTAAGGACACGTACTTGCTGCTAAATAATATTTACCCAGAAAGGTTGTTAGTTTTCAATCCAGTAAATAATAGTTCCCTAAACATTATTTTACTAAACTTGATAACTAAGTAAACACCATTAAGCCCCATTTTTCCAGAAAGATTTGGCTCTCTTCCAAAATATTTCTTTAAATATTTGAACATTTCCTTAATAATATTTCTTTAAATATTATTTTAATAAATAAAGGCAACTAATGAGACACTGTTGAGAATTAGTCATCCAGAAGGTTGGTTTTATTCAGCAGATCATTCTTTAAAACATTATTTTAATAAAATAATATTTTATCTGATCTTGCATTGTGAATGGTTGTCTAAAGGTATACTGATTATTGCCTAAGTTAGTTCCAAGACTAACTTAACTTCATTTCCAGATTCTTGGTAATGTTGCATCACTCTTTCGGTCATGATTTTCAATCATCTTTAATCAACTTGTTTATATTGTACATAACTCATTAGTCTTCGTTATTCTTTAATTCTGTCTGATAGTTTAGTTGGATTGTTTTAGCATGGTAAAGAGTTTGTTGATTGAAATATGTTTGACTTTGAGTTTACTTATTTTTATTAATAAATTAAGAAATTTTAAGAAATTGTGTGAATTCATTCCATGTGTGTGCAGAGTTTTGCTGTTCAATAATGTCAGAGCTTGGCTCACCCTTTTCGATCTTGTCCTGATACCACCGCCTTACTGGGCTGGTATTCACAGGACAACCCTTAACCCTTAAATCAAGCCTAAGAAATCTGGGTGTGATTTTTGATAGAGAGTTGTCACTTGAGCATCATTCAAAGCAGCTCACTAGGAACTATTTTTTCCAGCTCAGGAATATTTCGAAACTAAGAAGATTACTTTCCAAAGATGATCTTGAGCTGATCATTCATGCTTTTGTGTCTTCTCGTTTAGACAATTGTAATAGCCTTTTTTCTTGTCTTAACAAAAAGGAACTGTCTCGTCTGCCGCAGGTCCAAAATGCGGCGGCTAGGGTGCTGACTCGCACCAACAGAAGGGCTCATATTACCCCAATTTTAAAATCTCTCCATTGGCTTCCAATGGTTTTTCGCTTTAATTTCAAAATCCCGGTTCTGACTTTTAAATATCTCCATGGTCAGGCTCCCCGATACATTAGAGCCCTGTTGTGTCCGTATATCCCTTCTCGAAGGCTAAGGTCACTGGGTCAGAATCTTCTTAAGGTCCCTTACACCCGTTTTAAGACTAGAGGAGATCGTTCCTTCCAGGCTGTTGCGCCAAAGCTTTGGAACGATCTCCCACTCTCGTTACGTTCTCTTGGTTCTGTGGAAGTTTTTAAGAGCAAACTTAAAAACTATCTCTTTTGCTAATCTTTTTAACAGTTCCAGTGCGTTGGATGTAGTTATGCTACTATAGGCTTGTTACTATTATATTTACCACTACCCTCATAGTGATGGTTTTTATTACATTTTTTGTGCCTTTATTGTTTTATTTTAATGTATAATTGTGCACTTCTGTAAAGCACCTTGTGACCATTAATGTCTGTGAAAGGTGCTATATAAATAAACTTTTACTTACTTACTTATTTACTAACAGACCAAAATATTATTTGATAAAATATTAAAGTATTAATATTAAATATAAAATAATATTTTCAGATTCATAGTCACAACAATTCATTTTTAAACAAATTAATTTAAAAAATGACATTTAATTAATTAATTTAATAATTTAAAAGGTCTATTTAATTATTTAATCGAACATTTAATTATTTAATTGTGCATTCATAATTTAATGGTATGTTTGTTTATTTATTTATAATGGGACATTCAAATTGATTTATTTAATGATATATTTATTTATTTAATTTTGTCCCTTTTACCCCTCCATGCTATCTAACATTTCAAAATGATTTGACTTTAACTTAAATTACAGTGTCTACACCAAACAAGTTCCAACTCGCAAAACAATTATCTGACTTCCACAGTAAAAGCGACAGAAGGCTTTCCCCCCCTCTAAGCTGCAATTACAAAAGCTCCTCTGCTGCTTTGGGGGTTATCTCCCCATTTTGTGCTCACACTCACTCAGCAGGGCTGCACAATACAGAAAAGTTATCGCAGCAAAGCAAAGCAGAAGCAGCATTGTTTCGCCATTGCCGGGGTACACTGAACAAATTTCTCAAGTGCATATTTTCTCTGCGTTTCAGGGTGGCCCGATGTTTGCTGCGCAAGTGTTTTTTATAGGAGCAGAGGGGTCAGTGACAGCCCTCTTCGAGGCATGCATGTTGAAAGGAGGAGGGGAGAGAGCAATTAAATCACTCCCTGAGCAGCCTGGGATGACTCACACCACTGACTTCATACACAAAAGGGGGGATGGAAGAGGGAAATAGAAAAGAGAAGACTGGCGCTGAGCTCACACTTAAAGATAATATCTGGAAACAAGCCAACAAAGAGTGTGGTGAAACCTCACACTCTAATCCTCTAACCAGGACCAAAGCCATGCCAGAGCAAAAGAAACTTGTATTTTCGGTCAAACTTATTTCATTCCCATTTTGTCTTTTCTTCCCAGTTTCTCTCACCAGTGACCTAGCCCTCACTCTGTGGCCATGAGGTGCACCCTCCTTTACATTAGGACCTTGAGCAAATGAACTCACCTGCACTGGGAAAGCAGTGCCAGATTCATTGGGTGAACAACCTAGAGGTGTTGCAAATAAACTTGACAAATATCCTTATATAAATGAAATATACATCCATTTTCTATACCCAGTACTTCTATACAGGGTCACTTCTTCCTATGAAGCAAGGTACACCCTGGACAGGTTGCCAGTCTAACACAGAGACACACAGGTCAAACAACCACGCACACACCCATTCACAAATAAGGAAAATTCAGAGAGACCAATTAACCTAACAGTCATGTTTTTGGACTGTGGGAGGAAGCCGGAGTACCCAAAAGTAACACACACATACACGGAGAACATGCAAACTCTATCCAGAAAGACTTATGGCTGGGAGTCGAACCCAGGACTTTCTTGCGGCAATGTAACAATGCTACCAACTGCACCAGCATGCAGCCTTATCTAAAGAAACTAATAAATAAAATGAAAGGACTGGATCAATGGCGGAAATGTAAAAAAGTGACAAAAATCCGGTGGGAGATGATATTCAATAACAAATGATATTATTTAAGGGCAAAGGGAAGCTGGAAAACTAGCCATCAAACATGATCTACATGAGCAGTAGGTGCTGAATAAGAGCAAGAGGTGGAGGTCCTTTGTGTCCAGTGGAGATTCTGCAGCTAGATAGTGTGAAAAATTTTTGTCATCTGGAACATTTTAATTCAATGACAAAATGAAGAAATTTTACAAACTTGGTGGTGCAACAATAACTGAGGAGAGGAATATTATTACTATCTACTATTATTACTATTTAGAATCAGTATCATGATTTTATTTTCTGCAAGTCTTTCACATGCCTACCACTTTCTATATATGGAATGGAACAGTATACATGTTTTGATGACTTTTTAACAACAAGGTTCTGCCAGTGTTTGACACTCCAATTTGTACATATTTAATAAAAAGATTACTTTTGTGGGATGGGGCTTAAAAGAGTCTCTAGTCACTAAAATTGTCATGTAAGGGGGTTAAAACTTCTAAAAATCAATGAATATTTGTTATTTATGTTCAGGATTGATTTTAATACTGGCAATCACAAAAATGGGGAACAATATATTGATACATATAATTTTAAAGGCAGTCTTTAAGGGAGTATTTTCTGTGTCCAAGCTGGATGAAGCCAGCAATGTCAGAAATATAAAGGTTCCAGTTGTCAGTATCGTGGGTATCAGCTTTTAATCAAATATATACTTATTATTGTGTTTAGCCAATGGTGCAGCCCTCAGCAGCAGTCTTACAGTAGCTGCTTATGTAGCCCAATGGGAAAAATAATAGACCACCCCTGCACTGTGGCTTTACATTTGCGTGACTAAATTTACATTTAGTTGACTAAAACTAAAAAACGAAAACTTAAAATGGCTACAGATGACTAAAATATAGCTAAAACGTAATGACCTTTTATTCAAATTCCTATTACTAAATGAAAACGACAAGTCAAAATTAACACAGTTGTAAAGAGAACAAAAAGGAGTGATTTGCATTGGATGGAGTGGGAAGGGACTGAACGGCAGAGACGCAGAAGCCAAGACTGTAGACGTCATGGAAAATGCACTCGTCAGAGGTGTAACACCACGATCCAAAGCAAATCACAGTGTGCTGTTTTTGATCTGCCAATGTTTACAACAAGCACGTCATGTACAGAAGCTGAGCGATCAGATCTCCTCAGGTAGACAAGAAAAAAACATGCTTTCTCCAAGTAAACAAGAGTGAGCTGGAGAGATTAAAGATTACAACACAGGTGGTCTTTAGCAAGGGGCTGTACTGCACCTTGTAGGGAGGCCCATGGAGTCTTTTCAGGGGGCAAGTGGGGATCTTACATCTCCTTCCCTCACCCCAATAAAGAGATGCTCAGAAGCCATAGAGTGCAGCCTGGGAGACGTCAGGCAGTGGGGATTTACACGCTGTACTTTGTGCTTATGGGCCTCAGCTATGTTTGAGTGCCTGTGAGACAGTGACGGGCACTTTCACAGCCGACATGAAATAAACTCATTACAGCCTTTGCGAGTGTTGGCAATGGGCCCCGCTAACCAGCCAGACACGGGGCTGGCTAGAATAAGGCTGCAAGTGATCTTCACATTGCACTCCACTTGTAGTTTCATGACTACCCACCACCTTGTCAATATCAGCTTCTCATTCCATCCTGTCAGTCTTAGATATGCAAGACATGGGCTGCTGTCGGATTTGCCTCTACTTAGGACTTTTTCATTCCCTCTCATTCCTTGAGATGAGTGTGAAGGCTGACTGTAAGACTGAGAGACAGTGGGGCAAGGCAGCACATATGTGCATCTGAGCTTTTAAAGATAGACTGCTTGCAAGGTAATGGACATGGATGCTTCTTCAGTAAATCACCTCGCATTAACCTTGACACGTAGACATGTAAGCCATACATTTTCTAAACCCGCTTCCTCCATACTAGGTTGCTGGGGAGCTGGTGCCTATCTCCAGCAGTCTACGTGAGAGAAGCGTGGTACAGCCTGGACAGGTCGCCAGTCCATCACAGGGCAACACAGAGACACACAGGACAAACAACCATGCACACACTCATTCACTTCTAAGGGTTATTTAGAGAGATTAATTAACCTGACAATCATGTTTTTAGACTGTGGGAGGAAGCCGAAGAACCCGGAGAGAACCCACGCATGCATGGGGAAAATATGCAAACTCCATGCAGAAAGACCCCCAGCTGGGGGTCAAACCGAGGACCTTCTTGCTGCAAGGCAACAGTTCTCACATGTGCACCCTTGTCCATTTACATTTACAGTTTGGGTACACATTAGATTAGTGGTTTGACCATTTCAGTTATTTTTTTATTCCAGATTTTAAACTCGGTTGACAATTAATCCAACCCTTTTGTTGTGTAATTTATGATGAACTAGTCATTTCTGAAGCGATGGCCTTTAAATTCACACATTACTATAGTGCCCTGTTAATGATTTAATTTGATTTTACATTTTGGCACATTACAAACACATTGTTTGTTTTACAAATAATTTAAAAAATTGTGGAATGTATGTGTATTCATTCCCCCTGAGTTATTACTGTTTAGAACCACTTTGCTGAGATTATTGCAGCCTGTCTTTTGGGGCATTTTTCCACCAGCTTTGCACATCTGGAGACTGACATTTTGCTGGTTCTTCTTTGCAAATTACATGGACAGCATCTGTGAACACCAGTTTTAAGATCTTGACACAGATTCTCAAAGAAATTTGGTGCTGTACTTTGACTGGGCCATCTTAACACACAAATGTACTTTGATCAAAACCATTCCATAGAAGCCCTGGCTGTATGTTTAGGGTTGTTGTACTTCTGTAAGGTGAACCTCCCCACCAGTCCCAATGTTTTCTTCTAGGCCCTATATTTACCTCCATCCACCTTTCTATCAAGTCTAACCAGCTTTCTTTTCCCTGCTGAAAAGCATCCCCACAAGATGATGCTGCCGCCCTCACATCACCATGGGGATGGTATATTCAAGATAATGTCCGGACATTGCATTTTGCATTTAAACTGAAAGGTTTCATTATGGTATCATCTTTCCAGAGCATCTTCTTCCACAAGATTGTGGTGTCCCCTACATGGCTTATGACAAACCGTAAGCAGTAAACTTCTTCTGGCAGAGCTGTGGATCTCTGCAACTTCTCAGGAGTTACCATGGGCCTCTTGGCTGCTTCTCCGATTAAAGCTTTCTTTGCCTATCTTGTCAGTTTAGGCGGACAGCCATATCTTAGTAGGTTGGCAGTGATGTAATACCCATTCTAACATCAGATAAAGGATTACACAGTGGCTAATGAGATCTGCAAAGCTTTGCATATTGTTTTACACGACAACCTTGCTTTAGGGTGTATTCACACCAGTTAAGTCCTTTGGTCCGCTTGTTTGGTCCGGACCAAAAGCGAACTTTATTTTTTTCATTTGGTGTGGTTTGTTTTCACGTTGTACTTTTTGCAAGTGAACTATTACTTGTAAACAAAGCCACGCGGGTGACGATCATTGTTCCCATTGGACAGAAATGACAGGGCACAGACCCGTAAAGTGTAGACTTGCTGCATGCAGCACCTCTGTTCTGCATATTTATGCCATTATTACAGCTGCAATATTATTGTGAGGGTGAAGAGCAGCTCATTCAACACAGACTTTGAGACGTTCCATTTATAATTTTGGAACCCCGTCGGAGAATGCGTGCTGAACGCTGACGTTCTCCACGTGCCTTGTTGCTAAGCAACGCTTTTTATGTCCAAAGAGACGTATGCTTTTTGTAGTTGGTTCGGATCGGGGCCAGTTTGTATTCAGACCATAAGCGAACCGCACCAGAGTCCGTTTGGAAGCGGACCAAGACCACCTCAAAAAGTGGGTCTCAGTCCGCTTGTTTGGTCCGGACCAGGGTTCGCTTGAGTGTATTCACACCTCCACAAAAGGTCCGGACCAAGGGGGGAAACAAACTCTGGTCCGTTTAAAGCGGACAAAAGTGGGAAGTGTGAATACACCCTAAAACTTCTCTCCAAATTTATTCTAGACCTTTCTGCTGTGTTCTTTGTTCATCGTGAGGTTTTTGATTTTTTATCAAGCACTTGTATTTAAAATGGGATTTTCAGCTTTAATTGCTATAAAAGGTGGTTCTACTAAGCGTTAACTCAGAGGGGCTGAACACAAATGCATGGCAAATGTTTCACATGCTTATGTGTAAAAACAAAAAAATTTGTTTCATTTTCCTCTCAATTTACAATGATCCACTACTTTGTGCTGGGCTAAATACCGATAAACTACATAGAGGTATGTGGTTATAATGTAAAAAAATATAAGAAAACATAATTACACGGGGCTTAAATACTTTCATAATAATGAAACATTAACTTCCTACAGCAGTATTTCTAGTTTTGCTTGACATAGCAGCTGTTGGTGCTGTGAGGCAGGATTAAACAAAAAAAAGGTGGATGGTTGAGGGGTCAAAATTTCTTCTTTTGAGGTCAATGATTAGTAAGCAAACTAAAACATGTGAAGAATTTTTTTCCCTTTATGCCTTATGAGATTAAAACTAGAAATGACGATGTAAGAACAATGCTGTGAGAAAAACAGCCACAAACCTTCAAAAAATTATGTGAAAGTATCAGCATGTTTGGTTCGATAGACTTAATGGAATGGTCTTAAGCTCATTTTCAATTATAATTAGCTAAAAACAAATTGACCTGTGTTATTATTGTAACATTTTCTTGTTTATTACCTCATAAATATAGTGGTCATCATGACTGAAAACAGTTGGCTGTATCTCCATCAACAAATCTGTACATCATAAGTAAATCATCACACTGATATGTTCTTCTCTATTTGTCATACCATTTTTAATGTCACACCAAGTTCCCCAACGGTGGGGAACTTGGTGTGACTATATTCTCATCCTGCTGCACAGGCGCAACTTGGCCTGTGCAGCGACCGCGGGAGCCTGGCATCACCAGCTGCACATGACCAACGAGGCTGCCATTCAATTCCACACATCGCCACTAGGAGGGACTGTGAGAGCCATGTCATATGATGTTCGGACATGCAGAGTTCTCATCTGGCGAGAAGCATTCAAAATTTGGAGTAAATCGGACCTTTCAGATGGAAGCTGCACTCACTTGTTTGTTAGTGGGCGGGGCTAAACTAATGTCATGAATTGCCTGTGCCAACATGTTCAGCATTAACTCATGATTATGTATACTACATTTCAAGTGGATTCGATGGCGTATGAGGGAGATACAGCACTTGAAATGTCCTAGGGGGTGCTATTGATCCAAATTTAAATATAATCCAATAGAGCTGTTTGGGGGCTGACAAAGATCAACCATATTTATTTTGGAGTAAATCGGACCATGCATGTATAATTTAGAGCCAAACGTATGGCCGTGGCGTGACATCAGAATTTGCCACACACCCTCCAGCAGAGCCAGTCACTACTGGTGACTGTCTTAGACCATCATGTTATCTGTTACTTGGGACAGTTTCACATTGATTAGGTGAAGAACATCAAAAATTAGCTCTGTAAAGGAGAACATGACACTTCCTGTTCTCAGGGGCGGGAGGCTTCAATGATGTCAGCAGTTGACCATTGAATATTGTTTCAGTCATCATATGGATAAATCCCAGAGGGTTTCATGTCTCTGTGACTTTCCTTGTAGAAACTATAATAACTTTGTTGCATGGCGAGAAGTCAGATTTTGAGGCTTAGCCACGCCCACACGCTTTCATGTATTAAAAAGCATTTCATAACTTTTAATCCCCAATGCCTTAAGAATATACTCATTGATTTCGAAGTCTGTAAGTCAAAAGCTGTAGGAGGTGTTTGCTCAGATACGTGGGCTAGAAACAGCAAAAATGGGGGTCAAAATGGCAACTTCAGTCCAAAATGGCTGACTTCCTGTAGGGTTTTCAATAGGGGGACAATTTTGGGTGAAGTTTGGTGAGTTTTTGAATATGTTTAGGCCCCCAAAAAAGCCAATTAATTTCCCGGATGAATAATAATAAACATTCGAGTTACAATAGGCCCTAACAGGCCTACCTGTTCGGGCCTAATTACAGTGAATTATCAGATTATCTCTCAAGGGAAAAAAAGATAAAAAAACAAAAACAAAACTGGGGTTGTGTCCAAACCCAAGCCAATCAATTCTGCATAAAGACATTAAAACAAGAACTGGGTTAGGTTAAACAATAAGAGGGGTTTGGTAAAGCCAAATGTAAACAAAGATGGGGGACAGAGCAAGGAAAATGACAATCACTGCTCCAGTTCAGTTTGCTCTTTTGTCAATTTGTACCATTTCATACTTACTTATAACCAAACTGCCCCTTACTACTTCAATTTCATACCTCTAAACAAACCATTTCATACCCATTTACTTAAACTATGGTGAATGAGTTTATTTTTTCTTGGTGTTAAGTATTTTTATGAATTATGAAGATAAATGGACAAACAATTGATATTTTTTTTGTATTACTATCCAAAATCTTTACTTTGCAATACATTCTACGACCATTTGTAAATTCTGATCCCCATTTGCAGAAGATAATTTTTGTTGAAGTCATAAATCCATAATGTACCACACAGAAAAATTACTTTAAATTGTTGATTTTTAAAGCAATTGATGCGTTGATGAAGGTCTGTGCAAGACATTTCGTACCCGACTTAAACTGCAAAGGTACATAATGGCAAATAGGCAAAATCTTTAGCATCCTACAATCACAAAGCAGGCCTTCAAGGCAGTTCTCCCATTCTGCAATTTGTACACCAATTTTATACCCACTTCTTGCCATTTTATCCTCTTCTACCACCTTTTCGTACCCGTAAAACAAACCATTTCGTAGACACGTGACTGCCATTCCGTATCATTATGCTCTCCTCATTTTACATATCTAACTTACTCAAAAACAGATAATTAAAAATAAAATCAAGGTTATATATAAAAATTTAAAGATTTGGCTAAAATAAAGTTATTCTTTTTACAAACAACAGTGCACACAAAGAGAAGTAATGAGCACTTAACCATACAAAATCTCTGGTTTACTATGGAACCATAGAGTAATGAAAGAGATAATAGGTACTCATTTAGGAATTTATATTCATAAAGCATATATTGCATTGGTATCAAGGAAGTGCAAACAAAATTCTGCTTTGGACACAGTGGCACACACTCCCACAGACACCCAATTTTATGCGGAAACAGACACCCAAAGGCCAGGGAGCACATTGATATTCCACACTTGTATTACTGCTGACAGCTCCACAGCATCACACTGTCTGAGGAATTGGACACGAGGTATCCTGACACTACAATGGAGATGCTGTTACAAAGCTGCTCTGGAGCAGGGAGCTTCCATAATCACAATGAGCAACAGCCCCATAGACACACACACACACACACTCACACAAAACAACCCCATACAGACACACACACACACTGACGTATAAACAGAGGTACACAGGTGCCCAGGCCCTCACACTGTCCTTGACAAACTAAAGCATACACATCACAGGAAACCTTGCCACAGTGTTTAGATACCACTGTACCTAACCATATATGAACTGATTCATTTATATAGCTCTATGTTTTATTTAGCAGGTGTGTTCCATATATGTAAGCAATGCATACATTCATGTTTTATTTGGCAATTCAATAGTGAGATCTGCCAACTTCAGACGCAATCCCACTTCAGCCTCAATATCAGTTCAATAACACTGAACCAGACAAAGGACATCACCTTGAAATCTTTCTTCATAAATAGAATAATTGGAACAGTTTAATTGTTGAGTGGATCCATTTGCACAGTTAGTGAAGCCATTTGTCTATTACAGTGAGTACACATATGTAAAGTGTACATTCTCTATGAGAGCAAACAACAGAGATAGAAACATAAACATTTTATAAATGAAGAAAATCAAATATTACCTTTGGAGGGCAAATTAGAGAGACAATATTGGCAAAGCAAGGTAAACAGATATATAAGGTGAAACACAGACTGCAATGAATGTGCGTTTGATTTAAGGCAGAAGAGCAAGAGCAAAAATGCCTTTACAACACTGCCCCCATCTGCCAAGCAATGGAACTGCAGGCCAACACTTTTTATTTTTTTTTGTTATTCTGGGCATTTTGCACCACCTACACTTCAAAGGAGTGTGCTCAAAAGAACTGTGAGCTCTTTCATACTGATGATTCTTATGATACATCCAATGGCTGCGTAAGTCTAAAGGGAAAGCTGGTTTTTCATTTCATGTTGTCCAGACGTCTATAATGCCAACATTGGAGAGGGAGAGAGAGAAAAAGCATCCGGAGATTAAGTCCTGAGTGTAGAGTTAGTTTGATCTGAATCAAAATTAAAAACTTGAAAATTTTCTGTATCCTCTGCAGAAATGTCTCGTCAGTGATGAGGCACAGTTAGGGTGGGAAAACCAAGCCTTCTGCAATGTTAAAAGTAAAACTCAACATTAAGAACAGAGTATAATCCCCTCCATCTATTCTCCAAAAAACCCATCCTGGAGTGTGAGTTTCCAGACTAAGCGAGAAATACAGGTGATGGTTCATAAATCACAAAATAACTAGCTACTTTTCTATTTTCTCTTTTTTTGTTGTTTGTTGTATTGTTCTCTCTCCCTACTGCTGCTTCCCCTGTCTTCCATTCTTCATGGATATCTGCCATCTCATATCCCGTCAATAACCTGTTAATGGACTCCAGCATTCAGGTACAAGTGTCTGCCGATGAAAAGTAGGCATATAAAGGCAACTCTCTGGCATACAAGCCTGAGGGACAAGAGCGCCTCTGATGAGCAGCCGGCTGAAGACAGAATAGAAAGGTGGCTAGCACTGGAGCACCCAAATATAGCAGCAGAGTCACAGAGTCAGTCAGAGCTGGGGGCAGCTAATTTTGAACAATGACAAGCCATATATAATTCAAATTAACTCTGGTAATGTGCAAAGGTTTGCTTAAACTAACTAAATATGCTTCTGTCTTTATTGTTGTCAAACTTGAAGTAGCATTTGAAACTGCCAGATGATTGCCTTGTTTGTGATGTCTGTAGATATGTATTTTGATAATGCTGCGTGCAGGATGGACAGAATAAACATGCTTGAATTAAAAACAAGGCAGGATTTAGCTGATAAAAATATGTTTCTGAGGTGTCTGTAAGGTGAATAGTTATGTGAAAATTCTTTACTTATACTTGTGAAATAAAATGTGAAAATGAACAGAAGGTATTTAATCAATTTGCTCCAGAAGCTTCATTCACTAATTTATAGTAGACAAAGTAGACTCAAATTGATCATTCGAAAACTTAAGTGTACATTACTTTGGAAGCACTCCATTTGTTTGCAAAGTGTAAGTATGTGTTAACAGCATACAAAAAAAAAACATACGGAACGCACGGAAACATAAGGAAACATAGATAACCTTACAACGGCATACTAAGAATTCAGTTTTTTATATTGGACAAATCAGCACAAAATGTAATATCATTGTTCATGCATTCTCAGTTCTAACTCAAGTGGTTTTCCTAAGAGACATCTTCACATTGGAGCTCTGCTGCTCAATAACAACTTTACATGATAGCAGTAAAAGTGACTGAGCAGATTGCAAATGCACTGGCCTTTATTAATATAAAACAGTCACAGATTTCCTAAGTGTGTTTAAAGGCATCATCAGAGAAACCATTCCTGCACCAGACACAAAAGTGTGAATCACAACAATGGACTAGTAACATTTTCACAACAGCATAAACTGTGTTGGCTGTATGCTGTTAAGGCATGGGACAGTTACCTGGGTTAAGGTATAATGAGGTTTTAAAAAGTTAGGAATACAAAACTGTAGAAAATATGTCATACTGTTCCTCTGCTTCAAACTCGTTTTCTTCAGAAGACAAGCGAAAGTCCGGGAGTTAGTGGAGCTTTTCTGGCTAAATGAAGCATAAAGTTGCACAGAGCTTCTCCTTCCTCTTCCTGTCACTGTGCTCTGCTAGTCAGCTGGCTGAAAGAAGGCATCACACTTTTTTGTCACTTCTGAAAAACACAGGTTAGGATATTTGGAAATATTACCGGTCACAACAAACAGGGATATTCATGGTGTACAAACTAGAGGAACTCCACTCAACCCTCTTATTAGGGTAACACTTTTCTAGGGGGCAAGCTACAAGCGTGTGTCTGTTAAGCAGCTATGTGCACAAAACCATACTATTTACCCATAAATATCAGCATTTCAGACTCCAACTGTTATTCTTTAAATGGCAGAATGATACAAAGAGCTAATGTTCTGTACAATAATTACTATTATAAAACTAAAACTAAATTTAGTAAATGTGCTTTACATTTTTTGCTTTTCAATGTTTTATATTGTTTTAGCAGCAGTAGGAAAATTGTTGATTATCTGCCTCAAATTAAAGTGGTAAGATTAAAACAAATAAACATTTATGTCTAAAAACGTTTGTGTAAATGCTGTGAAACAGTAGCATTTTCACTCAATGTTCTGGGCAAAATTCATTTTGAACCCTACCTAAGGCTGGTTTTGCATGGAAATATTTGTTACTGATCTTTTCATGCACTAAGAAATGCAAAATAAGCAAAATTAAGTTGTTTCCATCTGTTTCAATCACAGAGCCCTAATAATGATAGCACCAGTACCATGTTAATATTACATTATCCAGCATATCTACCTGTGGATGCAGCTGCTATGCTCAGTGAGGTGGTAGCTGTGATACTTTCCAGGCACAGATCAGCATCTGTTCAACACATTTTATCACAGCCCACTACACTAAGAGATCAACACATGGCTGTAGGCCCCTGTTTCCCCTCTAGAACAACAATCACGGTATATCACCCGTATCAATATTTTAACGATCCCACAAGGCAGCCTTTTTAGGAGTTGTTGAAATAATCATGAGGTGCTTGTTTGGTAATGCACTTTGCTTCAATGAGTAAGTGGTGAAAAAAAAAAGAGCTGGAAACCAGTGAGACAGAGGCAAGCTGACAGAGACAGCTCATTATGTATGTACTACAGCGAAACCAATCTTTGTTGAGCCTGTCCTCGATTGTTTTTAAAGCATACTTTACTGGACGCAATCAAATTAGCAAGAACATCACTGATACGGGGTAATAACCCTAAATTGAATTTTTGCACAGGCTAAAGTGTCCCCTCTCTGCAGAATCAATTGCTGTGAAGAGAAAAGGAGGGCAGGGAGAGGGTATTCATAGTTAGCAGACCTTTAAAAAGTACACCAGAGATGAAAGCATAAGAGGGCTATTTTCACGCTCCAGGAGCCTACAATAATGTCTGCCTGCCGAGTACTACACCAGATGCAATCTCACCAATTATGCTAGCTTATTTGAATTACCTTCAACCTCCTTTCGTTTTAGGTGAGGCTTCCACTGCTGCATTTGCATGAATACGGTTGTCTTTCATTGTTTTTGGTACCACAATTCGCACACAGCGTGCTCTGGCAGCCTTGTGTCAGTGCTAAGTGAACACACACTATGACAGCAACGAGCAATTAGCCAGACATCCTCCTGTTAGCTATGCCACTGGCTGACACTGCTGTGTGTTCTGCTGATGTGAGCCAAGTATATCATTTACTCAGCTAACTGTTGTGGCTAACTCGTTACTGTAACACAACAACATTTTGTCCATTCTGTTTACTGAGATGTTTAATGAACACTCACTTAAGCTTTTATCATTAAAAAGGGTCAAAGGTTAATGCAAAAGTAAATGCCCCCATATTTTTGACGTTGGTTTTAACGTTGGTTTAATAATCTACTGCATCCCATAATGCAATACAAACCTGACTAGGGGAAGACGTTTAGCTCAAGCTTGCAGCGGTTACCTGGTAGCTCAGTTGGATTGAGGTCAGATCACATTCACACCATAAACGAACCACTCTAGAGTTTGTTTTGAACCATGCCTAGACCGCCTTCTCCAAACAGTGTTTTGATATACACCCAGTGTGATTGCTGTGTTCACATCTACACAAACAAACCGCACCAAGGGGGGAAATGAACCAGTTTGTTTTAAATGGACAAAACACCTCAGATGTGAAAATATCTTTAATAGGCTGATTTCTAAAACAGGATAAGACTGAGACTTACTGCCCTGCATGGCAGCATGCTCATGTGTTGGTAAGCGTTTTTCTCCTACAAGTATTGTTCTTACAGTCTGACCATGGTGGCAAAGGAAGCAAAGTGAAACCATATCTAGGGGCACACAGCCAAGTTGTTTAGATATGACACAGTAAATTTACCCAAATAAAAAACAGCTGCTTATGAACACAGTTTCTGACTTGTAGGGCAAACTGATTTGTATTAGTTATCCTTCTAGAGAATGATTTTTGGGTTTGACCAAAATGTTAGCAGCAGATCCCTTTAAGTCCTATAAGCTGCAAGTTAGACTCTACAGGGGTCAGAGTTGCTTGTCCAGTACATACCACAGATGCTTGGTTGGATTGAAATCTGGGAAATTTCGAGGCCAAGTCAACACCAAACTCAAACTTTTGTTATGCTCCTCAAACCATTCCTGAGTTGTTTTTGCTTTGTGGCAAGGCGCATTATCTTGCTTAATGATGCTATTGACATCCAGGAATTCCATGAAAAAATGTACATGGTCTACAAACATGCCTAAGTAGATCATACATTTGAATGGATGAATGGTTGACATGGATGGAGGGATTCAAAAATTTGCAACAGAACACTGGCCAAACCATCACGTTGTCTCTACTGAATTGTCTTCTTTCCATAGCACATCCTGGTGTCATGTGTTCACCAGGGTAGAGTTAGGGTTAAGGTTAGCCTACCACGCTCACCCAGACACAATGTGATGTAAGACTCTTTACTCTGCTCCCTGGTCTAGTTCTGATACTCAGGTGCCAATTGTTAGTGCTTTGGGTTGTGGACTGGGGTCAGCCTGGGCTCCGTTTCTCGTCTGCACCTATACAGCCCCATATGCAACAAACTGCAATCGGCACCTTTACTCTCATAATCAGCCTTTACATCTTCAGCAATTTGAGCTGCTTTTACTCGTCTGTTGGATCAGATCACATAGGGAAGCCTTGCTCCCTATGTGCATAAATAAGCCTTGGTGGCTCATGAACCTGTAACTAGTTCGCTACTGTTCCTTTTTAAGATCACTTAGATACTGACCACTGCAGACAGGGAAAATCTCTCACAAGCTGGAGTCTTGAAGATGCTTTGACCCAGTCATCTAGCCATAACAATTCTGCTGCTGTCAAACTCTCTTAAATCCTTTAGTTTGCTAATTTTTCCTGTTTTATCACGTCAGCTGTAAGGGCAAAATATTCACTTGTTGCCTAATACATCCCACCCACTAACAGGTGCCATGATGAAGAGATAATCAGTATTATCCACCATCTATTCATTGTCAGTGGTCACAATATTATACATTTTTGTCGTATCAAAGGATCTGTCTTTTTTGGTAGAGTATCTTTTTAGCTTCTAATAACCTAAACAAGGTTCACAATGCTTGTACCTTTTGTCTCATTGTTCTGTGTTACAGGGGAAGTCTATAGTATCAAACCTGACTTCAACTAATTCACTTGGTGCTCCAGTTAGCAGAGAGAAAGTGAATTATTGTGTGAGCTACAATAGCCCATTACCTGTGAGTTAAAGAGCTCCATCAGTCCACGACAACTTCTCCCCATCTTCCCCCACCCCCGGTGAGAAGAACGAGTTAAGCACTGAATGCCAGACAGCAAGTAATGAGCAGGCCGCAAGCCCATTTGTGCTGGGAGAGAATAGGTCTCTAATGAACCGCTGAAGACACTTAGGTCCACTGAGTCAGGACTGAAATGTGCAGCTGGTAGCCAATAGGAGCTTGTGCCAATTCAACCAGAAAAAAACGGGACTACTTGTTTTCCCTTTTTTATGACGACACAAGTTCTTCTTCTGAAGAAAAATTATTGGGTATGTGAGGAATTAATTTTCAGCTGCCACCACACCGCTTCTTTTGCATTTGAAATATGAGAAGATAACTTTCTCACAGCACTTCCTGAGTCACAGCAGAAATAGTGCACTTTCAGCATTTTTCATCGAAGGCATCATGCTCTACCCACTGCTCCTTACTGAAAAGGTCAAAGCTTCTGTGTTTTACGAGTTAGATTAAAAATACAATCATTGTAAAAACAACATCTCGATGTCAAAGATTTACAACACTGGAAAAACTATACTCAAAGGGCTTCCCTTGAAAAATGACACTTTGCTTATACAGTCAGAAGGTGTGTATAAATAGAAAGACGATGGAGTTTAAACAGGGAGGTTTATGGCTTTCAGACTATAGTCACATTATACGTGGGAGTGCCCTCATTTAAACTGCTGTTTCGTCTAATGAAGCCTTTGTTGGGAAAAGACCACAAGCTCTCAGCATGCTGACAGACGGCAGTAATTCCCGCAACGGTAATGAGAGGATGATGCACAGTGACACCCACCCATTGCGTGGACGGCCAGCATCGCAGGCAGCAGGAGGGCTAGCATGATGTTTCAGGATGGGTTCAAACAGCAGGTCCACGTCTTCAGACACAGCACTGCAGGGGGAAAAATGAGATTTAATATGAAGAAATGTTAAAATAATGACAAAATAGTAGCATGGCAATATGGGAAGAGGTTCGGTGCAGATGTTGCAAAATTAAAACTTCACCATATTTCTTATCAAAGTGAAGTCTGTTTTGCGATGATCCATCAAGGTACTCTGTGCTATTATTATGAGCCTTTATTGTGAATGAGTTTTTTTAAGCTTGACAACATGTATCTATGTTTTAGACCATATTTTTGAATGAAAAAAGGAAGTTTTTAAGTTGTTCCCCCTGCTGTGCTGGCAGAGTTGGCTAGAACAGTCTGATTATCTGTCTGGCTAAAACACTTGGGTAAATGAGCATTGAAGAAGTCTCTACCATTTTAAAGTTATTTATCTGGCAGCATTTTTGGGCATCTTCTAATAGACAAACAAGTGATGTGAGACCATTGTGACTAGCTCACTATTAGCCTCTAACAAGGCTATAGTTGGTATCTGCTTCAGAGCTTTCTATTGGTGCTGAACTAAGGGGCTATTTCACAGCTTTTTAAAGAGTCTGGACTGCATTTGATCATATATGGTTCTAAATCTGAAATGCAGACTGCTTGAAGCTGAACAGTGAGTCTTTAAAGCAGGTCTATTTATGAAATATAAAAAGGAAGAAATCCAATGCTTTTAGGACCACCTCAGAATTACACAAGCATTGATAGCACAATATAAGGAGTAGTGAAGCATGGACCTTGTAAAACCTATTATCCATTTTTAGTTTTTTCCTAAAAATATTACTACGATTTTTCTCATGAAAGCAATATCTCGTGATGTCTTTTCTTTTTGGATGCATCGTTATACCCCAACTAATTATTCATGTGGGTGATGTTTAAAGAATTATGACAAGTCTATATGGTGCTGAATCATCCAGTATGAACAACTTTACAGACTAAAATACTAAAGAAAAACATCTATATGTTTCTCTGAAGGTGACTCCCTCAGCTTTTGTTCTCTGGCTTCCATTAGACTTTTTCTATTTTTTCTTTCAATAGAAATAAAGCTGTGATGACAAATGGGGACTTCCAAAGTTGAGTGGAAACATCCAAGGTATTCTCTCTGCTTGCCAAATAAATAAACTACTTTAGGAGGGAGAAGAGATTGACAAAGCTATCTTCCCTCTTCTCTGCCCCCCAATGTAATTAATATTTATGCGATATCCATCCCTGCTACACTAGTAGAGGTCACTGTTTGTCTATAAATTGCAGAGAGCAAATCTTCACTCTTTATTTTAGATAGTATTGAAGTAGGTGTTTTTTTTTTTCCTGTGATAAGAATTCACCATTTAACGAGTGAGCAAAAACACTTAGGATAACTCAGTTAATCATTTCTTGCTAAAGCACTTTACATTGTACAGGTACATCTGAAAAAATAAGGATATTATTAAAAAGTGAAACCCATATATTATATAGATTCATTGCACATAGAGTGAAATATTTTAAGCCTATATTTCTTGTCATTTTAATGATTAAGGGTGGTTGGGCCTCCTCTTCCATGAATTACTGCATCAGTGCAGAGTGGTATGGAGGTAATCAGCCTGTGGTTCTGCTGAGGTGTAACTGAAATCCAGGTTGCTTTGATAGCGACCTTTAGGTTATCTGCGTTGTTGGGTCTGGTGTATCTCATCTTCCTCCTGACAATACTCCAAAGATTCTCTATGGGCTTCAGGTCAGACCAGTTTGCTGCCCAGTCAAGCACAGTAACACCATGGTCATTTAACTAGCTTTTGGTACCTTTAGCAGTGTGGGCTGGTGCCAAGTTCTCCTGGAAAAGGAAATCGCTATCTCCATAAAGCTTGTCAGCAGAAGGAAGCATGAAGTGCTGTAAAATTCCCTGCTAGATGGCTGCAAAGACCATGGACTTCAGAAAGCCCAGTGGAGCAATACCAGCAAATGACATGGAACCCCAAATCACCACTGACTGTGAAAACTTCACACTAGACCTCAACCAACGTGGATTCGGTGGCACTCCAGTCCTGCTTCAGAGTCTGGGACAAAACAAAATGCAAACTTTCCTTTCATCTGAAAAGATGACATGATATTGTAATTTTTTTGATGTATCCATATATAGGATGTAGAAAATTCCTTATTTAAATGCTAACATGTTATAATTATCAAATAACTCTGTTTAACACTGTAACACTGTAAAAATGCAAAGTGCTGGTCAGAAACGTACATACACTTAACTTTGGCATTCATGTCAGATTAATATAGGGCTTTTAATTAAGCATTTGAACCAGTTTTTGTTGTGGTGTAACTATACAAAATATAATTTAAATGAATTTCATGCAAAAGTGGGAATTAATTGTGAGTTTTCTCTCATCCACATAGGCTAAAATGTATAAACAGACATAAATTAGTGTTTCTGAACAGAAATGAGAAACTCCCTCACTTCTTTAGCCATCTGCTAGGTCCTGGCACAATTCTGCCTTGACTTTGAAATAATCTTATTAGCAGAATTTGTCAGGCTTTAAGTTGTTTGGGTTCCTGGCACAGATGTGACTTTCAAGTATAATCCAATGTGTGTGTGGGGTTCTTGTCTGTTTAGAATGCCAAACTGCGTCAAAGTTTCACTCATCTGATCCAAAATGCCCATCTCAGATAAAAGGTAATTGTTCAGGATGTTCAAGAATAACCCAGAAACCACCAATGCTCAAGCCTATAAAATGGAAGATCTTGAAACAGCAGTGTCACTGTCCATCCTGAAGAGAGTTAACATCACCATAGACTGAGAGTCTGATGACCAAAAAATAGGCACCTGCTCCAAAATCCTCAAAAATCAACACCTTCAAACTTAACTGAAAGTTGAAGTTGCCCAAATGGACAAGCCAAATGTCTTCTAGAGAACAAATAAATAGTCAGATGAGACAAGGATTGAGTAACCAGGTCAATACATGGCATTAGTGGCATTATGCTGAAGGTCTGTTTTGCTGCCAGTGTTACTTGTGTATTACAAGTGGATAGAGCAGTGGTGTCTAAATCTTTTGTCATGTGGGCCAAAAATTGGTCAAGTCAAGAGTGCTTGTGGGCCAAATAAATAAAATAAAAAAAACTAACATCCACAAAAGTATATTGATTATATTTTTTAATTGCTCAACAATAAGCTCAGCATAAAATATGTTAATTAAAGTAGAAAAGGGATGTGTAAATCATTATAGACCTAAAATGTTAAAAGCGTTTTGCACGTTTGCCTTATAAAATTTCAGTTCCCAGATTGCAAATTCTATTATGCTCCACTAAAAAGAAAAAACAAAAAAAATAGTGCATCATCCTTGAATTGCAGTCAGAGGCTGCACAAAAACAGTCCAGGGGCTGCAAATGGCTCTTTGAACACCACTGAGATAGACTAATGATAGCTGGCTGTAACTTAGCTGGAACAGTGTGCACCCAAACTCTCATTTTTAAATCTCTTTAAAAAACATATTTTCTGTCAGCCTTTTAATACGTAGTAAGGTGTTGGTTTTATGTTGATCTTATGTTATTTTATAGCAGTTTTATGACCATGAATATTTCCTATTAGATTAATGTTGAATTTTTATTTGGTTCTGCTGATATTATCTATATTTTGCTTTTATCTGTACAGCACTTTGGCCTCTGTATGTGTTTTTAGGGGCTTTATAAATAACGTTGAATTGGAACTTTCAGTGAAATAAGTTTAGAAATGGATAAAATGGCTAACATTAAGTAACTGGAATGACCCCAACCCCAACTTAATAAAAGCTTTTGAATTTTGCCTAAAAGCTGAGCCAATGTCAGGAAATGAACCAAATTAGGTGTACTCTACCATTTCTGATAAGAAGAGTTGTCAAATATTTAGACCAGAATTATGCCAGAACATTGTTGGTGGCAACAAAAAGTGTTTGGTTTGTCTGCCACTTACTAATGAACAATGAAGCAAATAGTGTGAGAGTATGTCCGTATTTTAAATTTTGGGGGTTAGAGAAAATCCACATTGAATTAAAAGTGTTGGTTAAATAGCAATTATTAAAGTTTATTTGTTGTATAATCATACCACCCAGACAAAAAGCTTTGATCCAGTCTGTGTAAATCAGAAAAATATGGTATTTAATATCAGGGCCAGGCAAAATCAAAAAAACAACATAACTGAATTGAATTAAAGAATGGAATTAAAGATTTTATTGTCCAGTTATTGTAAACAATAATACAAGGAAATCAAATGGGCATCAGTGGTGCACCCCCTCAAAACATAAACACCAAACTTAAAGCGCAATAAATTATTATCTAAAATTCAAC
Organism: Girardinichthys multiradiatus; assembly: GCF_021462225.1. Taxonomy (NCBI): domain Eukaryota; kingdom Metazoa; phylum Chordata; class Actinopteri; order Cyprinodontiformes; family Goodeidae; genus Girardinichthys; species Girardinichthys multiradiatus. The sequence continues at coordinate 14,558,047 of NC_061797.1, forward strand.
TCTAAATAAAAACTCCTTGTACGCAAGCGCTTGTTTGCAACAAGTCAGGCACCTCAGTGGAGCAAATGTTTGACATAACTTTAAAATACAATATCTGAGGAAGTTCTCACTGAATTTAAAATTCTAACACTAACTCTTGACTTTAAAAAAAAAAACACCATCCAAATGTCAAAAATACAGGAATCTCTCAAGGAAAAAAGTTCTTCTTATGATTAGAAAAAATACTAAAAGCAGTCATGCATCTTGACTCACAGCAGTAACACAGTTACATTCATTTAAATTCTTTGCACTTAAATAAATACAGGTCAGCAATGTGAGAGGCTCATTTCTTAAAAGATGAGAACCACACCTCAGCTGCTATAACCACTGTTTGGTTGGGATGGTGCCCAATGAACTGCCTGGTGAAAATTCAGCCTATCAGCTGTTATGGCTCGGTGGTATGAATCATTTTAGCTCTGTAGCTCCACCTCATGGTTTACCCAAAGGATTTTCCATGCACCTCCTTTTATAGCTTCAGCAGAAAGGTTGTGGGCTGAAATTTGGGCTTAGCGTTCAGTTTCCATCACTGCTTTGCTCGCCATTTGCCCAATGCAAATCCAGTACGACAAGTCAAAAGAGTGGGGAAAATGTTATTCAGGGACTGAGCTGAGACTTAAACGTTGGAGTAAACATTCACTGATGAAAAGGAGCAGATGCATACCAAAACTATCCTGTTCCTGAATGTCTTCACATGGATAGAATGAGCAGAAATCTGCCAACATCACAGACCTCAGACTCTGACTCAGGCTGTCCAGACAGCAGGAAGCCATTAAAGGGGTTTTCACTGAATGACTCAAGCACTTTACCACCACCTTGGCAGCACGCGTCCTCTTTTATTCCTTTCATTTTAAAAATTCACCTCAGTTGAAGTGATTAAACTAAGCTGAACCAACTCACAAGTTAAACACCTAAAGATAATCAAGTAAGGATTTCGGATTAAAGAAAATAGTAGCTATTACTACAGTACACTGATGTATCAAAACCATGACCAGCTCTCAGTGATGTTAGCTTGTAATGGTGCCATTTAAAGCCCATTATATTTGAGAGGAAGAAGTTGCTGAAAGACTGCGTGACAGGATGAATGTATGGCTTTCTTTTCAAGAATAGCTGTCAGCACATGAATCATAATCATCCATGTATTTCATTTTGTCACAGTGTCAAGGACTATTAAACTTCATACTAAGGTCAAAGAAAAGATAAATAATTATTTTTATTTTTTTTGAGTTTGCACAGATCATTAAGATTTTAAGTAATGCTGTGGTACCATTGTATTCTTTGGGGAAATTTCTGGAGGCCGAGGGTTCTCCAACAGTTTTGCCATCCATACTTCTCTTTAGTCCTTCTGAGCATTGGCATATGGGTAGCTTCACATCCACTGATACTGGGAGGACAGACATTTCTAACCGCAAAACGAGCACTTGAAGCTGGCACAAAAATGCAGCAAGCCCTCAGAATGACTGACTTTCCTTTACTCAGGTCATTTAATATATTACTTAGTCAAATTATACACCTGGTCATCAAACAGGTAGGAAAAGCTCCATAAATTTCAATCAAGTATTAAATCTGAGAAGCGGCAAAAAAAGAAACATTTTAATAAAGCTACACAAAGGTTTGATGTCCGTAATTTATAAACAAATTTATTACCCTAATAAATATATTATTTGTGCCTTAAGAAATGTTAATATCCCTTGAACTTGTTCATATGTTGCCATGTTAGAGCCTCAATCTTAAATGTACTTTATGTGGATTTCATGTGATAGTAGCAATAACTGACAGAGACTCAGAGCTGTTTGGCTATTATTTCCTAATGAGCAGGTGGTGCCCCGACTTGGTAATTTTGTTCAAAATTACTAACTTTGTTAATAATTGCATTTGGCACCTATTAATAGTTATTCATAGCCAAACCAAACCTGCTGCTGCACAACAGTGGTCAGAGTAAATGGGAAGTTGGATGGAGCTAAATAAAGGGAAATGACTTGAGAAAATGAGCCTAAACATACAGGTCCTTCTCAAAAAATTAGCATATTGTGATAAAGTTCAGTATTTTTTATTATGTAATGATGAAAATTTAACATTCATATATTTTAGATTCATTGCACACTAACTGAAATATTTCAGCTCTTTTATTGTCTTAATACAGATGATTTTGGCATACAGCTCATGAAAACCCAAAATTCCTATCTCACAAAATTAGCATATTTCATCCGACCAATAAAAGAAAAGTGTTTTTAATACAAAAAACGTCAACCTTCAAATAATCATGTACAGTTATGCACTCAATACTTGGTCAGGAATCCTTTTGCAGAAATGACTGCTTCAATGCGGCGTGGCATGGAGGCAATCAGCCTGTGGCACTGCTGAGGTCTTATGGAGGCCCAGGATGCTTCGATAGCGGCCTTTAGCTCATCCAGAGTGTTGGGTCTTGAGTCTCTCAACGTTCTCTTCACAATATCCCACAGATTCTCTATGGGGTTCACGTCAGGAGAGTTGTCAGGCCAATTGAGCACAGTGATACCATGGTCAGTAAACCATTTACCAGTGGTTTTGGCACTGTGAGCAGGTGCCAGGTCGTGCTGAAAAATGAAATCTTCATCTCCATAAAGCTTTTCAGCAGATGGAAGCATGAAGTGCTCCAAAATCTCCTGATAGCTAGCTGCATTGACCCTGCCCTTGATAAAACACAGTGGACCAACACCAGCAGCTGACACGGCACCCCAGACCATCACTGACTGTGGGTACTTGACACTGGACTTCTGGCATTTTGGCATTTCCTTCTCCCCAGTCTTCCTCCAGACTCTGGCACCTTGATTTCTGAATGACATGCAGAATTTGCTTTCATCCAAAAAAAGTACTTTGGACCACTGAGCAACAGTCCAGTGCTGCTTCTCTGCAGCCCAGGTCCGGCGCTTCTGCCGCTGTTTCTGGTTCAAAAGTGGCTTGACCTGGGGAATGCGGCACCTGTAGCCCATTTCCTGCACACGCCTGTGCACGGTGGCTCTGGATGTTTCTACTCCACACTCAGTCCACTGCTTCCGCAGGTCCCCCAAGGTCTGGAATCGGCCCTTCTCCACAATCTTCCTCAGGGTCCGGTCACCTCTTCTCGTTGTGCAGCGTTTTCTGCCACACTTTTTCCTTCCCACCTACTTCCCACTGAGGTGCCTTGATACAGCACTCTGGGAACAGCCTATTTGTTCAGAAATTTCTTTCTGTGTCTTACCCTCTTGCTTGAGGGTGTCAATAGTGGCCTTCTGGACAGCAGTCAGGTCGGCAGTCTTACCCATGATTGGGGTTTTGAGTGATGAACCAGGCTGGGAGTTTTAAAGGCCTCAGGAATCTTTTGCAGGTGTTTAGAGTTAACTTGTTGATTCAGATGATTAGGTTCATAGCTCGTTTAGAGACCCTTTTAATGATATGCTAATTTTGTGAGATAGGAATTTTGGGTTTTCATGAGCTGTATGCCAAAATCATCCGTATTAAGACAATAAAAGACCTGAAATATTTCAGTTAGTGTGCAATGAATCTAAAATATATGAATGTTAAATTTTCATCATGACATTATGGAAAATAATGAACTTTATCACAATATGCTAATATTTTGAGAAGGACCTGTACAGCCAGTGAAATGGTTTAGATACATGGTACCACTGGTACCACTGGTAATACTTGCGCTGTCTTAAGGGTACTCGGCATTTTGGTATTAACAATTTTATATACAGATAAGACAAGCCAAAACAGAAAAATAAAGATAAACACTTCTCAAAATAGGAGTAGAATATCTAGCAACCATATCAAACGTGTCTTAACCATGTTGTGGTCACCAGTTGGAGAACCAAATAGGATTTGCTGATGCCCAGCTCATTGACCAGGCTATTCACTGCAAGTAATACAAGCTAAAAGAAATGCATGTCTCTACTTTTATTTTATTAAATCAAAAAAGAACAAGTTCCCCAAAACAGGTTATGTCTATTTATTTGTGTAAAAAAACAACTGAGGCTCAAATTGCCAGAAATGCACATAAATGCTAGATATAGCACCTTTCATTATGTTTTCAACACATGGCAGCCATGTTGAATTTTGAGATCAAAGTTAATGAGAAATCAGTTTCTTTCTCAGCAAAACACAACAGATAGAAAAGGTCAAATTACTGTTGTGTTGCTTTTAAAAGTCTTGGCAGTATGATGGTATCAGGATAACTTAGTAATAAGTGAAGTGGTACTTGTTGTGGAACGTATGAGAAACACTGGTCTGGATCAAGAAATATTTAAGTATATGCTGTCTGCTTTGGCTAAGGTGGTGTTATACTTGCTGTAGCCAAGAGTTGAATTTTCTAATTTAAAATAAATTGGAACAAAAAATGGAAATAGAGGCTCTTATAACTATTCAAAAATGGATTTTAAAAAATTGACTATATAGTGATTATCACACGCAGGAGATATTTGAATGTAAAATCTTAAGCATTACGGATCAAATGAATTTATATATTTTTATTAATTGGACCTTTTTTAACCTGGCAGTATTCTAAAATAAAAATCTACCTCCGAAGGGAGACCAGGTCAAGACAGACATTATGACAACTAATCAATGCTCTATTTTAAATAAGGAGAGCATGAAAGATCTCGACTTTTACCAATTGTTTCATGTCAATAAAAAGTACTGTGCATCTGTCCATATAAGGATTAGATGGAATTAAGTAGTAAGCAGAAAACCAGGCAACAAATAAACATATGATTTAGCTGAAAGAGTTATAAATACTAAGGATGAATCCCATTTCCTAAGGTGACCCCTGATCCCTTGCCCTACTGATTCCCCTGTCATTTGGCCACTAATTTATGCTGTGGTTAAATATCCCCCCGAGAAATGGAACAGTCATAAAGCTAATACATCATCAGTTTTCTCTGATTACATGTATGCAACTTAATATGCCTGTGTTTGTCATGTAAGCAGTCATCAATCCTACAGAAGACAATATTTTTATGGGTTTTTTTTGTGTTTAAATGTTTTTTTTTTAATGTAGTGCCAACATATAAATAAAAAACAGCATATGCTCAATCTTTACGTATACTAATCATAAGGCATCCTGTTTACCAATGATTGGTCTGACTGCAGCCATACTTACTATAAGTATACCTGGAGTCTACCATTGAAGTCTATATACATTTAGCAATACATTTTTTGTTTTTCCTTGACAAGCGTGAAGAAACTTGGTGTTGCAGGATTAATAAGTGCTTACACAGCACACGGAGGCAAGTTAGGTCACATGTGTTTGTAATAAAAATTAGTAACAAGTGATCATACTTCTCCAGGTAGTGTCTCCTTTCTTATTGGAATATTTTAACCACTTCCTGGATTAAGTGTGAAGGGATTAGTAGCTGCTACTGGTCTTTCTGCTCCAGTTTATAAAATGCTTTGCTGAGCATCTCTTTAAACTGCTCTCTTTATGTTTTCTTTTATGTTATTTTTTTATGTTTTATCTTGTGGGATTTTTATGCCTGTTTTTATTGTGAAGCACTTTTTGACCAGTGAAACCTGCCATATCAGTAAACTTTACTTACTTACTCACTTTTTACTAGTTTTCTTTTTGCTCTTGTTTTTTCACGAATAAACATCTATTTTTTCTACTTTCTGACTTTTTTTTTCTATAAGGAAATGAGAGAGCCGTTATTGCTGACCAATGCAGTGTGTCGTTTTTACCGAATGGGGTCGCAGCCTCTTTGATTTAGCGTCAGTTTATTAGCTGGAATCAGTTAAACAGTATGTTGTGCTCTGAGCTTCTTTAAAGTGAGGATCCCAGATTATGCCTGGATTTGGGGCCAGTGAATAGCGCTACTAAACGGGTTATGAGAAGCTCCAACCTTCTGTAAATGTACACGGTTCCTCAGCTTCACAGCTGTTGCTACTGTTTTACTTCCCAAATAACCATACGGTCATTTAGTTACTGTAAACGAACAGCAGATAAACTCCGTTAGTTGGCTTTTCTTTCGCTCAAACATACATATGTTATCTTTACTGTAAAAAGGCGAAAGTTAAAACTCACCGACCGTCCAGTGGTGGTTGCTCAGCTCTCTGTCCTGACGATGTTATTTTCCACGGTAGTTCATTCCTCTCCCAACAAAGCACCGCTATAAACGCAGCCCACGCACTTTGATATGACGGTAGATTCAATTACTGCGACTTTTTTTTTCTGGGACTGTTTGGATTGTTTCATTGATTTGGGGGCTTGAAAGAAACCACTCCTTGCTGCTTTGTCCTGCGGTGATGTCATGCTGAGGCTCCGCTGTACCGACCCCCTTTGACTGCTTAACCATTTCACAGCCTGGCAGGCTACACTGTAGGTCTGAAGAAACATGATCAGCTATTGATTATTTTTACATCCCCCTTTGAATGGATGTGCAACAGTTTGCAACGGTTATATTTTACATTGATTACATACATTTCATATCAAGCCAAGATGTAAACAAAAACACAAACAAAAACAATGCAGATAAAAAAAAGCGCATCCATAAAAAAGCATAATAAACACAGACAGCTTTCACTCATATTTTTTGGAATATACATAAGTATATTTCAGTTTTATTTTAAATGCCAAGAAATGTTTTCCCGCCTTCACAGAGTAGCAATAGAAAGATGAAATATGAATTTGCAATTATTAAAAGGAACATTTATTCCCCAGTAATTTATTCTTCCAGTACAGTGTTTAAATAGTCACATTTTAATGTACTAAATATATAACTATTTACTAATTACTCATTTTAAGTAAATAAAATCTTCAAAATTGAGAAAGAAATAGCTTAATATTGGTTAATCCCGTCATTACGTTACGTGCGAAAATCCAATGTTATCTTTTGGTGTTTACACCTGTTAATAACTGCCTTGCCTTCGACAAAGTATGTATGTATAATTTATCACTGATGGTGAAACGTTTTATATATTTATATCAATTGGGCTTTACATTAGATAGATAGATAGATAGATAGATAGATAGATAGATAGATAGATAGATAGATAGATAGATAGATAGATAGATAGATAGATAGATAGATAGATAGATAGATAGATAGATAGATAGATAGATAGATAGATAGATAGATAGATAGATAGATAGATAGATAGATAGATAGATAGATAGATAGATAGATAGATAGATAGATAGATAGATAGATAGATAGATAGATAGATAGATAGATAGATAGATGATATAGAGTTTTATGTTTACAGCGAAAGAAGTAAGTGGAATTTCCTTCGTTCACGTGGAGGACGTAAACGTAGCTTAGGTCACGTGACGGAAACCAGGAAGTCAGTGTCTGTCAACAATAAAACGGTTAGCGTGCATTTGTTTCACTGTATTTCGCATATTTAATAGTAGCTATGTGTGATTTATGTTTAGCTGATATAAAACAACATTAATAAAAACATCAAACCACACGAAACCTTCACGTTACTTTGCAATATTGTTTCTTTAAATAGCGCTAAGCAGCAGCTAACAGCGGTTCATTGCTAGCCCGACGTTATGTTTAGAAATGGTCACATTAGAAAATTTAGTAGAGTAATGCATAATGGCGACGTTTTTACTTTATTATAGCATGTGCTTGGGTTTTACAGTAAAGTCTATGATTATGACATGTAGTTTCGGAGCTTAATCTTGTATTTTACTAAACTACGTTGTGGTTGTATTTTGTGTTACAGATGTACAAGTCAGAGATGATCTCTTCAGATTGGCACCTGTCGTTAAAGCTGGTGGATCAGGCCAAATCCACCTTCCACTTTCCAGAGATGATGCCCGGTGATGTCCCACCAGGAGGATACAGAGTGGCCACATTAAAGCAGCTCGTAGCAGCTCAGCTTCCAGACTCAGTTCCAGATCCTGAGCTAATAGGTCTGTCAGCATTAAAAATGAAACTGAATTACTTAGGCTTCTGTGCTGCCTTAGTAGGTAAGGTTTACCACACAATTGCGCGTGTAAATGATGCCTAAAGTGTCCCGTCTGTCCAGAGCTGGTTCACTGTGGGCGAAAGCTGAAGGATGACCTGACACTGGATGCCTGTGGAGTTCAGCCAGGTTCCACCTTACACGTTCTTAAGAAGACGTGGCCTGAGCCAGAGGGTAATCCAGGTCTGTATGTCACTTCAGTAATAAATAGTGCTTAAGTTGTGTTGTAAATAACACAGAAGGTCTAATCATGAATCTGTGCGTGTTCTCTTGCATAGAGCCTGTAAACAGAGCGACAGCAGCCAGAGAGTTCAGGGTGTTTCATGCTGCACTTCATTCACTCAACTCTGCATACAGAGACTCGGTGAGTGGATTAACACAGATACTACATTACTAAATTATGTTTCAAAAAACATAATTTATTTAAATCTTTAAAAAGAAAATCTAAAAGTTAGGGTTAGGGTAGCTACACCTGAACTTCCCTAATGAGGGACAATAAAGGTCAGTCAGTCATTTTCTACCGCTTATTCCATAGTGGGTCGCGGGGGAGCTGGTGCCTATCTCCAGCAGTCTATGGGCGAGAGGCAGGGTACACCCTGGACAGGTCGCCAGTCCATTGCAGGGCAACACACAAACAACCATGCACACACTCATTCATACACCTAAGGGCAATTTAGAGAGATCAATTAACCTAACAGACATGTCTTTGGACTGTGGGAGGAAGCCGGAGTACCCGGTGAGAACCCACGCATGCACGGGGAGAACATGCAAACTCCATGCAGAAAGACCCCCGGCCGGGAATCAAACCCAGGACCTTCTTGCTGCAAGGCAACAGTGCTACCAACTGCGCCACCGTGCAGCCAATAAAGGTTTTTTTTTCTATTCCTATCAATTCTATTTTTAAACCCTGTTTATTAGTTCTTCATCTGTATTTGTTATAGTTCTATTAAAATTTTTTAAACACAGAAAAATATGTTACTAGGGATGGGTACCTTTCTCATTTGAACTGGTCCGGAACGATGCCCGTTTCCTGGGAATCTGTATCAGTACTCAACGGTACCAGTCATCGGTACTTTTGTGTGTTTACTTGGTAATAAATGTTAATTTGTTTAATAATAAAATCTCAAAAATTTTCAATTTAACATATTTATTTGTTAATATATAAACTTTAACGGATATATCAAAACAACATCCTGCTGTTTGTTTTGTAACGTCTCAGTTTTTTAAAGCATTTCTCCTCCCATCTTGCTGGCTGCAGATGACGAGCCGCTAATAGATGCAGGCCTGTTGACAGACCCGAATGCAGGAGTTCTAGCCGTATCAGAGGCTGATGAAAATTGTGTCTTTTCATCCTTGAGAAAAATCTGGTGCTCAATCAGGTGCCTCCTCTGATTAGAAATATTCCCGCCGCTGGCCTTGCACTCCGCATCACAAATACTGCAGCGAGCGTAATCTGCATCGCATTTTGAGATGTGGAGCCATACTTTAGAGCGCCTTTTATCAGCCATGCTTTGTTGGCGGTACCAGCGGCTACTGACGTCATTACAGTCTTGTGCGTGCAATGCTGTGTTCATGTCCGGCATGGAAAATCACCCACTCTTCCACTCCCTCAGTGTCACGATGATGCGTTTAGGTACCAAAACATGGTACCGTTAGATTTTACGTGAATTGGTACCTCGTAGTACCAACAGAATTCGGTCAGTACCGATAAAAGTACCGAATTCGGTAATCATCCTTATATGTGACTACTATAGAAACGGATATGCTGACATGGGCTGAGCACTGTGGAGAAGGAATTTGGATAGTTCATATATTTATTTATTTTTTACCATTGTAGAAGCTAATAAATTTAACAGTGAACCTCTTAGTCTGTTTGTAGAAATAACGGGATTCACTGTCACCATATGCAGTGCCTTGCAAAAGGAATCAACTAATTAATGTAATCACAACCCATTTACTTTTCTACATTGTATCATATTACAGTCAAGAAACTGTATTTTATTGACATTTGTTTGATAGACCAACACAAAGGAGTGCATAGTTGTGAAGTAGAAGAAAAATGAAAACAGTGTTGTATTCAGTCTCTTTTGCTCCAGTACCCCTTAATTTCAGGGTTTCCTTAAGAAGTTGTAAATACCTATTTTGTCATTTAAACTCAGTATAAATACAACTGTTCTGTGAAGACCTCAGAGATTTGTTGGTGGACAAATAGCATCATCAAGGACAGTGGACCCCACCAAGTAGCTCTGGGATAAAGTTGTGGAGAAGTCCAATGGGAGGCTTTGGTTATAAAAAAAATCCCAAACTTTGAACCTCTGACAGTCCATCCCAAAATGCAAATGGCTAACCAAAGACCACATAACTACACATTACAATGAACACACCATCCCCACTGTGAAAAACGGCGGTGGCAGCATCATGCTGGGGTTGAGGTTCACCGTCTAGCAGGACGACGACCCTAAACGTACAAATAAATCTACTATAGAATGATGTGGATTAAAGCATATACAGGCATTAGGATGGCCTTTCAAAGGACTGGTAAAAATCTAATTAAGAATCTGTGACAAGATTAAAAAAAGGATGCTTGAGTACACAGATTTTGCTCACTTTGAACAATTAAAGCAAAGTACGACTGTGGGTCCGCATAGTGTTCTGTCTTCATCCCTGATATAATGCCACAACTCCTTCTCCAAGCCTCTTGAATGCGCTGCTTCAGAATATCCTACCCAAACAAGATGAAGACAGCACACAGTCACTGTCTTACCGATGTGCACCTCCAGAAATGAGCTGGCACAGCTCAGAACTTAATACCAGACATTAATGAGCATCTTGCCACAACAATGCCTCGTGGACTCCTTAGACAAACGGGCCAAAAGGGCAGAGAAAAAAAAGTATGTCTCTGATCACATTTTGTTGTCACTGTTGTGTTTTCTTGCATTTTTCTCACAAGAACGAGAAAGTTTTTATTTTAAGTTTTCACCAGCTTTGTCATGCACTGTATACTGTGTCTAGCTATTCAATTTAAAATGTTTCGAATACAACAGGGCCATTATACTTTCTTGAATAAACATGCCTGTTTGGGACACGGTGGTTTCCATGGTTCAGGTTTTGGCCCCTTCCCTGATTGAGTTGGGCCCTCCTCAGGTCTGTTGCATAAATTCCCAGTTAAATACGTTAAAGTTTAAGTTTGGAACGTGAGAAAATGTGGGAAAGTTAAGAGTTATGAATACTTTTGCAAAGCACTGTGTTTGAAGTGAGATTACATGACTAAGTGTGCATGCGGTTCTTACAAGAAGCAGTTGACTAAAGTTTTAAATAAAGAGTTGAGAGTTGAACTAAATCCTGGAGACGTTTCTGAAATGTTGTCCCTGCAAGCCTTGGTCTATAAGGGGACCACGTATGGGTCGACAGAATCCCACAGATAATACACACTAATTTCCCATTGAGGTAGCAAAGCTGATAAACAGGCTGCTTTTCGTCCTCTGTGTGTAAACCAAGCAGCCTACATCCTGCAACCTGGCACCAGAGGATCTTTGTTTCTGGGACAGGTGTGTTTTGGACACTACGACCACAGGAGACACAGTGCAGCAGCTGGTTATTGTTGGCACCGAGTGATCAATTCAGCTGTGTTGAAACTAACGAGATCCAAGTGAGGCTAGATAAGGTGAAAGGTGTCCTGGGATGAGAAGCTTTATCCTTCGGCCCACTTTCATGAAGGAGAGGAGTAGATAAATAAGATAAACTATAATTAGAAATTGATTTAGAACTTTTAAAAATTAAGTTGTCTTCCAATATCTAAAGAAATAGTTAAAAACAGTTTGCAAATACAGAGTAGAAGTCCTAAATAATAAAACAATATAAATTCATGGTGCAGTGATTTTTATGTTCAAATCAATTTTATGGGGAAGAGAGAAAAGGAGCTACCAAGATCAGTGGCTATGTTTGGATTCACAGTAATATTCTGCTGACCTAACTTGTTTTACTAAATTGAAGACTTTTGATCAATTTTATGGATATGACATCAAGTTCTGTGGAGAAAGAAAGAAAGAAAGAAAGAAAGAAAGAAAACCTTTGCTGTTTTTCCATATTTAAATACAGTTCTTTAAGGCCGTGGCGTCTTGCGTGATAAAATCACCTGTCACTGCCTTAATTGATGCAACATGTACTCTTAAAATTGTCCCTCATATGGAAAGTTTTGATCACCTGTGCAGACATGTTTTTGCAGTGTTGTGAAAAAGTATTTGTCTTTTAGAGATTTTTTCTGTAGTCACTGTGTTGGATGAGTTGTTTGGATTTAGCCACACTGGAGTCCTTTCAACCATGGGTCCAGCCCATTCAGAGGTGGACTTGCTGGTGTGCTTTGGACCAGTGTCCTGCTATATAACCCATGTTCGCTTGGGCTTAAGGTCAGACACTGATGGACGGACATTCGCCCTCAGGATTTCCTGGTAGAAAGCACCATTCATGGTTCCATACATTACAGCAAGTTGTCCAGGTCCTAAAGCTACTTACGTTCTTTCTCTGAAAAACCGTGTTAGTTTTATGCCAGATGTAACAGGACACACAACTTCCAAAAACTTTACTTTTCTCTTGCAAGTACACAAAACGTTTTGGGGATAATCAAGATGTTTTTTGACAAATGTGAGATGAACTTTTTGTTCAGCATTTGTTTTGGCCTTTGAAATCTGCTATAGATACTAATTCTGCCCAGTCTTTCTTATTGTTGAAGCATGATCGCTGACTTTTTATGAGGCCTCCAGTGCTTTAGATGTTGTTTTTTTTTTTTTCTGTGAGCTCTTGGACGAGTCATTGATGCGCTCTTAAAGTAATAATGGTAGGCTGGCCATTCCTTGAAAGGTTCACCACCATTTCATGTGTTAGGGACAGAAGGGTGTGGCTTCTTGCCACCACATGTAGGTCTACCCTTTGCCCACGTTGCTTACCGATCAGTGTATCATATTATGAGTGTGCAGCTGTATGAATAAAACACGTAGCGTAGAAGCAATTTAAGAGGTCTGTAGGAATAGAAAAGAATGATATAAAAAATTAAGTCCACTAACCATTGCTCCATTTGTAGGTAGTGGCTTTTTACCCTTTCCAGATTAAAGTCCATGATATTTTCAAATATGGATGAGTTTATTTTTTGTCCTGTTCTGGAATTTCTTTAGATCCGGTCATGTTGTCTTCCTTTTTGACATCTTTTAGCTCACCTCATGTTTTCAGACTGGTTCTATTTAATTAGAATTTACTCGTGATTCATTACAGATCACTAAGGATTTAACAATGGGAGCAATTACTATTTCATACAGGACCGAGTTTAATTGCATAGCTTTTTTACAACAAAATTTAGAATTTACCCAGGTTATGTTTATCTGATATTAAACTTTGTTTCAGGATCTGCAACAACAGAAGTTGTCTGTGAGAAGGAAAATACTTTTTCACAGGACTGTTTACCTGCTAAACCTAATTAGTCCAAGACATGGTAACATTTTAGCATAAAACATCAGCTAACTTGTGGATTTTTTGTTGGAGGTTAGACTTGTACATGTAGTTCTATATAGATCACAGTAAATCTCTAACCAAACTGTGATTGGCAGTGCAGAACAGGAACTGTGAGTTAACAAGCTTCCAGTCCGATAGTGGGTGGTCGGAGGAGATCCTGAAAATGGTCCGCCTCCTGTTCACGATCCCCTCCTTTTTAAACCTTGGCAGTAGGGTTGCAACTAACGATTATTTGGCTAATCGATTAATCTGTCGACTATTTTTTTCGATTAATGATCGGATAGCAAAAGATGTTTAATAAGAAATTTTTCCAAAATTTGAACCACCCAGGTGAAGCTAAAACTATGCCACTTGAGGAGTTCTGGATGGAGCATTTTTACAGACAAAGAAGGTTTTTCAACTTAAATGCAAAATGTATATATTTCTTGTACATTTTTGGCTTAATTACTACTCTGAGTGAGTTATTCTTTCAGCAAGTAGCATGTTTAAAGACTGAATACTCCAGTTAACGATTATTCGATTACTAAATTAGTTGACGATTATTTCAGTAATCGATTAATCCGATTAATTGTTTCAGCTGCACTTGGCAGCTTTCCCTGACAGAAACAAACAAACAAAAGATAGTAGCTGTTTTGTTGTAACATTAGAATATGCTTTATTTGTAAAGTTTGTGCAAACAGTTCCACTGTGCTCGCAGTAAAGACATTTTAAATATAAATATATAAAAAGAAAGGGAAATAAAACTAAGATTTCTTTTGTAAATATGTACATATACAGTGATTTTAGACGTGGTTAAATTAGTGCAAATATGCATGGTATCGATCTATCTGGGCAATTCTGACTGTTAAGCGTCTTTTGCAAATAACGCTCTACAGCGCAGACCTGAAGGTAAAAGCCTAGACAGTTTGTTTCCAGAATGTATGGGGTCCGCAGAGATGTTAGCTGCCCTTTTCCTGACCCTAGACCTGTACAAGTCCAGGATGGAGGGACGGTCAGCCCTAACATTGCAAAACTTGAAAAAAATTCAAGGGGTGTGGAGACTTTTGCAAGGTGCTGGATATAGTCATGTGGTAATGTATAAACCCATAGCTAATACTGATGTTGTGTATGTTCTTTCTTCTGTTCTGAGGTTTATAAAATGCTGACAAATAAAGAGTCTCTGGATCAGATCATCGTAGCCACTCCTGGACTCAGGTCAGACCCAGTTGCTCTAGGTAAGAGCCTGCAGAACTCTGCATACACCTTTATGCCACTACATCTCAGTGTAAGTTGTAACATGTCCCCTTTATACATTCAGGAGTGCTTCAAGATAAGGATCTCTTTGTGCAGTTCACAGATCCCAACATGCTGGACGTGTGAGTATGACTCTTGGCTTTTTCAGGTGTCTTGTGACAAATAATTTGACATTTAGTGTTATTTCTGCTGCAGATTAATCAGTTCACATCCGGCCCTGGTCAACGCCATCATCCTGGTCCTGCACTCAGTGGCAGGCAGTATGCCCGCCCAGTCCAGTGCCAGCTCCTCCCGTAATGTTTCTGCCAGTTCATACAGCGATATGCCAGGTGAGAGATGGGTGGAGTTCACTAAAAAATAACTTTATAGATGAGAGGATTGAAATGGTTACAAAAAATGGATGCAGCAAGTTTTTTGCTAACATTTAATGATAAAATAGTGTAAAATTAGTCAAATCTGTGATCTGTTTTCTGGCAGGAGGTTTCATGTTTGAAGGCATGTCAGATGATGAGGAAGACTTCCAGTCTGTAAGTCTTTTTTCATCCTCGGACCTCAGAGAAAAACACATCAGTTCTATGCGGTAATGAGTGCAGGCTGATTATTTGAATGTGTGTGAACAGGGGAGTCCAGCAGGGCCCTCCAGCCGGGGCGGGCTCCCAGCAGGAATGCGACCCATCTCTCTGGGCCACAGTGGAGCGACAGGACCTCGGCCTATAACGCAAAGTGAGCTTGCGACAGCTCTGGCCCTGGCCAGCACACCCGACAGCAGCGCTGTTACTCCAACAACTGCAAGTCAGGTCAGACAGCAGAAACTGAGCTGAATTTATCAGAATCTATTTATTGAGAGAAGAACACTGTTCACGACCCCTTGCTGCAAAATCTGGCAACATTCCGATTCCGCTTTATGTGCTCTTTGATTAAGATGGACCCCTCCAGTGGCGCAGTTCCAATGCCAGCTGGCACACCAGTCAGTAATGATCTTTTCAGCCAGGCTCTACAGCAAGCTCTGCAGGCCACCAACATGTCCGCTCTACAGGTGAACTAATGCACTAAAGACCCCACAGTGTGCTCATTACTTCTAGGAGATGATGAGAAACAAAATGTTAACCAGGTGGTGTTTGGATTAAAGGTTATTCTTTCTGAACACGTTTTTGTTTTGCCAGGGCCGTTGGCAGTCCCAGCTGCAGCAGCTCAGGGACATGGGGATCCAGGATGAGGAGCTGATGCTGAGGGCGCTGCAGGCCACAGATGGCGACATCCAGGCTGCCCTCGAGCTCATATTTGCAGGAGGCCCAGGACTCTAAGCCCGTACCCCCACAGACAAAACCCACAGCAGAGGAGAGAGCAGGAAAACATCTGGCTCACCTGACTGCCAAGAAATGATGAGGACATTTATGACTTACACTGCGTGGTTGTTGTTACTGTGGCACCATTAGGTTTTAATTAACAACCAGAGCAGTTCAAGTTGAGCTCTACGGGCCGTATAAACTGATGTTGCTGTTAGTTTGATTGATTATTGCTACAAATGTGAACAATTTATGATAAACTGTTTAAAAGAAAACACCATCTACGTGTATTCTGATTTCATTTTGTACGCCTTCATAGTCGAGACAAGTAAATAACAGATCAGGACGTATTTCCAAAAATGTTTGATCATTCAATATGTTTTATCATAACAAAGGACCTGTTTATCTGCAGTTAAGGCTTCTGGCAGATTTAGATTTATTGTTATTTCCACTGAACCAAGAAGTTTCTCAGTGGAAACACTGGCATCACACAAATGATACATATGGCAACAAAAAAATAACAATTACTCTTGTTTTTATTACATTTTTAAAAAATAGCATGTCGAAGATGATTTATGCCCTCCTCATTTATCAACTGAAAAACCTTTAGTGACATCTTACAACTGATAATTGCTGACAAGATGTTTTCAAGTTCTCATTGATATTTTTGGCCATTCACCTTTTCTGATGAGCTCCAAGACTTTGAGGTTGGAAGGCTTCCCTGCCATCACCCTCATTTTTAGCTCCCTTAACAGAATTAAGTTGGGGCTATGGCTGGGTAACTTCAAAACGTTAATATTACCTCCAGTCAGGAGGAACAGAAAACGGTTTGAAACTAAATCTGCCATTATTTTAATGTTTAATTATAATGTTCAAGTGTTGTGGTTAAAACCAACCGAACCCGAGGCAAAACCAAGACTATGACAATACCCACCCTTTAAAAAAGGTGAGCCCAAGACCAAACCAATGTCAGTTGATGTTCAAGGTCATTCCTGTAATCATATTAATGTAGTTGTTGCTGTAAACATTTAAAGAAACTCAGTTGGGGCTCATTAGCTAACTAGCCTAATACAGATTGGACTGGTGCATTGCAACAACATTCAGGTAAACCCACACTTCGACTACATGGCATTTGTCCAAGTTAAACAGACAAATAATCAACATGGAAAGCAGATACATCCAGCTAAAATAGGGGTGTCCGAGGTTAGGCCTTTCTTTTGTTTGCCATGTTTTTGTGCTTTTGTTTTAATATAATAGGACCACAAACATCCAGAATCCTTTTACTAAAAACAGACATGGGCACACCTATTTAGTACATTTAGCTAAATACACCAAAGTTTTTGAAGAAAGTTGTCCTTATTGTCGCTGAGAAGAGACTAAAACATTTCCCTTGACCAATAAAACAGAAAAGATTTAAACCAAAAAGTTCAGAAACTGTACCGCTTTCTTATATTAAAGAAAACGTACGAGACCCTTTTCAGGCCTACAATAATTGGTTCTTTTCTACTTTCTTTTATTAAAATATAGCAGGTTAAATTTATTGCTGGCCAATTAAAACAAAAAGAATTTGCAATAGAATTATTTTGCACTTTAAATAAAAATAAAAAAACGTATGGTTCCCAGGTACTTTCAGACTTTCAACAAGTTTGGCCAGACATCACTTCGCTAAAAGTTAGCTGACTTAGCATTGGCTGCAGGCGGGGTGAGTGGAGAAGACTGGTGGAGGTGGACGGCTTAACTCACTTGGCGTTCTTTATTTCTGTGTGTTGTACAAACAGACAAATATCCAGGTATTTGCACTGGAAAATGTTACTCTCTTTTGTTTTCTCCCTCTTCTCATCCTCAGACACCAGTGACCCCCATTTTCAAAGTACCAAACTTTATTGACTGCATTTAAATGCACACTAGTTGCACACTAAGTGGCAATGAAAAAAGAAATGTTGCAACGGTGCTTTTGAAAAAAGAAACCCTGTGTTCAGCACATCTGAGACCAGAACACAAAATGTAGCTGAGGTTGTGACAATACCAAGACTTTGAAAATTTGGTCTCAAGACCCTTATTGACTATCACAACAGTTACATACATTAGATAAGCAATGCTTAACAACATTAGTTCGTACTTTATGGTATTCACGTTCCTATATTTTATTTTTCCTTTTGTCTTTCTTTTTGTATTTATTAAACTAAGAAGCTCCCATTGAAATACAGCTGCTCTTTTACAATGGCAGCATAAATAGAAATTTACGTTAACGTTTTATGACAAAAGGATTTAAAAAAGGGACAATTTTAGTTTATATTGCAAGTGAAACAACCGTTGAAAGACAAGGGATGAGATGCATAACCCAGCTAACAACATGTTGCTTCTAACTGATAGTAACATTAACGTTTTGCAGTGGCCCGGCCAGTCTCGACTTAAATCTGATAGAGAATCTGTGGAGGGAACTAAAGATTAGGGTGATGGTAGGGAGGCCTTCAAACCTCAAAGACGTCAAAAGATCGATGCCAAAGATAAATTGACAAAAAGTTGTTGGTTTAATGAAAATATTTTAAAATCTAAATCTGCCAGGGATGTAAATAATTTTTGTCTTAACTGAGATAAAAGACAATAGCAGTTAAACCAAATTCTGAACTCACCCTGGGAAAATTGAACATATTTATGCAGACCTTTTATGGTAAATTCTGTTGTGATTTAACAAAAGGTTAAAGGTTTGCGAGGGATGTTTACCTAACATTGTTTTTACAATAAACTGCAATGCATATTTTTGTCTGATTTTTCTAAACGTTCAGCACTTGTTACCTGGCATAACAAGCTCAGCATAACATGCTGACACCAGGTATGTGGAGTCATCTGTGTAATTCTCCAATGTGTACACTAGATGGCAATGTAGTGCATTATTTAGACATACAGGTCAGTGTTCTTAGCCCACCTATGCAGGTTTTTCTTTTCACGTTCTTCGTCTGCCCTCTCTTGAGTCTTTGGTGTTTAATTCTTAGTAGTTGTAACTGTTCTTCATATTTCAGAGGCCATGTCAGCCAGCAGTGTGCAACACCATCACAGGTTAGGTGTTCTATTAGATGTCAATCTGTCCTACTTTGTTGTGCTGTGTATACTGTGTAGAAGTGACTGTCTACTGAACAGTCCAATCTGTGGAAGGTGTTGCATAAATTATTTCATATGTCTGACTCTTACCTGGAGAAACGCCTTATTGCACTGTATGCCATCAATGAGAAAAGTCCCCTGTTGTTTAGCTTCAAACACCTATGCATTGCAACTTTCCATTTATATTGTGGATACAATGATGCATTTCTGAACAATAAGTATGTCAACTGATTTTAAATAAAACTTAAATTTGTACTAAACTCATCCATCCAATCTCTTCCGTTTATCTGACATCAGATCGCAGGAGGAATACCCAGACACTCATTCCCTAGTGATACTCTCCAGCTCAGTCTGGGGGATCCCAAGTCATTCCCAAGCTGGAAGGGATAATATAGCCCTTCCCTGAGTTTGTCCTAGGCTCTCCTCCCGCTGAGGTGTGCCTGGAAAACCTGTGTACCAAACACAGCATGTAACTAACTTTATATAGGTTTATTAAACATCATGACTTAACAAAGCTGTGTAGGAGACTTTATGTTTGCAGAGTGTGTTCAGTAAGAAAGACAATGTAAAAATATGTATGTGTGCAATTTATCTGTTAAGATTTCACAGGTGCGCTGGTATCGGTTTGATTTCAATTGTGCTAGATATAAAGACCAATTTTCAAATGTGTAAAAAAGGTTTGAAAGGATTACTTGTCCGTTGATTTTTCTGCCTTTATTTCGTTTTTTATTTCTCTGATACAGTTTATGATATCCTGTAATACGTTAAGTTATGAAGCTTAAACTCAATCTGATACTTGTTTATAAGCGTACTTATTATTAACGGACATAAAGCATCAAATTATTGTACATTTGTCGATTAACATATAGCATTATATTTCAAAAGAATGTTATTCAATCTATTATTATGTGCTACCTTAACTCTGAAGAATGAAGAGCTCCATAATGTTAAAAAGTGTTGACATTATGCCACATTCGATTTGACTCTGAAGTCTGCGCTGGAAATTAAGCTATACTCGAGGAAAAAGCATTTTAATTGCATGTGTGGAAATTGTGGGATCTGTCCTCTTTTGTGCTCACTACTATCTTTAACATAAGCCAAACACAGTACATCTCCTTTCAAACACAAAACGAACAAGTTCACAAACTGATATTTTGCAGAAATAAATATGCCACTGGTTTTATCAAACCAGTGGGGCTGCTCAGCAAGCTCCGATTGAGTCCAGTCCAGTCCTCAATAGCTACTATCCTGCAACTTTTAGGTGCATCCTATCTCCAAAACACCTGAATCAAATGGCTGAATTCCCTTATCTGCAGAGACCTGGTAATGAGCCAGTCATTTCTTTTAGGTGTGTTGGAGCAGGGATGCTCTAAAACAGGACAGTAGCTCTCAAGGACCTGACTGTTGAGATAAAAGAGCACATTGGTCAAAAATGGGTTTCAGGTGTTCATGATCAATGTGTCATGCATTCATTTTTAATTTTCTAGTTAATGGAACATGACTACCGACCTTTCTAATTGTTTTCAAGACAAGTCTAGACAAATGATTCAGAAAAACAAGGGAGAACATTAGAACTTACCAGTATGTGCTGCACATCTTGGTTGATTGTAATGTTAAACTGATACATAAGAGACAATACCCAAACAAGGAAAAAGCCACCAAACCAAATTCCTGTAGCATACTGACATACTTAAATGACATGTTCTATTGTCTCACTCACACCACTATGTTGACAATTTCCTGTATCCTGTTAACGTATTGTGAAGAGTGTATTGTTGAGTCTAGTGTTTCGTCTGTTTCTCCTTCCTGCTCTCATTTCTTCCACTTTCCCTTGACTCTTATGATGCAAACTTCCTTTGTTTTCAATCCATTCTTATGCCACTTTTCTTTCAGTTTTTGTTTACTGAGGCATCCTACTTCTGAGTTGCTCATGGTTACTGTAAAGTTCACTGTCTTGTTATTGCCCTTTTTGACATTTGAGTTTTGGTGATAGTTTTAAATTAACTAATTCTTGTAGTAACTTGAGAAATACGGTCATACTCCTAATAGTTAAGCTGTTGTGAAAATTGCAATTTGTTATGTATCTAAATTCCAACAATGTATTCCACTCAGAAGATTTGGAAAATACACCTGAATATGGCACCAAGGTGACATAATTGTTACACTGGTAATAGGATCCAAGGGATATGAGATGTTTCAGTGTGTCTGCAGGACCTCACACAACCAAGAGATGGTGGTGTTGCAGGGCAGCAGCTGTGGTATCCAGAAGATCTACTTCTTGATGTTACACAAACTGATTTGGCTGTTAACTCTGGTAAGAACTGAATAACAGATCAGGGCAAACATTTGGACTTTAAGGTGTCTAGGTAAACTTAATGCAGGGTGGGTTCCACTAATAAGTGCAGTTTTAAAAATGATTGAAAGGCCTTTTGCACTACAAGCCACTTTCAACTGTTGACTTAAACAACGTGCATTTTGTCCAACAGCACTAAACATATGGTGGGAAAACAAAAATTAAACTGTTTTCAGACTGACAGAGGCCTTTTAAAATCCTCAAAACCACAGTAGCCTTCCAAATGCCCATGGTTCCCCATAGAACAAGCTAAAAACCAGAACACCAGGACACCCTAGGCGGGAGGTCAACGATCGACTTTGTTGTCGTATTGTCAGACCTTTGGCCGCACTCTTTCATCACCCAGGCTGAAGTCCCAGAGGTGGTTAAAAAGCTCCGCGGTGGCAAGGCTTCGGGGGTGGATGAGATCCTCCCTGAGTACCTCAAGTCTCTGGATGTCGTAGGGCTGTCATGGTTGACACGCCTCTTCAACATTGCGTGGCGGTTGGGGACAGTGCCTCTGGACTGGCAGACTGGGGTGGTGGTCCCCCTTCATAAGAAGGGTGACCAGAGGGTGTGTTCCAACTACAGGGGGATCACACTCCTCAGCCTCCCTGGTAAGGCCTACGCCAGGGTATTGGAGAGGAGAATCCAGCCGATAGTCGAACCTCAGCTTCAGGAGGAGCAGTGTGGTTTTCGTCCCAGCCGTGGAACACTGGACCAGCTCTACACCCTCTACAGGGTACTCGAGGGTTCATTGGCACCTTGATTTCCGAATGACATGCAGAATTTGCTTTCATCCGAAAAAAGTACTTTGGACCACTGAGCAACAGTCCAGTGCTGCTTCTCTGTAGCCCAGGTCTGGGGAATGCGGCACCTGTAGCCCATTTCCTGCACACGCCTGTGCACGGTGGCTCTGGATGTTTCTACTCCAGACTCAGTCCACTGCTTCCGCAGGTCCCCCAAGGTCTGGAATCGGCCCTTCTCCACAATCTTCCTCAGGGTCCGGTCACCTCTTCTCGTTGTGCAGCATTTTCTGCCACACTTTTTCCTTCCCACAGACTTCCCACTGAGGTGCCTTGATACAGCACTCTGGGAACAGCCTATTTGTTCAGAAATTTCTTTCTGTGTCTTACCCTCTTGCTTGAGGGTGTCAATAGTGGCCTTCTGGACAGCAGTCAGGTCGGCAGTCTTACCCATGATTGGGGTTTTGAATGATGAACCAGGCTGGGAGTTTTAAAGGCCTCAGGAATCTTTTGCAGGTGTTTAGAGTTAACTCGTTGATTCAGATGATTAGGTTCATAGCTCGTTTAGAGACCCTTTTAATGATATGCTAATTTTGTGAGATAGGAATTTTGGATTTGCATAAGCTGTATGCCAAAATCATCCGTATTAAGACAATAAAAGACCTGAAATATTTCAGTTAGTGTGCAATGAATCTAAAATATATGAATGTTAAATTTTCATCATTACATTATGGAAAATAATGAACTTTATCACAATATGCTAATTTTTTGAGAAGGACCTGTATATGTCAGTATAATTAGTAGCAACAACTTCAGATGCAATATTACTACATATTGCAAAGATTCTGGCCAAGAAAACATCAACTAGTCAATAACAAAGAGGAATACTGGTAACAATTCACTGACTCTGTTAATTCATGTTGGAACCAAAACCAATGCATAATTTGGCCTGTTGAAGAACAAAACATTGCTGTAGAAAATGTATTGAATTAAAATTTCCTTAAAAATACGATGAAGGTTTCTTCACCCTTGTGCCTAAATTAGAAAGTTATGTGCTTTGGTAAGTGTTTATCAAAAACAACCTTGACACTTGTTGATACAATTTGATTTGATTTTTTATGGCACTGAAATGTGTCTGTCTTAGAATTGACCGTCGTTTATTTTCCAGTCTTAATCACGTTATAAAAGCCCAGATGTTGCTTAGGATGCATTGAACAAGACAGTGTAAAGGTTTTTTGGTGACATTTAATTTTTTTATTTACAACTGTTTCAATGTGAATATTGAGTTACCACAACCACCAATGATGCAAGAGCCGGTGACTGTTCGGTCATCCTGCTGACAGGTGGCGCTGCTGAGCTGCGACCTCCCTATAGCAGGAAGCCGGTGTCAGAGCGAGGAAACGGGAAACTGAAAGTGTTAGATCTCCAAGGCTGAGCAAAAGTACGTCAACTTAGAGGCTTTCATTTAAGGTAACATAAAGGCGATGCCCAGCTTTGTGTCTCAATATGTTAATTTTGACAACTACTGACATCGTTTTTTCAGTAAGTTACGTTTAAACTTCAGGCTTCTATACAAGTAAAGCGGCGAGAGAGATGGCTAACAGATTAGCATGCTGCGATAATGCAGATTCATCCTGGTGCACTGGTTAGCTAAATAGCTAGCTGTCTGGATGTTAGAGAAGCTTTTTACCACAATTTTTTAATCAGCGTGCACAAGAGTCACAATACAAATTATTTTCCAAATCGTAGAGTATTACGTGTTTTTACTTCCCATATAAGTGATATGTGTAATGTTAGATTAATGTTGGGGGCGGCTTTAAATCTCTCCTGTTCTGTATTTTTTTCAGGATATTTCCAGTGACCAGGGAAAATGGTTTGTTGCTGCTTTGTTTTTGCATTCAAAATGTTGTGGATAAGAAAAATATTTTAATAATGGTGTCGTTGTTTAGTCACGCAGATATGACTCCCGGACAACAATCTTTTCACCTGAAGGCAAGTTGTCAATCCGTTTTTTAGAATGGATTTATTATCATTTATAACTACTGTTGTGTTGCTTGATGATTTTTAGACCGAATTGTGCAGGGGTTTTAAAGTATTTTATCCACATCTGATTGATGATCAGAGTCTGACCGGCTCTGATCACCAATCAGAAAAACTGACCGATCCCAACCTCATGCTCGTGGACTGATGCACTGATCGATTGATACCAAATAGCATATAGATTGCAATATTTGAACTATGTTGACATCTTAGATCTCAATTGAGTCTGCTTAAACATATTATGGCTAAACAATCCAGATACTCTGTCATGGAGTTGCCTTATTTCAGTTTTTTTGCTGTAATTTACAGGACGTCTGTACCAGGTGGAGTATGCGATGGAAGCAATCGGTCACGCTGGAACATGCCTCGGGATTCTCGCCAACGATGGAGTGCTGCTAGCAGCAGAGAGACGCAACATACACAAACTACTTGATGAGGTCTTCTTCTCCGAGAAGATCTACAAGCTCAACGAGTACGAAAAATAGACTGTGGCTCCCATTCCTTCAAAAACCATCATCTGTTTATGCCGTTTTTCTGGAAATTATTTGTTTGTTATTCCAGGGATATGGCTTGTAGTGTTGCTGGGATCACATCAGATGCTAATGTACTCACAAATGAGCTGCGACTTATTGCACAGAGGTAAGTGTCGATTTGAAAATATGTTTTAAAATTGCCGGTGTTTGCTTAAAACAGCTGATCTCTAAGAAGATGCTAAGCTAAACAAGCAGTTTATAACTTTCCTAAGGTTTTCTAACCTTAAGGAATATTTCAACTCTCTCCAGGTATTTATTGCAGTACCAGGAGCCGATTCCATGCGAGCAGCTGGTCACAGCTCTGTGCGACATAAAGCAAGCATACACGCAGTTTGGAGGTAAGATGTGCACAGCAGCCTGCATCAGGTTGCTGAAAGAGACGTGGATCTGACCCAGATGTGTGCTTAGATACACATAGACTTGTGCTTTGTCCCTCAACAGGTAAGAGACCGTTTGGTGTGTCTCTGCTGTACATGGGCTGGGACAAACACTACGGCTTCCAGTTATACCAGAGTGACCCCAGCGGTAACTATGGAGGTTGGAAGGCAACCTGTATTGGTAACAACAGTGCTGTAAGTCTGACAAATCCACTAAACAACAGTGAGATGTCCATAGTTAATAAAAATGGGCAGTACAACCTCAGTGTTAGCCGTCAGTGTTAGTTCAGTAGATGTTAACTGCATTTTAATTGTCTGTGATTAAATTACTGCCATTTTTTGTCATAATATGAGGTCTGCCACAAGAATTACAATTTGAAATCTTAACTATTCCATTGGATGTTTTTTTTAATCATGTTGATATCTTGGCCATAGGCTGCTGTGTCCATGCTGAAACAGGACTACAAAGAAGGGGAAATGACCCTGTCCTCTGCTCTGGCTTTGGCCATCAAAGTCCTCAACAAAACAATGGATGTCAGCAAGCTCTCAGCAGAGAAAGGTGAGCCCCACAAGGACTATTCTCTCTGCTTCTAATAGTTTGATATAAAATGTCAATAATACCTGTTAAATTAGAGAGATGTTTTGATTATTTTTATTCTACCCGACTGTACAACAGGAACAACCTTCATGAAATGTAAAACAGAAATTATGTGATAAATTAAATGCGGCGATGTTTTGCAAACTGTGACACAGCTCTTTGCTGCTCTGACTCTTGCAGTTGAGGTGGCCACCCTGACACGAGAAGACGGAAAAACAAAAATCAAGGTGCTGAAACAGAAGGAAGTTGAGAAACTCATCAAAAAACACGAGGCTGAAGAGGCCAAAGCTGAAAAGGACAAAAAAGAGAAGGAGCAGAAGGAGAAAGATAAATAAAAAAAAAGCAAAGAATTTTCCTCTGTTTCATCAAATCCTGTATTGTTTCTGTCTTTTTCAATAAATGCTTGGAAATCACTAGACGTGTTAATCTTTGAGCTGTTGTCAGAAAACCAAAACATTTGACAGTAAAATGGAAGTGTTGTGAAAAATATTTTTATATCAGAATATTGCTTACTTATTCAGAGTGTATATACACCACACGCTCCACACTTATTGCCTCCCCTGATGAGGTCTTGCAGTGAATTAATGTTTTATTGCCAAAGCATAATCAGGCACAGAGACATTTGGAGTACATTTATTCAGAATGAAGAAAGTCCCACTTCAGGAATAATCAGTGCTGCAGTTATTGGTAGCTCTGCTGTTTGAGCATATGGAGAGAGTGAACTCGGACCATTCCTCATTGCACAATCTCTCTCAAACATTATGTTGATTAGGTCATAGGTTAAGCTGCTGAAAGAGCAAATTAGTAATTTCTTAGTTTTTTGGTAAATTTTTGTTTAAACATTGCTACATTCTTAATAAGGTTCCCTGAATATTTGGAAGAGAGACAAACCCAAAGCACAACAGATACTACACCATATCAACAATGAGTTCTTTTTGATATATTCGTTTTATGCCAGAGCCATGTGCCGTGCTTGTTTCTGGGAAGCACAGATATTTTCAAAACATCCTTAAGAAAAACAACTCTGAACATGTAGTTAGAATAGCTTTTTGTAAAAAAATAAATAAAATAAACACAGGAAAATTATGCTTCATCTCCTCTGATGCTCCCATTGTATTTCACATTGATTACCACGTGATGGCGATAGAGTTCGCATCATACCGCATTTGAGTTCACTGTTTCTAAAACGTGGTTTAGACGTTGATCTAGATGACAGCACAGCGTATAAGAAATGACAAAGTTACACACCAGACACTCAATATACACCATTTTGTACACAATCATGACCCTGTGAGAGAATAAACCCTAAGTCCTGACACATAAAGCCCCAAACAGATAAATCCGTGGTTTAGTTATTCTTATACCAGTTTTGATCTTTAAAGCATGTTCTGGGCTATCTGTTATTAAAATGTAACTTTATGAGTTCTGTTGAGCTCAGAGCAGGTGGTAAATGTGACAGCAGCTGTCTGTTTATTGCTGGGCGGTGTAAACACACCGTTACTCTAGGTGGCTATGGCTGAACTGAAACCAGCTGCTAGGAGTGCTGCACGTTGTCACTCTTTAGGTAAAACTGAAATATTATACTTTTTTTTTTTATCCTTCTTTTGTTATTTCTTATGTTTAAGCCACCTAAGCAAATTTCTCTATAGTAGACATTTGCTTAGGTGGCTTTAAACATAAATAACAAAAGAAGGTTGACAAACGATAAGGAGGGAAATGATGTCATTCAGGTTTAACCATCTGCTGCGTTGTTGTGTCTGATAATAAAATGGAGGATGTGTGATGCCATTGTTTTAGCGACGTAAAGGCGCAATTCCAACTGATATTCTAAATGTTCTCTTTGCTGTTTTCTCAAATAATAAAAACACATTTTTTACTCTTTCTTGACAATTCTGTATTAAGTAAAATGATTTTGCTGGTAAAACATCAGCTCCATGTTTCCATAATGATTTAGAGTTGACCTTTCTATTCCCAACAGGAGTTACATCCCACACAAGGTCATTGTTTCCATTTCTTTATGTGGTGTATTTAAGATTCATATTAATATTGACCCATTAGTGGATAAATTACACATGAACATGTTTTCTACTCAAACCTCACCTTGTTGTACAGGTCCTTCTCAAAATATTAGCATATTGTGATAAAGTTCATTATTTTCCATAATGTCATGATGAAAATGTAACATTCATATATTTTAGATTCATTGAACACTAACTGAAATATTTCAGGTCTTTTATTGTCTTAATACGGATGATTTTGGCATACAGCTCATGAAAACCCAAAATTCCTATCTCACAAAATTAGCATATTTCATCCGACCAATAAAAGAAAAGTGTTTTTAATACAAAAAACGTCAACCTTCAAATAATCATGTACAGTTATGCACTCAATACTTGGTCGGGAATCCTTTTGCAGAAATGACTGCTTCAATGCGGCGTGGCATGGAGGCAATCAGCCTGTGGCACTGCTGAGGTCTTATGGAGGCCCAGGATGCTTCGATAGCGGCCTTTAGCTCATCCAGAGTGTTGGGTCTTGAGTCTCTCAACGTTCTCTTCACAATATCCCACAGATTCTCTATGGGGTTCAGGTCAGGAGAGTTGGCAGGCCAATTGAGCACAGTGATACCATGGTCAGTAAACCATTTACCAGTGGTTTTGGCACTGTGAGCAGGTGCCAGGTCGTGCTGAAAAATGAAATCTTCATCTCTATAAAGCTTTTCAGCAGATGGAAGCATGAAGTGCTCCAAAATCTCCTGATAGCTAGCTGCATTGACCCTGCCCTTGATAAAACACAGTGGACCAACACCAGCAGCTGACACGGCACCCCAGACCATCACTGACTGTGGGTACTTGACACTGGACTTCTGGCATTTCCTTCTCCCCAGTCTTCCTCCAGACTCTGGCACCTTGATTTCCGAATGACATGCAGAATTTGCTTTCATCCAAAAAAAGTACTTTGGACCACTGAACAACAGTCCAGTGCTGCTTCTCTGTAGCCCAGGTCAGGCGCATCTGCCGCTGTTTCTGGTTCAAAAGTGGCTTGACCTGGGGAATGCGGCACCTGTAGCCCATTTCCTGCACACACCTGTGCACGGTGGCTCTGGATGTTTCTACTCCAGACTCAGTCCACTGCTTCCGCAGGTCCCCCAAGGTCTGGAATCGGCCCTTCTCCACAATCTTCCTCAGGGTCCGGTCACCTCTTCTCGTTGTGCAGCGTTTTCTGCCACACTTTTTCCTTCCCACAGACTTCCCACTGAGGTGCCTTGATACAGCACTCTGGGAACAGCCTATTCGTTCAAAAATGTCTTTCTGTGTCTTACCCTCATGCTTGAGGGTGTCAATAGTGGCCTTCTGGACAGCAGTCAGGTCGGCAGTCTTACCCATGATTGGGGTTTTGAGTGATGAACCAGGCTGGGAGTTTTAAAGGCCTCAGGAATCTTTTGCAGGTGTTTAGAGTTAACTCGTTGATTCAGATGATTAGGTTCATAGCTCGTTTAGAGACCCTTTTAATGATATGCTAATTTTGTGAGATAGTAAATTTGGGTTTTCATGAGCTGTATGCCAAAATCATCCGTATTAAGACAATAAAAGACCTGAAATATTTCAGTTAGTGTGCAATGGATCTAAAATATATGAATGTTAAATTTTCATCATTACATTATGGAAAATAATTAACTTTATCACAATATGCTAATATTTTGAGAAGGACCAGTATTTCCTTACAATCAACCCTAACTGAATCAGTTGCAGCATATTGTTGCCAATCTGAAGAGATCATCTCTGACTTGTACATCTGTAACACAAAATACAACCACAACGTAGTTTAGTAAAATACAAGATTAAGCTCCGAAACTACATGTCATAATCATAGACTTTACTGTAAAACCCAAGCACATGCTATAATAAAGTAAAAACGTCGCCATTATGCATTACTCTACTAAATTTTCTAATGTGACCATTTGTAAACATAACGTCGGGCTAGCAATGAACCGCTGTTAGCTGCTGCTTAGCGCTATTTAAAGAAACAATATTGCAAAGTAACGTGAAGGTTTCGTGTGGTTTGATGTTTTTATTAATGTTGTTTTATATCAGCTAAACATAAATCACACATAGCTACTATTAAATATGCGAAATACAGTGAAACAAATGCACGCTAACCGTTTTATTGTTGACAGACACTGACTTCCTGGTTTCCGTCACGTGATCTAAGCTACGTTTACGTCCTCCACGTGAACGAAGGAAATTCCACTTACATCTTTCGCTGTAAACATAAAACTCTATATCATCTATCTATCTATCTATCTATCTATCTATCTATCTATCTATCTATCTATCTATCTATCTATCTATCTATCTATCTATCTATCTATCTATCCATCTATTCATCCATCCATCGTCTTTTATTTTATCTATTGTGTTGTGGGGGCAAAAGCTTCAGGAGGGAACCCCAGACATCCCTCACTCCAGCGTTTCCAGGTCAGATGTGATATATAGTCCCTCCCGCAAGTTCTGGATCTTCCGTGGGGTCTTCACCCAGTGGGACGTGCCCAGAAACCCCCCAAAGAGAGGAGCCCAGGGGGCATCCTGATCAGATGCCCAAACCATCTCAGCAGACTCCTTTCGATGTGAAGAAGCACTACTTTAATCTCCCCCACAGATTAGACTTTTGATAAGTGCAGATGAAAGAAGGGAGGGCGTTTGCTTTGACCAATAGGATAGAGGTAGCAGTGGTATAGTAAAGATGATTTTGAAAAAATGACTAGCAAAATGCTAACAGGAAAGTAGGCAGGTTTCAGTGATAATGCAGCAAGAGAAAAAAAATCAGGGAGGTTCAGGATACACAGAAAAGGGAGAAGCTTCAGAAAAAAACCTGAAAAATGTAACAGCGTGTAGAATGAAGGAACAGTGAAGAGCAGCTCGGTGGAGTATTGGAACCATAGCATCATAAGAAACAGATTGTGTTCAAACTCTCATCAAAAGGAAACATTTCAGCCCTAATCTTCAACCTGTTTTTACAGGAAAAAGATCTTACTTGTCTCCCATTATTAGATACTAACTTTAAAGCTAATTAACAGTTTACTGTTTTATTTTCTCTTTACCGCTCCTGCTAGATCAAAAGACACTTTCAGATTTTTTTTTTATTTTGAATAAAAATCATGCATCATTTTCCTTCTGCTATAAGGAGATAAAATGTGAAAAAGTTTAACAGGTATACATAAAGGAACTGAACGTAGCATTTCAAAACGCCTCTGATAAGGAATAAAGTCAGCAATCCACTGAATGTGACCAGCTGATAATTTAGTAGTATTGTTTAGCCTGTAGTTTGCTAAAGATGTCTAACTGATCCTGGTGTGAAGTTGCAACAGATATGTGATGATTTCTAAACACCAGCCCATTTTTAGGTCAGCTTAATATGACAGAGCTCCGACACATCATTGTCAAACTAAGTGTTTATCTTTTACAGAATGGGCTTCTTAAATAAAATCAGGGCAACAGTAGGTTCCTGCTGACATCTTCAACACACCTTGTTGACCTGGTAGTGCAGTTCCTGGCGGCACTATCAGAGTGTTTGAGGACAAGAAATCCAGATTAAATGAGCCCATTTTTTCTGTTACATTAACCACCTTGTAGTTATTTAATTAATTGATAGTTACCTAATAGAATAAATGCAAAACTAAAATAAACAATTCATTATGCCAGAAATGATGATACCAACTGTTTGGTCCGTATCATCATTTTTATGCATATTAGGGGATTTGTACTTGTGTGAGAGAGGGTGTGGCCTAAGTAGATTAACAGTTTATTTCAAATTCTGAACAATCCAAAACTGTAAAAAGTATTTCAAAGGTAAGCAGCGCTCTTTATTATCACAGCCAAGATATCTGACAGTGGTCACAGAACCTTCAAACGTTTTGCTGCAGCTAGTCAGCAGGGTCCGATTAAAGAAGGACCAGATTGGAGAAAAATCAAGCATGAAGCTATCAGGAACCCATTCTCATTCAGTGCTGTCATATTCCAAAACTGCAACTTGTCTGGAGAATCCAGAAGTACAAGTTGTTCAGTGAGCAGAAGGTAAGGAAGGTTGAAACCTGACCATCACCAATGAACAAGAAACCTAAGTTGAAATGTCCAGACTAGTCCAAGAAATATTTGAAGACAGAGTTTTCGATGTTTTTTTGGACTGATGAGATAAAAGTAACTTTTGACAGAGCAGATGGATGACAGAGGCACATAGCTCCACCTCGACTCAGACAACAGCAGGGTGGAGTTTGATTGCTGAAATGGGCTGGAATTATTAAAGATGAGCTGGTTAGACTTGTGTGGGTTAGAGATGGACTCAATATAAACTGCCAAACCTACTGCCAGTATTTAGAAGACACTTTCTTCAAGCAGTGGTGCAGGATAAAAGTCTGCAGCTTTTAAGAAGACCATGATGTTTCTGCAAGACAATGTTTCATCACATGCATTTTTTGTTAATTGTTTTTAACTTTGAACTAATGTCATAATTTGTTGTTTTGTTGTGCAGCACTTTGGCTAACGCCAGCTGTTTTTATCTGTGCTATTTAAACAAATGTAATTTGATTTGACATATATGGAAGCACTCCACTGCTTGGCTTGCCAGTAAAGGCCTTAAAGATCAAAGAATATTGACATGTTCCTCTTCCTCACCAGACCTAAACCCAACTGAGAACCTGTGGTCCTTTCTTTATGAGAAAGTTGCAGGGAAGGAAAATAAACCTCTCTGCACAGCGTCTGGGAGGCTGTAGTTGCTGCTACACAAAACAATGCTCATCAATAAAGACACTGGCAGACTAAATTAATGGAAGGTATGTGACTGTTATTGAAAACACAGTGGTTACATTGATCACAGATATTTTTTAAATGTCAGAAATGGTTTTTTGTGTTTGAGCGGTTTTACAAAATTCTCATTTTAACAGATAAAAAGTAGTAAAATGAGAATATTTTCATTTCTGATGAGGTTGGATAATACCTGCACATTAATAGTTGTCCAATCATCACCTCACTTTCTGAAATATTCAGGTCTGAGACTTATTAACATTTTGTATTTGTTGAGAGCTCTAAAGTCATTCAATAATAAAAATTGTGTGTACTAACAATAATCTAAAACAGAGACGGTTTATTCTCTTAAGGTCTTTTTTAAATTTGTTTTTAGATGGTAACTAGCCCAGCAGGAAATTATTAATAACTCAGATATCCATAGTTATTTATGAATTCTGGCCATTTAGTCTTCTTTAGTGTGAAGAATAAGAGATCAGTAGAAAAATCACAAACAGCTTCCTTAAAGGAACTTCCTGGAAATTGAGAGGAACGAATCAAACATTTACCTGTTGCTTTAGGTACCTCATCAAAAGTGAAACATCACTGCTCTCCTCTCTCCCTATTTATTGCACCCCTGGTAAATATGTGTATAAGAAATTAGAATAATTGAATCCCTTCCTGCAGCAGCATGTTTTTTTTTTATCTAACTGTGTGTGGTGGCAGGATAAATCTGGCTCACAGTTTTCTGAGTTGCTGAATGTTTTTAATCATTGGTCTATAGATATGGGCAAGTTTAATCCACTACACTATTCATAAAACTTGAACTTTTTCACTATTTTGTTACAGCCACACATTCTAGTGGAATGTACTGGGGTTTTATGCGACATACCTACATGAAGTGGTAAATAATTATTAAGTGGAAGAAAAATTATGCCTGATTTTGACATTGCGTTTGCATAGAATCATTTGATAAGTGTGCCACTCTGAGTTAATTCTTTGTAACAACTATCTTTTGCTGAAATTTTACAGCTGCAAGTCTTTTGGGGGTATGTGTCTACAAGCTTTGCACATTGATAGACTTAGGTGTGTGTAGATTACTCTTTGCTCAGCCAGGTTTGACGGAGAGCATCTGAGAATACCTTTTATCGAGTTTTGTCGAGCTTCTTCCACGTGTGTGCTTTGTTGCCAATATGGTGTGTGGCAAACTTTAAAACAATGGATTTTATCCAACTGTTTATTTTCTTTCTGCCAATCTTCCATAATAACAGTTGCAGTTGTCCTGTCAGCAGACTCTGCCAGCTGTGGATTTCTTTAGCTCCTCCAGTTACAATGGGCCCTTGGCTGTTTCTCTGATTAATGCTCTCCTTGCCCAGACTGTCAGTTTAGGTGGACGGACATCTTGGCAGGTTTGTGGCTGTTCCATATGCATTTTCTTTTTGGAGGATGGACTGAGCAATCCTCCATCAAAACTTAAGATATTATTTCACTCTGCTCTAATTTCTCCATAACCTTCTCCCTGAACCTGTCTGCGGTGTTCCTAGGTCTTCATGAAGTTGTTCATTCCCTTATGCTCTCTAACAAATCTCTAAGGCCGTCACAGAAGAGCTGGATTTGGTTTAAATAAAGCACAGAAATACTTAATTTTTAATGTAAATTTTATTTCCCAAAAAGGATTTTTTCCCCCACTAAATTAAAGGCTGAATTTTTCTACAGTTGACATGGTCAGATGGTACCTTTTTAGAAAAGTCAATAAAAAATAAACCATGGATATTCTGTAGTTTTATCTGAGTGTTAACCTGGTTTAATAGTCTTGTAAAGTGGACGTTTTCCTTTGCATTTTCAATCGTAATAGGATAATACTATGAATGGTATTAAGTGGAATAACAAACATAGGTTGAGCTGCAATAAGGTTTTGTCAGAAAATCTTGATTTTATCCTAATATATATTTTATTTTATATACATATATATTAAATATATATTCAGACAGTTGTTTGTTTACAGGTTTTGTGAGCAACGTTCGATCATTAAAGTTCAAGTTGTTTGACCCACATTTTAGACCAAAACTCTAAAATAAATTTTTTGTCAGGCTCTCATTTGGGGCTATATTCAGAATTTAAAGTAAATTATCAGAGCAGGGCACACTGAGTGAGGTCACGATGTTCACATGAGCTCTTACAGCTTTCAGTGGGAGGATTTTGGCATCTGAATGACTGGACCTCCCCTACAAAAGCCTGAGCCTAAAACAGTCCAACAGAAGTTTTCTTCTTTTCATCAAACTCTATAGATGGAAATATGTTTTTATGCATTTAAAAACTTTCTTTCACCCCTTTGAAAGAAGCACTTCCGAAATGTTATCCCTCTCACAAATCTTTCTGAGCAGGACGGACATTTTGGGATGAAGAGGACAGGAAGAGCAGGGCAATCTGTTGCAGTGTAAACACAGCGCCAGAAAAGGCACTGGAATGTCTCTACAGTGGGAGCTGGAGAACGAGGTCAGCCGGAGGCCAAGGCAGGTGGTATACATCAGAATCAAGGCTGACATCTCAGCATTAACTTATCCAAACAAGAGGCAGCCGGTATGTTATCCTGCGAGTGCTGGAGGAGGAGCAGCAGGAGGAGATAGGAGGAGGAAGAAAGACTGAATATAAAGAAATAGAGGAGTTTCAAAGAGATGAAACTGACAGGAACAAGGTAGAACATCACTACAGTCCAGTAATCTCTCCCCCCACCTCCCCCAGGGGAAACACACCAGTATGCAGAGAAACATAACATGGACACTTTTTAAAGGCCTTGATCTTCATTCTGTCACTGATCCTAAAACTTTGAGTTGCAAATCTCTGGAAGTCAGTCAGAGATTATGTGTGTTGAGTTAGGACATCATCGGCTAATTCTACTGCTGGGTATTTAGGTTTATTTATAACTGTAATAATACTTCTATTGTCCACTGAGCTGCATCTACTCTTTGGATATATTTGTTTCTTCATATCTACTTACTGCTCATGATTTTGCCAAAAAAAGCTAAATAATGTGACGTCCTGAACAATAATCATTCCTATTCTTAATTTTAATATCAGTTTTTAATGTAGGCTTCATGACCTCCAACCGTTTTGGCGTAGTTTTTTTTGTACTTTTGTGTACTTTTTAAATAGCAAAATTATAGGGTTGACTGAAAATGAAAATTATGAAGACTAGACACACACAAAGGAAAACACTTGTGCTTCAACCTATAAACTAGTCTGAGGTTGACCTTCAAATAAAGTATTGCAACGCTGTGTGTTTAAATGGTTGTATATTTGAACGTCTTTGTGTAAGCATCCAAGCCCAGTATACAGTGCCTTTTTTTAAGATATTTTTCGGCACTAGTAGCCTTTATTTTGTATTTATTTTTTGACAGTAGGGAGACAGGAAAGAGGGGTAGAGAGAGGGGGAGACATTCGACAAATGGACTCGGCTTCGAGGACTGTAGCCTCTGCATATGGTCGCACGCTTAACCCCTACACCATCAGCGCCACGCCAATATACAGGGCCTTTTTGTCATCACTGTACTTTACTGTGATTTTATGACATGCACCAACACAAGGTAGTTCAAAGCTATAAACATGGCTTGAAACATGGTTTTCAAAATGCTTTACACATAAAAATCTGAATAATGTGGAGTACGTGCCTACATTTCTACAACAGTCTTTTGGGGTATGTCTCTACCAGCTTTGTAAATGTAGAGACTGTTTTTTGTCCATTCTTCTTTATAAGATTGGAAGGAGAGTCTCTGCACAGCAGTTTTTAAGCCTTGCCACAGATTCTTCTTTTGTTCCAATTCAGTTGCGTTTACCTCGGGACTTTGAGCAGGTAATTCTAAAACATGAATATGCTTTATTCTAAACCAATTCATTGTAGCTTTTGTTGTATATTTTGGGTCACTGCCCTGGTGGAAGGGAATGTCCTCCTCAGTCACAAGCATGTAACAGCCTCTACACTGATTTCTTCCTTTATTTCTTCCATGTTATTTAGCTCCATCCATCTTCCCATCAATTCTGACCAGCTTCCCTGTCTCTGCTGAAGAAAAGCATACCCCACAGCATGATGCTGCCACCACCATTTTTTACAGTGGATATCTTGTGTTCAGTGTGATGTGCTGTCTTCGTATTCCTCCATACAAACATTTATACTAGGATAGTCTGGGGAACTGTTTGATTGGGCAGGCAAATGATAAAATAAATTTTACAGGACAATTGAATTGCTTCACTGTCACATGGTGGTTATGAAAGCAAACCAAAGTGCCTGCATCATTCAGTAACAACAGCTGCTTATTTGGAGGCACTATCACAACAGGCTGCCCAGTATAAGCAGCAGTGGAGGCCCTTTGCCCTTTGCTGTAATGACTGAAATATTAACCTTTAGCCATCTCTCAATGAACCTCTGGAAGTTCTTTCAAGAGTCTTTGGAAAACCATTTCAGGTGACCCCCTCATGAAGCTCATGGAGAGAACCCTAAGAGTGCAAAGCAGTAATCAAAGCAAAGGATGGCTATTTTGAAGTATCTAAAATATAAAAATGTTTAGAGTTATTTTACACTTTTTGTTTACTATATAATTCCATGTGTGTTCACTCATAGTTTTGATGCCTTAGGTGAGAATCTGCAATGCAAATAGTCATGAAAATAAAGAGACCCATTAAGTGAGAAAGTGTATCTGAAACCTTTGATTGGTAGTGTATGATTCCATAAATCCTACGAGATGTGACTTCCTCTCTTCGATTCTTCAGGCATAGACAATGGATGGATGGATGGATGGATGGATGGATGGATGGATGGATGGATGGATGGATGGATGGATGGATGGATGGATGAACAACTAGTAGTTGTACTGTTATTGAATTGCCACACCTGGGCAGTGGGTTTTTGCAGCTCCTCCAGAGTTAACATGGGCCTCTTGAGTGCTAATCTAATTAATGCTCTCTTAGCCCAGCTTGCCAAGTTGGTGAATGGCATAAAATGTTGAATTGATGGATGGTGCTTTATGAGATGTGCAAAGCTTGGACTATTGTTTTATTACCTGACCCCGGCCTAAATGAAAAGCTATAGTATTATTCATTAAGTTAACTGCACTGTAGGTGCCTGTGCTGGTGATTGGCATTCCTTCTAGTCCTCTTTGTTTAGATTGGAACGACAGAATGCTACATATAGATGAATCTCCTTACTAAACCTGTCTGACAGAGAGGTCAAGGTCTTTATAAATGTGCAGAACATTTTTTGGTCTTACAATAACTAAGTAACATTAATCAGATAAAAGCTATTTCACCCTTTATCAAGAGGAAAAGGGGAGCAAGTTGACCATTATTTCAATATTAATCTATCTTATTATTCTTCTGTGAGACAAAAGTCTTTCATAGGCCAACAAGTAGAAGTGGACATTAGATAGAGTCACATTAAATAGATTTACTCATCCAAATGTGGTAAAGTAAACAACTCCCATGATCCCTCTCTACATTAAAGTGCACTCCTTTTATTTTCCCATGTTCCAATTATGACTGGCTGCCAGAATGGCACACTCAGCATAATGTTTCTCTTAACAGTTGCATGCCAAAGAGTTTGAATGAGGTTTTAGTGCTGGAACAGCAATCTGTTTGGGTTTTAGTGCAGACGACCTCTAACAGAGTGAAAAAAACAGGAACTGGAAGATCAGTGTGGTAGAACTTCCTTCTGGCTGGATTAACAATAATTTTTTGGCTTACTTGTTCTCAGTCTTTAAAATGACACAATAAGGATGTTAGCCAGTTCTGCTAAGCATTGTAGTGAGCTTTTTAGGATAACCACTATAATAACACAAGTTGTTACACTGGATTACAGTCATCTGGAACTACATAGTACAAAATGTAATTTATAGACTTAACGTTTACACCAGTTTAAAGAATAACCCTAAATATCAAAAAAATACTAAGAATGCCATCAAAGGGACTCTTGTTGAACTTTTTATTTCTTACACCTTGTCCATCTTACTGTCAGCTCCTATTTTTAGCCAAGGTCGCTCTCTGGAGTACAAAATCCTGACCTCACTGAGGATCACATATTAAATAACCTTCTCATCCATGACCCTAATTTTGTGAGCAGCCTGAAATCCCAGAGATTACAGACTCTGCACTCTCCATCAGATCAAGCCAGTTCACCATAAATGGAGCCAAGCCACAGTAAACTGTAATTACAAGCCATGCTGCTGATATGACCTATTACGGAGAGGGGAAAATGAAGCTATTGTTGCTGATGGCACATGATAGTGGGTTTGGTGGAGCTGGAGTGGCACTGTCAGTGTTTTTCTTTTGGTGGACATAATATGGACGAGATCTTGAAATTGTATAGTTGTTAATGTATAGAAGGCTAAAAGTTACTTAGACCTTTAAGCTTTTAACAGTACAAGTTAATGTGTAATCTTCAATTAGAAGTAAGAAGAGAAACAGATTTTCCCCAAACTATGTTTAAAATCTGTTTAGTAAAGATTAATCCGGTCCAGATTTTACCACTGTAGGTGTTTTACGTCTTAAATTAGAGCTGAACAAAGTCCAGAGACATTCAAAACTTTGAAAATCGCCTTTGCTCAAGTGCCAAATTTAATGGCAACTTTAGTCATTTTATTTCCTTATTTACTGTTAGCAAACAGAACTGAAATGATATTCTCTGTGTAACTATTGTTAACCAGGTTATTACCAGTCACATTAAAAGGCAGCGAATAGGAGGCACTAATTTAGCTCACTAAAACCTAAAGTAAAAAACACATCAGCAGTGTGTGACACATCACAAAACAAGACTCCATTAAAATATAACAACCCGCATGTGGCCTCCTACCACCACTCCAGGACGCAGTGCACACAGACACTTCTTATAACTGTGTTTAAATTATTTCCAAGCTATATCTATTCTGAACAAACTACCCACGGCTGAAGTTCACTGATTAGTTCTTACTCAGCAAACTTCAGTGTGACATGTCCACTGTGTTAATGATGTAAACTGACTAAAATTATTCTTGTCCAGATTTGTTTTAACTCACTGAAACAGACCGGTCCAGAGTTAGCAAGAGTTTTCAATGCCAATCTCTGACCATGACAGTATATCAAGGTCTGTGTTAGCTTAGAAATGATACAAATGGACAAGTTCTGGACAAAAACAGGACGTCCCAGGCCAAAAAACCTACACCAGATGAAGAGTATCTGAAAGGCATTACTTTAAGAAACAGGTAAAAATCCAACATCTGCAATAGGACAGGAGAAATGCCTTGTCTTCAGTATGCCATTTCTTTAGCTAATAGCTAAAGATATAGAATATTTAGAGATTAACATTAGGTGTTGAAACCACATTTTTGTGCCATCTTTGGTATTTTTCACAGATTCAGCAAAATAAATAAATAAATTTTGTCTCTATAAGCCTGGGTGCTGGTAATGACATGCATAAAGAGCCACCATAGAAGTGATTATTCTAACAATTTCTTTGTGAAGATTATCAGGAACTGTACTAAAAATAAGTAAAAGAGCAAAAAAACCTTTCAAAAATGTCCCAAAGCCAAGAGAATATAAATGAATATTACTGCTACCTGGAGGCAAAATATAAACAGTAAATTCCTTATTTCCTAGTTTGCAGTAACGCGGGACAGATAAGCATATGCAGAATGATATTTTTTTGCAGGTGTTTCCTGCTTCCTTGTTTTTTAGGACTTCGGTAACCTTGACCGAGCCGGCTGCAAATCTACCACACAAGCTACCTACAATGGGCCCTTTTGTTTTTCAGGAACAGTACTCTGATTTATTAAAAATCTTATACTTCCCACCTTACACACATCTGTTAAGACACATACATTTAAGCATTTATACAATCTGAAGAATATGGATCAACTGGAGTTGGACAGACATTTTACGTCAGTAGCTGAAAATAAGAAGCGAAAACAGTTGAGTCAGTGCAGGCACTGATTTCTTTCATTTGTAGTTTTAGTTTGAAATATTTCAAATATGTCTCTGTTCCTTATTCTAAGTTTTAAAAAGTGTGTACATGTGGAGAGCCACAGATATAAGTGACATCACCAGGGTTCACCAAAGTTGCGCAGTAAAAGTTAGAAAAGTTTTGGCCCATCCCTACAACCATTGTCTCAACTGGAGCGTCTTTCATTGGCCCCTTTAGATAAAACTCCCCGAGAAACTCAGTCTGTTACGTTTTTGATAAGAGATGAGCTCTGAAAACAGCAGGCAGCATCTAAATTATGCAGCCCCTTGCGTCCTCTTAGGGGCAAAAGTAGAGTTGGGTCGAGTTGTCAAATGGAATGAGCCATGACAGGCCTGCAAGCTGAGGGTGGTGACCATGCATTATGAATGGTGCTAAGTATGCCTCAGCTGGAGAAGTGGGTGGAGGCAAGCGAGGTTGATGGGATGGCGCCAACCTCGTGGTCACATGCGGATAATGCACTCCATTTTGCCTTGAAAACGTGCTTTCTGATTCAGTTCTCCCATTATAACCCCCACCTTGCTACATAGTGCTCAATATGTCCTTAAAATGCTCAACTAAATGCATGCCATCACTTTGAAGTGGGAATGAAGCAGAAGATGACTATAAAATACAAACCACTCCCTTTGGAACTGAGGATGATTTACAAAACAATGAACCTCTTTAGGTTGCTTTCACACAGTGTTCTCCATAATCAAGAGATCTGGTTTTGTTTGAGAGCTTCAAAGCATCAGATTATTAGGTTTTGTTCAAAGAGATTTGCCCCTTTTCATAATTTCCCTAACTTTCTAATTACATTT
Organism: Girardinichthys multiradiatus; assembly: GCF_021462225.1. Lineage (NCBI taxonomy): Eukaryota > Metazoa > Chordata > Actinopteri > Cyprinodontiformes > Goodeidae > Girardinichthys > Girardinichthys multiradiatus. The sequence continues at coordinate 14,599,315 of NC_061797.1, forward strand.
TTGTCACACATGAAAAAGGATCACAGTACAAACGTGGGGCGATGGTGGCGGCAGTGGTAGGGGTTCATCCTGTAACTGGTGGGTTGCTGGCTCTGTCTCAGTCGTTGTGTCCTTGGGCAAGACACTTCACCTTGCCTGCAGATGGTTGTCAGAGGGCAGCTGTGGCTACAATGTAGCTTACCACTGTCAGTGTGTAAATGGGTGGATGACTGTAGTGTAAAGCGCTTTGGGGTCTCTGGGGACTTGATAAAGTCCTATAGAAGTGCAGGCCATTTACCATTACCAAGGTCATGATTTAAGCCATGTTTTAGAGCTATTTTATGTGTAGCATACAGTAAAGACCAAAAGTTTGGACACACCTTCTCATTCAAAGAGTTTTCTTTATTTTCATGACTATGAATATTGTAGCTTCACACTGAAGTCATCAAAACTATGAATTAACACATGTGGAATTATATACTGAACAAAAAAGTGTGAAACAACTGAAAATATGTCTTATATTCTAGGTTCTTCAAAGTAGCCACCTTTTGCTTTGATTACTGCTCCTCACACTCTTGGCATTCTGTTGATGAGCTTCAAGAGGTAGTCACCTGAAATGGTTTTCCAACAGTCTTGAAGGAGTTCCTAGAGATGCTTAGCACTTGTTGGCCCTTTTGCCTTCACTCTGCGGTCCAGCTCACCCCAAACCATCTCGATTGGGTTCAGATCCAGTGACTGTGGAGGCCAGGTCATCTGGCGCAGCACCCCATCACTCTCCTTCTTGGTCAAATAGCCCTTACACAGCCTGGAGGTGTGTTTGGGGTCATTGTCCTGTTGAAAAATAAATGATGGTCCAACTAAACGCAAACCGGATGGAATAGCATGCCGCTGCAAGATGCTGTGGTAGCCATGCTGGTTCAGTATGCCTTCAATTTTGAATAAATCCCCAACAGTGTCACCAACAAAGCACCCCACACCATCACACCTCCTCTTCCATGCTTCACGGTGGGAACCAGGCATGTAGAGTCCATCCGTTCACCTCTTCTGCGCCGCACAAAGACACAGTGGTTGGAACCAAAGATCTCAAACTTGGACTCTTTACTTTGGACTTCTTTACTTTGCTGCTTTTTTTTTGCCATAATACAAATTCTAACAGTCTATTCAGTAGGACTATCAGCTATGTACTGTATCCACCTCCTGCACAACACAACTGATGCTCCCAACCCCATTTATAAGGCTTGAAATCCCACTTATTAAATCTGACAGGACACATCTGTGAAGTGAAAACCATTTCAGGTGACTACCTCTTGAAGCTCATCAACAGAATGCCAAGAGTGTGTAAAGCAGTAATCAAAGCAAAAGGTGGCTACTTTGAAGAACTTAGAATATAAGACATATTTTCAGTTGTTTCACACATTTTTGTTCAGGATATAATTCCACATGTGTTAATTCATAGTTTTGATGCCTTCAGTGTGAAGCTACAATATTCATAGCCATGAAAATAAAGACAACTCTTTGAATGAGAAGGTGTGTCCACATTTTTGGTCTGTATTGTATGTCATCAGTTATAACAAAATCTTCCTTCGTGAGTGCTGACCTTAACTGGGACAAAGAAGGGCTACAGTGCTTAGATGTTGCATTCTTCTGTGACGTCCTGGATGAGTCGTTGATGCTCTCTTAGAATAATTTTGGTTGAAGAATTCTACCTTGAAGTGCTTTGATCAAACAGGAATATCCCCACAGATGTGGGAACATTTCCACGAAAAATAAAATTTAACCAGGCATTTCGGAGAGGTTTGTATGCTGGGGGATGGTATAATGAATTGTGTGGGTTAATACACCCAACAACCAAACCAAACTTATCCTCTTTCAGTGTCTGTATACTTGAGCTTGGACTACAAAATTGCAGCAAGAAATAAAAATGGCGGATAAGCGAAATTGATCAGCTGGAAGTCCTTGACTTTATTTAGGTGTTCCACAGCAAATATTGTGACGTAACAGTTCAAAAAACGTAATAGAGGATGGAGAAAACTGAACGGACTGAAAAGAATATAAAGATTTCTCTGCAACAGCTGAAGAGACTAAATAAAAAAATTTCTGCACTCCTACAGTACACAACAAAATATATTTAAAGGCTAGAAAATTAGATTTTGCATGATATGTCCCCTTTAAACACATCTTCAAAAAAAAGGTGGTTAATCACATTTAATGAATGATTTAACAAGGTACATTTACTTTTTCCCAGAGGCCCAGGTTGGTTTAGATAGCTTTTTTTCCCTTAACAAATAAAATCAACATTTGAAAACAGTTTTTTGTATTTACTATCTTTGTGTGATATTAATATTTGTTTGATGATCTAAAACATTAAAGTGTGACAAAAAGCAAAAACAGAAGCAATATGTAAGGGGAAATGTTTTTTACAGAACCGTACAGCTGCAGCTAACATGTGCCTATAGCTAGCATGTTTGACTGTAGCATTAGTGCTGGTGCTAAGCTAGTTAGAGCTCATTTCTACTGTCAACCACAAGTATTATGACAGCTCCTAACTTCTAGTAAATTGATATATTTTTTCATAATTCAATCCATATGAACATATGAGCCTTACTGCTTTCTGCTGGACAAACACACAACGAATGAGAGTTAAATTCTGATCAACATATTTGTACCCAAAAAAAGATTTTATGTTAGAATCCAACTAGTATTGAAGATCTCCTTTATAAAGTTATGCTTGAATAAAATGTAATATCTTTAAAATTCCTTTTTGTAGTGCTGGCTCGTGTGAAAGCTAATGAGTTAGTCAGAAACAAGACACGCATTACACTGTAACATGACTGAACTAGATTCATATGTTTATGAATTGATAACATTTTAAAATGTATGAATCATGACGATTAAACAGGTCTGTATCTTGTCAGCTCTCATAATGCTTTGGGACAATTCTCCTGATATCTTGAGCTGCTCAGGCGAGTCCCAGAACTAGGTTTAATATTTGATTAAATTAGTTCTGCTCACTGCTTCTGCACTCTTACGTCTTCTGAATGTCCACAGCTTTAAACTGCAACCTGTTTTTATTTCATTTTGAGTTAATGTGTTCATTTATTAGGGACAGATTAAAGGAATTACCAGGGTAAATTATGTTTAGAAAGCAATGGAGGAAAATAATTTTGCACTGCAGCTTCATTGCTGCTACAGTATTTTATAGTAAGATTTTTCATTCACAGCATTAGAAAATGATCATTTATTCATGTTTTGAATTTGATTATACATGGGGCCCCAGATAGAATTTAATCTTGCATTTAATGATTTAATCTGCCAAATGTTGATACATTAGTTTGACGTATTGTATTCTACAACTTTTGAATATTTATTTTCAATTAATTCTATTTTATTTTGTATGATGGCCTGAACAGGTCTCTCTTGGAAATGAACATATTATGAATGATTGAAAACCTTCAGGGATAAAATATTAATCTCTTTGTTCTTTCACTTTAATAAATCAGAAATGCTACTCTCTAAACTTTGGTTTCAGGATGAAAAGTGTCGCTGAAACCTAATGTTTACTTGGTACCAATTGATTAAGTGTCACTGAGTAGTACTAAAATAGGTCCTGTTTCTCTTTACTGCCATGTTATTGTCCAGGAGATGAAAACCATGCCCAGGATCTGCAGAGCAGAACAGGAACAGGAGAATGTGTTTTTAATATGTGTTTAGATTGGTGATTGGTGATTTATGCTCTCTGAGATTCACGCAGTGTCACGACCAGAAGTCTTACTTCTCTGATAAATGCAGGACTTGTTAAATGTTAAGCCTATTTTTTATTTCTGGGCATCAGATGAGATCCTGGTTCACATTCATGATTGCTATGTGAGATCATCAGGAGATTACACACATACACTGCCAGCAAGTGATCACTGTGCTTGAGCCAGCAGGTAGTTTTGCCCACTCCTCCTCACTGCCACTGGGTTTGAAGAGTGGCGTCTCCACACTGAAACTTTCAAATCTTTCAGTAGGCGCTCTACGGTATTAAAGCAAGTTTCCTCTTTTCACAGACCTGACACACCATTAGGCCCACCATATGCCAAAGCTACAAGGTAGGACAAACACATGAACCAGATCTAGGCTCAAGGAGAGCCATTTAAGAATAATCCATTATATTTTTCCTTATTCTTGAGTGCTTTTATGTTTTTGGTCATTGACCTGCTGGAGGATGCATGATCAAAGGTTGAGGCTGAGCTCTCTGACAATGGGTGGTGTGGTTTACTCCACAAAACCCTGGTAGTCTTCAGCCATTTTTGTGCCCTGCACAGATTCTAGGCATCAATGCAGCCCCAAAACAAAACCAATACCCTTTACAGTAGGTATGGATGTCTGTTCTTTATAGCTTTCTTTTCCACCTGGAAACATAAACATGATGTAACTGGATAAAAACCTCCAGTTTTATCAGTCCAAAAATTATTCTCTCATAAACACTGGGGTTTGTCAACAATCATTTTTGATTAATTTTAGTCTGGGTTTTGTGGTTTTCTGTCAATAGTGGGATACTTTTGAGTCATCTTCCATGGATCCTTCTATGATTTAAAATACAACTGATGCTGGGATTAGAAAGTGGTGTACCTTTACCTTGGAGTTGCTTGAATGGCTGCCTCATCTACAGTCCCTTCAATCTTAACCCTTTAACATGAATATGTAAAATCTTTCTGAGCTCTTCAGATAGCTCCCATTCCTGTTGCATGCTTGTTCCCTTTAAGAAGGGTGAATGGCTGAGGTAAAGTTTGAAGGCAACTTTGATACTAAAGAAGGTTAAATAGTTACATTTAAAACATGACTATAATGCAAGGATTAACAGTTTCTCAAGGGTTACAAACAAATCTGTGCATGGTATTTTAACATACCTTTTTAAACAAAAACAGACATTCCTTTTCCCAATTTGAGTTGCTTGCTCTATCACATACTAAAGATATGCAGGTCAACATGACACTGTGGCTTTTAATTGAAAACTAAAAATTCTATCAAAACAAGTATCCATCCTTTTGTCTTAAATCATTTAAGACTTGTCTCTGTCTACTCCATCCTGCCTGCCCTTTTCTCATAATATCTTGTGTTGATAAGCAATTTTAAACTATATAAATAAATTATTCTCATAATATATTCAACCAGCCTGAAGGATGAATTCTTTATGTCTCCATGGAATCAACAATTGTACTTAAAAGAAGAGGAGAGCTATATATTTTCTGAGCAATAAAGGGGAAAAATGACTACTGTTAGTATAGATTATGGAGGAAGAATCAAATTGAACATGAACCAAGAATCAAACCTACCTAGTTTCTTGCTACTGATTAATCAGAAACTAAAGAAAATAAAACCTAAACTCGATATTCAGACAAGGGTAACAATCATTAAAGGGCACTTTGCTATAGCAATTAAAACAAATGAGTATATGTCTGTTAATCTGGGGTTTTAACCTGTCTTAAGTAGATAGAAGAAAAAGGGGAAGAAAAAAACAAGGAAGGCCCAAAGTTTCTGAGCCATCAGCTCTCAGTACATATTGAAAGACATCTTACTTTGGTCCAACATGAGCTGTGTTTCACCTATTTTCTCAGAGTCAGGTTGTTCTTCAGATTTGGAGTACCACACCCATAAATGATCTCTGGAACAACAGGCTGCGTAGCTAACCAGGAGGTCGCCTTCATTATGGACCAGTTGTGTGAAAGTGTCTCTTTGGCATCAGATTGTTGACATCCTAGAGGTTGTACTCAAACTGCTAAAGTGAATCGGATGTGAAAAAAAAAATCGGGCATAAACCCACATGCAAGACATGAAAATCAAAACCAGAGTTTCCAGAGCTTCACAAATTCACAATAGTAGCACAGTTGGCTGTCTGAGAGAAGTGAAACAAGGATAGGTTGAAGTCAAAATAGTCACATGGATACTTGTCTCCCTAAGTTATTTTAAACCAAGAAATTGAACTGCAAGGCACACAAGGCTCAAACAATCCACAAGGGAAATTAATGGTTGGACACTATTACCCAGAGGGGGTAGATACAGTCTGTTCCCCACTTCAAGTAGCTTACTAGTAGGGACATACCTTGGCTGCCCTGCTCTGTTCCACGGGTGAGAGCAAGGGAAGTCTACTTTGGCAATGTGACTAATACAATCATCACAGACTTGTGGGGTGTCAGGATAAAACATGTGATATTTAATAATAAAAAAGTGAATCTGCAGAGTACAATAAATTTCAGGCTGTGTGATAACTTGGCAGTGATCTCCAATAGTTTTTATTTTATAATTTCTAAATTAGGTGGTTAGCTGTTAATCACCACATAAAGTTAGATCCCTCTAACAGGTTATTACTTAACCTCTGCCCACTCTACTGGTATTTTAACACACAACCATTTTCTATGGTAAATAGGCTGAGTTTATATACTTTTCTAGCACGTTTCTAGCCATACCGATCACTCAAAACATGAGCAGCAGAAATGTGCAACACCCCTGGATGTACACTACATCCACTCAGCTGCGCTCCGGTCCATTCTGGTCCGGCCATGAACTTCTCTGTTAGGATTAATTCCAGGTTAATTAGGAATTTCACACAGCTGGAATTCAAAGGGAGATTGGTGCACCTTAATTACAAATTTTCCCGGTACCTACGATTTAAGTCCCTTTGGGTACCACTATGTTTTCAAGTTTGCTCATCTATTAGACCTGGTTTTTATAGATTCAGCCTGAATCGACCGTTTTTCTGTTTTGCATTTTTCTTTTTAACCAGTCACACACCAAGAACACAACTCAGACATTTCACAGTATGAGAAACTTAACATAGGAAGCAGAGGCCCAGTTACACATTTTAATGTGAGACCAGGCTGATGTACAGGGAGCTTCTCTCACAAAAACAGCCCCATAACACCGCTGGCAGCTGAAAATCCCCAGACACAAAGCTTATATTGATCTTCTCATCTCACCATTCAAAAAGAAATCAAGCATGTTGAACTCCTTCTGTAAGTTTTCTTTTATCGAGCACAAATTCACTCATTTATCATTTTTGTTTACTTTCTTGGCAAAAACTAAATTCTTTTTCAAAGAGATTTCTATTGAACCCTATTATAACATTGGAGGCAGGTATTTCAGATAAGAACTGCTGCACAAATCTGATGTTTTGTTTTGCACGACAACCCATCTCCAGGATAATTATCTTCCATTTCCTTTCCATTTAGCATCATCTTGTTTTTCCTCCTTTTCCTGCTTTCTGCCTTTTCCCACCCACTCCTCATCTCCCTGAGGAGCTGGCAGATCCCATCAGCGTCTGCTAGCTGGGAATCAACTGGCCTTTGGTTTAAATAGCATAACCCTCCATGTCCCATATTGCGTACACAAACAGGAAGTAAAGGCCTCACTTCTAAGGGAGGATGTTATGAAAGTGTTTATTCTCCACCAACTTACTGCATTTTGTGAAAATAGTATGACAGATACATTGAGGCTCTAAATCTTAACGTTTCCTAAACCTTGTGTTTTATATTTTCTTTTAGATATCTCTACCTCTGGTTTTTTTTTCTGATTCAGATAGGGGGGGTTTGCACATTCCTCCCATGTTGAAGAAAATGGGTTTGCCTTCATGAGAAAATTATCATTTAAACAGTCCCAGTGGGTCCTTTTTCAGAATTTCCTTTTGTATGGAATGCTTGGACTTGGCCTTTTTCTGTGTCTTTGAAAATAAGTGTGTTTCAACACTCATCTCTGTCTCGATAATTCTCCACATTCTGAAAAAAGGCTTGTGAGAAAGACCAAGTGACTTACAGAGTGGCCATGGGGGAAAAAGAAAAGATTGTTTTTGTTTCAGAGCTACAAAGTACACAGCCTCAGTAGTTGGCAAATCCTTGGGAACATTTTTTAGCTCATAGTTTTGTTTTCTGCTTTGTGTGAAACAACAAATAACGCAGTCACAGCTGGCACAAATTTTGTTGTCATTGTTAAAAAACATAATAGTTTTAAAATCCTGGAGAGATGGAGGCAATGAACTGGGGTTAGTGTGTTCAAACAATAGTTGGGCTATATTCTTTACATATTATTAATGTTAACCCATAAGTGGCTTTTGTCACTCTGTCAATGAGTGGAGAACACTAACTGACAGCTGTTTCTTTTAACAGCTCTGAATTTCTGGACCAGGAGGTGAAAAAGAAAGGAAATCATTTAAAGCAGCTGCTGAAGGGGTCGTGACTCCAAAAACTCAATAGGTTTGTTTTATTTGAACGTAAAAGAGGGAAACCCAACTATACCACACAAAATATTCTGTCTTCATGCCAATGTTATAAACTTTACATTCTGTAGTCACTGTAATTTATTATAAGATTCCCAACCCCCCTTTTTTCACAACATTTATTTTTAGTGCCAACTTGCAAATGTAACACATTTCAATAAAAAAATGTGCCCTCAAAGTATTTTGAGAGTATAAAATATTAGCTTTTTTTCAGTTTTTAAACATGAATTTGACATGTAAGGATTTACTAGATCAATTGGGAATTGTACAATTTTTGAAATGTTAAAAGATATTTCTGATTAATCAGGAATATAAATTGCAAACGAGGGTAGACATATAGTTTTGCTACTTCTTTTGGTCTTGCCATTCTGTGAACACTGACAGCAAATGAGTTCCAGTAGAGCTACTACTGGGATGGCTACAAATAACCCATAGTAAACTACCATCCTCTGAAACATCAACACTGAGAACTGCACTACATTTATCTGCTTAAATGGTTCCATTTAGCCAAAGTAAGTAACATGATTATAAACAATTTCAAAATGTCTGAAGCTCTTGTTCATGAAACTCTCAAAGGGCTACTTTCCTAACTTCCAGTAGCAGCTAGCTGTGCTAGTGTCAACACCACTGTTGCCAACGTCTCAGCAAGGTAAGTAGCTACTGGCTGTCCTAGAAATCACTAAATTACATCATCACCTGGTTTGCCTAACTGGCCATATGTATTTAATTGTAAAAATTGGTGCAGGAGACAGGAGATAGTTTTTTTGTTTATATATTTATTGTGAGCCTGAAACAAGTCACTGTAAAATATTAAATATTGTAAACATCAATTTTTTCTTATTTGTTTTGTATACAATTTGCAAAAAGTATGGAAAGGAACCAGAACACATAATGGAAAAAACTGCATGCACAATTATTTTGCAGTCTAGATATGTAGGATGTACCTCTTATTTTTATGTTCTTTCAGCAGCTGAGTTGACCACTACACAAGGACTGGGCCACTTGTGAGTGCAGCAGATGTCATGATCTGCCACACACAATTTTCTGTTTTGTTTATTTCTTTCTTCTCAGCCAGTGTCGTTGTTTTGTTTTGTTTACTGCCTGCTTAGCCAGGTGCTTTTCTGTTCATTTAAGATTTATTACATTCCTCCTGTTTAGGTGGTGTTTCTTCCTAGAGTTCTGTTAGGTTTATTTATTTATTTATAGTTCCTTATAGTTCTGGTTCCCCTTGTTTTTGTTCTGTAGTTTAATCATTGTTGTTTAGATGTTTTTTGGTTATCTTCCTGCAGTCATGTTAATCAATCACCTTCCTTCAGTGCCTCTTTCACAGCTGCTACATATTACTTCTGATCAGCCTTTATCCCTGTTCATTGGTTCATACTCCACTTCCGTCAGTATATTAGCTTTCTGGTTTTCATTGTTCCTCAATGGTTACACCAGTTAACCCTGTATGCTACCCCGCTTGCTTCCTGGCTCCATGTCTGTTTCACTGTCTGGCTTACCCGTGTAAGTTGTTCTTGTTTATTATTATTATTATTAAAGCAAAGACTCTTCAACTCACCATGCTGCCTCAGAGCGTTGATCTGCACATTGATCCGACAAATACACAACAGCCTATGACAGCAGAATGGGGAGGAGCTCATGGAATCTGGTGCTGGTTGAGAATAATAAGAATGATTCACTCTTCTCCACCAAAATGTCCAGAAGTCTCCAATAATGCTAGAAACCCTTTTTATGAAAAAGGCTAGAAGTGTCTGAAAACTCATTAAATATAATGACATATATTTCTGTCCTTGCCTGTAACTACAATATTAATTTGGCTGCCCGGTTGACACGCAAATTGTGAATAATCATGTCATAAACAATCCTATGATTTTTTTAAGCTATTGCTTGCAGGAATTTTAATCTTTTGCTGTTTGTTGGATTTTAGTTCTTAACTTGGTGATACTTTGGGATGATTTTTTTTCCAGTTTATATACTGTTTTTTTTTTTTGTTGTTGTCATTAAATACCACATTCTGGTAAAGTTAAACATGATAATGTTTGTGTTAAACCATAAACCATGTCTTGATTTGAAATAAAAAAAACCTTTAGGGTGTGTGTTTTGAGATTTGTGGCACGGAGTATAAATGTAATGGTTACTGATGCCCTGTATGTAACACTATAGCTGATGTTTCACCATTTTTTGTAGTTGATAACTTTTTACCTTCCAGTTTTTGACCCTCTTAAACAATTATTGGAATTTTGCAGAGCAAAATCTGTGCCATGACTAGATTCAAACTGGTGAGGAACTGTTTTGCAGACACAAAAGGTAAGTCTTATTTAATTCAGTATACCCAAAATGTGACAATAAATTCTCAGCCCAATGATATTAAAATTTAGTTTTGAGTTATATTTTTTTCTACATTTTTGGCATCTGTTGAAATAGATTATTCTTAATGTTTAACATATTGTTTATTAATAGGCAATGAATATTCCTTCTTAATAGTTTTGTTTACAGCATGAAATGATTTAAAGAGTGTCCTAGTGAAAGGCAGTGATGACATCAACGATATCAAACCATTTCATGTCAGGAACAGATTTTCTCTTGGCAATTGCATAAAAATTAAACACCTGAGTTAAGTTCTTTTCTGCAAAACAAAGTAATAATGTCCCAGGAATAATTCATGCTTTCTACCAATAAGTCCAACCAGTTCAGTGTGTGTTTGATGCACATCTCTGTCATAGAGTATGAAGGATAATTGATTTCCAGAAGCTGCTTCTGCACCTGCTTCTGTCCTTTCACTCCACCACAGCAGGGGTTACAATGTCTGACACATGTTAGCAAAGAGGACATACACAATGTTGCAACTAAATGGGTAAATGGTGTTATCACTGGCTAATAGTATCACAAACAATAATGGTAGAAAATCCTTTTTTTAAGATCCCTAATTGAAACAAATCCAGTTTTTCATGATTCAGGCTGAAAGCAAGGATGCTCTGGCAGATTTCATGAGATTTAATGTATTCATGAAGAGAGCAATTTATTGGACAAAGTATTCAAGAAACGTCACGAAGGCTCCCGCGCCTCCCTCGCTCAGTGAGTGGGTGAAAAAGCTTCAAAGTTTCCTAGGACCTCCAAATGGATGTTTGGCTGGACCACAGAGGACATGGAGAACACAAGCTAAGTGCTTTAGCAGGGGGTGATGCTAACACAGAGGGACAGGCTCAGTGTGGCGTGAAGCAGAAGAGTGCTGTGTGAGGTGACTTATGGGACAATGGGGCCGCTTTCTGCAAATAAAACATGAGGCTCTATCCAGAGCCTCTGAACTATACAGTCTCAGCTTCTGTCAGGTGTTTTTGGTGGGAAGAGAGGAGGGGGGCAGATTTAGAGGCCCTAAAAGAAAAATAAATCAGTTACATGTCAGTGTTTCAGTTTGTTTCAAACATGACATGAAGCCTATTGTCTAATTTCTGAATTACTCCATTTCTTTCTTTAAGAAGATATGTCAACAGATCTACAGATTATTTTGAGTGGCATCAGGGGGTCATAAAGAGCCAAGTCAATGATTTCTTTTAAAAGGACAGCATTTTTTGTTTGTTTGTTTTTTAGAGGGGCAAAATCTTTTCAATTTAATGACATTGTTATGGCTTTTTTTAATTAAAAATGTATATATAGTTATACATCCAAACACAAAGAAAAGAATATCCAGTACAGATTAGCAGCAATACGACATTTATCCATCCATCCATCCTGCCGTTACGTCTTCCCTAGTGGAAGTAGAGAGTAAGGACTCGGAGTTGGACTCTTTCATCACCCAGGCTGAAGTCACAGAGGTGGTTAAAAAGCTCCATGGTGGCAAGGCTTCGCGGGTGGGTGAGATCCACCCCGAATACCTCAAGTCTCTGGATGTTGTGGGGCTGTCATGGCTGACAGGCCTCTTCAACACTGCGTGGCGGTCAGGGACAATGCCTCTGGACTGGCAGACCGAGTTGGTGGTCCATCTTCACAAGAAGGGGGAGCAGAGAGTGTTTTCCAACTATAGGGGGATCACATTCCTCAGCCTCCCTGGTAAGGCCTACGCCAGGGTATTGAAGAGGAGAGTCCAGCCGATAGTCGAACCTCGGCTTCAGGAGGAGCAGTGTTGTTTTTGTCCCGGACCTGGCACACTGGACCAGCTCTACACCATCTACAGGGTACTCGAGGGTTCATGGGAGTTTGCCCAACCAGTCCACATGTGCTTTGTGGACCTGGAGAAGGCATTTGACGATGTCCCTCGTGGTGCCCTGTGGGGGGTGCTCCAGGAGTGCGGAGTCGGGGGCCCTTTATTAGGGACCATCTGGTCTCTGTACAAGCGGAGCAGGAGTACGGTCCACATTGCCGTCGCCAAGTTGGACCTGTTTCCGATACATGGTGGACTCCGTCAGGGCTGCCCTTTGTCACCGGTCCTGTTCAGGCTTTCGAGGCGCAGCCAAGGGCCGTAGGGGGTCTGGTTTAGGGAACAGGAGATTTTGTCTCTTCTTTCTGCAGATGATGTGGTCCTGCTGTCTCCCCTCTAACCAAGACCTATAGCATGCGCTGGGGCAGTTCGCAGCTGAGTGTGAAGTGGCTTGGATGAGGAGTGAAGCAACATAAACTGAGAGGGTGCGTCCCATAAAGACACACCTATTGCAAATTTCACACCTTAAAGCCTGATTGAAATTTACATCTATCTACAATCTACATAGACAAGCCAAATGTATTCTAGAGAAAAGATTTATGGTCAGACTAAAGACAGGTCATGCAATCTGACCTCAATGACAAGGGTAATGTTGGGTGGAGTCCAGGTGAGGGTTTTAATCCTAAGAACAATTATGATGGTAGTAGCATCATACTGTGGAGCTGTTTTGTTGCCAGTGATGATGGAATTACTTCACCTCAAGTCAACAGCTAGATGGTATAAACTTGGCCGCAGCTGGAGGATTTAACAGGTCAATGATTCCAAAACAGACAAAGCAGCTGAATATTACTGTAAATGTCTGGAAAGGCTTGACTTCAGCTATACTGAAAATATGATGACTATGATTAAAAAGATTAGGAGACCAAACAATCTGAATACATTTATGAGATTCTCCACTCTCAGGCCACTCTCCACCAAGGCCTGATTTCCTGAACTTATCCTGCCTATGGGTGCAAAGAGCATGTGGTTGAGCTGCAACTCACTAAGGGACTTTTAACCAAATAGAAGTGTGGATGTATGTATAGATTTGTATAATCTTGACCCTGTGAAGATTAGAGAAAACCTTTAAAAATTGAACCTTGTGCAACTAGTTTTTGTACAAAATGTGTGTTGCATCACCATCCTAAAGATTTTACTCATTAAAAGGACTGTGACACTCCTTACCAGGATGAGTATATGTAACCTTCTGACTGGAACCGTATAGCAGCATTACTATAATAAGAGAACTTGAACCACTCTAAGTATATGTTCTGTTAAAAAACCAAGTGTTAATCAATGGTCTTAGAAATACACAGGGTGTCTGTTTCATTATCATTGCTCAGTTCAATCTATGCAACTTCTGCATGGGCTCAAAATGTTGCAGTTCTGGTACCCACTTTGTACTATTTCTAATCATGATTTTGCTAAGAAGCAATTTTCAGAAATTTGATCATGACATTAGAAGCAGATGTTCATCCTACATGTTCACCTATGTGTTGATTAATCAGTAAGACAGCATGCCTTTAATTTGAGCATCTGTGGATATTTCCATCCAGCAACATCCCAGTTGTCAACTGTATAGAGCCTCCCTGGAAGCACTCAGGAGAAAGAGTCCAGTGAGTTTATCTCCAAACAACATGAAAGTCTTCTTTAAAAATCAACTGAAGAGACGTATAAATAAGAAATACTTTACGGCTTACAGCTACATAAAGCTATCTTTGGCTGTGAAAATGGCTCTGACATCTCAGAGCATAAAAGGTTTGGACCTTTGGTGAGTCATTTATTTGCTCTTTCCTCTAATAGCTGATTGCTTCTTGTATTTCAAGCAGACATCGATTTTAGGGACTTTTGGACAAGACGTACAGGGGTTGGACAATGAAACTGAAACACCTGGTTTTAGACCACAATAATTTATTAGTATGATGTAGGGCCTCCTTTTGCGGCCAATACAGCATCAATTCGTCTTAGGAATGACATATACAAGTCCTGCACAGTGGTCAGAGGGATTTTAAGCCATTCTTCTTGCAGGATAGTGGCCAGGTCACTACGTGATACTGGTGGAGGAAAACGTTTCCTGAAGTGGCTCCTCCAAAACACCCCAAAGTGGCTCAATAATATTTAGATCTGGTGACTGTGCAGGCCATGGGAGATGTTCAACTTCACTTTCATGTTCATCAAACCAATCTTTCACCAGTCTTGCTGTGTGTATTGGTGCATTGTCATCCTGATGCACGGCACCGCCTTCAGGATACAATGTTTGAACCATTGGATGCACATGGTCCTCAAGAATGGTTCGGTAGTCCTTGGCAGTGACGCGCCCATCTAGCACAAGTATTGGGCCAAGGGAATGCCATGATATGGCAGCCCAAACCATCACTGATCCATTCTGGGCATGCAACAGTCTGGGTGGTAAGCTTCTTTGGGGCTTCTCCACACTGTAACTCTCCCGGATGTGAGGAAAACAGTAAAGGTGGACTCATCAGAGAACAATACATGTTTCACATTGTCCACAGCCCAAGATTTGCGCTCCTTGCACCATTGAAACCGACGTTTGGCATTGGCATGAGTGACCAAAGGTTTGGCTATAGCAGCCCGGCCGTGTACAGGTCCTTCTCAAAAAATTAGCATATTGTGATAAAGTTCATTATTTTCTATAATGTAATGATGAAAATTTAACATTCATATATTTTAGATTCATTGCACACTAACTGAAATATTTCAGGTCTTTTATTGTCTTAATACGGATGATTTTGGCATACAGCTCATGAAAACCCAAAATTCCTATCTCACAAAATTAGCATATTTCATCCGACCAATAAAAGAAAAGTGTTTTTAATACAAAAAACGTCACCCTTCAAATAATCATGTACAGTTATGCACTCAATACTTGGTCGGGAATCCTTTTGCAGAAATGACTGCTTCAATGCGGCGTGGCATGGAGGCAATCAGCCTGTGGCACTGCTGAGGTCTTATGGAGGCCCAGGATGCTTCGATAGCGGCCTTTAGCTCATCCAGAGCGTTGGGTGTTGAGTCTCTCAACGTTCTCTTCACAATATCCCACAGATTCTCTATGGGGTTCAGGTCAGGAGAGTTGGCAGGCCAATTGAGCACAGTGATACCATGGTCAGTAAACCATTTACCAGTGGTTTTGGCACTGTGAGCAGGTGCCAGGTCGTGCTGAAAAATGAAATCTTCATCTCCATAAAGCTTTTCAGCAGATGGAAGCATGAAGTGCTCCAAAATCTCCTGATAGCTAGCTGCATTGACCCTGCCCTTGATAAAACACAGTGGACCAACATCAGCAGCTGACACGGCACCCCAGACCATCACTGACTGTGGGTACTTGACACTGGACTTCTGGCATTTTGGCATTTCCTTCTCCCCAGTCTTCCTCCAGACTTTGGCACCTTGATTTCCGAATGACATGCAGAATTTGCTTTCATCCGAAAAAAGTACTTTGGACCACTGAGCAACAGTCCAGTGCTGCTTCTCTGTAGCCCAGGTCAGGCGCTTCTGTCACTGTTTCTGGTTCAAAATTGGCTTGACCTGGGGAATGTGGCACCTGTAGCCCATTTCCTGCACACGCCTGTGCACGGTGGCTCTGGATGTTTCTACTCCAGACTCAGTCCACTGCTTCCGCAGGTCCCCCAAGGTCTGGAATCGGCCCTTCTCCACAATCTTCCTCAGGGTCCGGTCACCTCTTCTCGTTGTGCAGCGTTTTCTGCCACACTTTTTCCTTCCCACAGACTTCCCACTGAGGTGCCTTGATACAGCACTCTGGGAACAGCCTATTCGTTCAGAAATTTCTTTCTGTGTCTTACCCTCTTGCTTGAGGGTGTCAATAGTGGCCTTCTGGACAGCAGTCAGGTCGGCAGTCTTACCCATGATTGGGGTTTTGAGTGATGAACCAGGCTGGGAGTTTTAAAGGCCTCAGGAATCTTTTGCAGGTGTTTAGAGTTAACTCGTTGATTCAGATGATTAGGTTCATAGCTCGTTTAGAGACCCTTTTAATGATATGCTAATTTTGTGAGATAGGAATTTTGGATTTGCATGAGCTGTATGCCAAAATCATCTGTATTAAGACAATAAAAGACCTGAAATATTTCAGTTAGTGTGCAATGAATCTAAAATATATGAATGTTAAATTTTCATCATTACATTATGGAAAATAATGAACTTTATCACAATATGCTAATATTTTGAGAAGGACCTGTATATTGACCCTGTGGAGCTCCCGACGGACAGTTCTGGTGGAAACAGGAGAGTTGAGGTGCACATTTAATTCTGCCGTGATTTGGGCAGCCGTGGTTTTATGTTTTTTGGATACAATCCGGGTTAGCACCGAACATCCCTTTCAGACAGCTTCCTCTTGCATCCACAGTTAATCCTGTTAGATGTGGTTCGTCCTTCTTGGTGGTATGCTGGCATTACCCTGGATACCGTGGCTCTTGATACATCACAACGACTTGCTGTCTTGCTCACAGATGCGCCAGCAAGACGTGCACCAACAATGTGTCCTCTTTTGAACTCTGGTATGTCACCCATAATGTTGTGTGCATTTCAATATTTTGAGCAAAGCTGTGCTCTTACCCTGCTAATTGAACCTTCACACTCTGCTCTTACTGGTGCAATGTGCAATCAATGAAGACTGGCTACCAGGCTGGTCCAATTTAGCCTTGAAACCTCCCACACTAAAATGACAGGTGTTTCAGTTTCATTGTCCAACCCCTGTATGAATATATGACAGGGGCCTCAGAGTATAAACTCTTAATTGTTTTTTTTTTATTATTAAGGATAATGGATAGAGAGGATGAGGACTGATGTGAAGAGTTCAGGAAGTTTGATCACCCGGGAATTAAAACATTTGGTTCAAGCCGAACAATGAATAATAAATGCTCTCTCAACAGCACAGTCAATATTTGATAGGCAGACAGTGTTGGTGAAATGGTAACCAGAGGCTAAAATTATGTTGTTCTTCCGCATCTTTAAAATACAGCTGGCAGGAAGCATATCTCTGCCTGGTGCTCTGCTTTAATTTTATAAACCTCTTTTCTGTCCTTTACCTTTCAATGTTAAAACTGTGATCTGATGTAAAACAAGCTCTTTCACGACCTTTCGATTGATCAGGAACAAAAAGCTGTAGTTTCCTTAGCCTTTACATTCCAGCAGCTCATCAGGATAATACACCAGATGTTTCAGCAAAAAACAAAAAATGAATTCCCATCAAAAGATGACTTAGTCTTTGAGCTGTTTAAAAAATTCGAAAAACAATTGTGCAATATGTATCGTTAAGTAATGCTATAAGATTTTATAAAGTTGGAAAGAATGAAGTCATGAGGTCTGAAATTGATTTATATTATCCAACCAGCAGCTCACACTCAATGTGTTTAATCTTTGTACATGGAAAATGAACTAAGAAGAGGTCAAAATATACATTTAAGAAAAGGCTGGAGCTATGGTAATAAATATGTCTTGTAAAGTGGTCCTCTCTCTCTCCATATATGTATGTACATAGCTGAGTTTCTGAAATATGTGAAACACAGAAGACTACGGTTATTTTTAGACCAAAATCGAAGAAGAAATACAGTGGGAACATGTCTGTCCACTTCACTCCTCCTCCTCCTCCTCCTCCTCCAGTCCTGATTGTGTTCCTATACAAAGTCAGGAAACCGTCTGGCCTCTGAGAGCTGCCCTGTTGTGAGGAAACCAGCTGCATGCTGGGCTCGCGTCCAGGGCCCAGCCTGAAACTCACAGCCCAGGCAGGCCGTTACTCCACCCACACAGTCTTTTACATCAACATGGAGGCAGATAATCAAAACACTCACAATGTAAATTATTTTTAACATTATTAAGACATTTTCTGGTTTATGCATGAGAAATCATTTATCTAAATAAGCCTTTGTAAACAAGGCCCTTGCTTTTAAATCATAGACACAATAAATAAATGATTACTTATTTTAGAGCTTTTGGACAACAACTCAATTTGAGGACAGTTGTGTTTGAGTTTGAAAATGAAACACATTGTTACTGTAAATCTGTTAAAATTGATTCTAAATCATCTAATAATCTGAAATAATTTGATGTTTTTCTTTTACAACATACATGTTGCTAAAAATCTAAGAAATTTAGATGCTGGTGCGATTCAAGGTTTTGTTGCAGTAAAATACATTCATCTAGTAAAAAGTATCACTTAAGACTATTGCTGGTGCATCTCATAGCTATTTTAGTTTCTTACTGATTTAGACATTGTTCATTTTCATCCCAACTTAATAACATATTAAAACGGAATTTTAGATGGTACTTAATTTTAGACATTAAACTGGTTTAAATTTTAATTAAGCATATTAGTTCGTAAATGTAATGTTTAATAATAGTGAATTTCTGACATTAGCTACTGTCCTTCAGTAACAAATCCTACCTAAATTCTGTGATTAGAATTGAACTGAAGATGTTGGATTCTGCAAAGAACCACAAGTTATATGGACTAAAGTCTTATTAAAGGTATTAACTACGACCAGTTAAGAGCTGTCATTCGAATGTGATTGGGAAACTTTCTGTTATGGGGCAAGAATTTTGAGTTTTTATCCAGTTTTACTGATCTCCGCCAAAGCGAGTCAAACATGACAACAAGCTGAGCTCCTTCTCCCTGAAGCAGCTATTGTTAATGAATAGGATTTCTTAGCTCTAGTTGTCAGGGAATAGGGTTATATATTACATTTTCAGTACAGATTTTAAGAATTTATTAATATTTCAATGACATTTTGTGACTTAATCACAAACCAGTTCCTATTTGTTTTGTTTCAACATGGAGGACAATGATTCTCCTTCTGGGGAGGACCAAGCAGAGGCATTGGTTGTGATGGAGGGGATCCTCTGCATCAATAAAACGTGTTTGTGTGAACTGTATCCTTATTAATATGGTATATTTGGGAGTTATATTTCCAAGCTTGTAGGTTCTGAAGGTGTTTTAAGGAAGATGATTCTGGAGACTCATACTATTACCCTGTTGGTTATAAAACTGTCAGGTGTTTTGTATGTCAGTTTGGTAAATAAAATATAAATTGACAAATTTTGACAGTTCTGTCAATCTGTCCTGTCAAGTGTCTTTTAGCTTTTACTTATTTTCTACTCAAACCCAAATAAAACGTGCAAATTGCTACACTTGTTTTATTGGTTAATTTTTTTTTACATTTGTCTTAGCAGTTTAGTAGGCTAACATTAATACATAAATTAAGTGTGGGGGTTTCAGGACAACTCTCTTCTAAAAGGAGAAGAAGCAGAACAACAGTCTTCAGCTGGTCAAACAGTTATCCTGCACACTAATATGAGCAGGAAATAATCTTTCTCACACAGGAAAATAACTGCACACATAATGATCAGATTGTGTTATAAAGTTGCAAGTGGTATGCTGGGTTATCCATAAATCTGGTTTTACAGAGCTGGCCTGAAGCATAAGCACAAGCTGCCACCAGGGGGGCCCCCCAAGAGTCATTGAATTTTTACACAGACTATGCCTGTGTCTGAATTCATGGGCTGCATCCTTTGATGGCCGCATCACAGTGAGGCGACGAAGGCTGTCCAAATTCGAAGGCTCCTCCAGATGCACCTGACAAATGCTGCCTTCTTTTCCCCAGATTTGAACTTTGGGTTTTGGTGTATCCTTCATGGCGCACTCTATCCCATGATTCACTGTGGGTTGAAACAGAGCGTCCAATCGGCGAGGGAGAGTGGCAAATACTGATATATCGGGCGTGGCACGTGGCATTGCAATAGCGTGCACGGCCTATATACGGAGGCTTCGATCCTCAATACAGCTGTGTCAAGTTCGAGTCCCGACGCCAAAGGCATGTGTCCCCTCTTTCCACCCTGCTTACTTTCATAAAATAACAAAAGACATTAGTGCCGCAAAAACAAATTTTTAAAAAATTGCACTATATATTGCACTTTCTGTGACGCAAAATGAACATTTACGATGTTTCCACAACACAGTGTAGCTGTGTACACCTGAAATATCTGCTCGGTTTCTCAAGATATCGGTTCATTGCAAAAGTGCTCCCACTAACATCCGGCTCGCCTCACCGGCTGTCAGCTGACTGGGCGGTCAAGGCTCGCTATACCTGGAGGGAGAGCACCTGACTTCTGCCGCATCGTTTTCAAACTTCTACTGGTTTTCAGAGTGGAAATTAAACGGAGATATAACCCAGTAAGATGATATCCACTGGTTAATATTTGGTTTATCTCAGTTTTATTTGTTACTGGGCAAAGTACAAAGCACCTAAAAAAGTTGCTCTACAGATATATTGATTTAAACTTTGTTCACAAAGATAATATGTTGGGATAAGTTTGACCAATAAATTAAACAAATGGTATTTGTTATCAATAAATAGTATTGACAATGGTATATGTTCAATGAACATGAAAATTATTTTAAACATTTTAATTGAACGAGAATAAAGTAAAAAGATATTGAAACAAGAACATTTTAAACAAAGCAAGATTAGAAAATGGTACAATAGTTGGAGTTCCTCAAACATTAAATGAACAAAACAAAACAAAAAACGTAGCCAAAGTTCAGCTCCATTTTTACATCTTCACATATCTGTGCTTCAGGCTGTCATGATTGCTAAGCGACAGACCGTCTACATCCGGCCTCCGAAGGACCCGTCCTACATAGGACTTTCTCAGTAGGATTTGTTTAGTTGCTGTTGTTTGTTAACAAGTTAATAGAAAATTAGGCAACTTTAAAATTAGACTCACTATTTTTAATATAGCTGGTACAATCAGAATTTATTTAAATAAATGAATACATTATTAATCATACAACATCATCATACAACATTCAAATGATTTCAGATTTAAAATAATTTACATGCAAACAAAGGTAACATTTCACATTCTGTTAGCTGAGGTATAGTTTTATACTTTATTTCTGTGGTCTGTGTTTGTTTCTCACACTCTGTAACTGCAAACAAATCTGAACAAGAAATTGCCTTTTGTTAACAGTGCAACCACCATAGTCAGTCCTTCCCAGTTCTATTGAGTCTGTGTTGAAATGGTTCACTCTGGACCTTACAGAAAGTCAGTAAGTCAGAGAAACGAACTAATTTGGTTACAGCTTTTAAGCCATGTCGTTCTCTGCAAGCGGGCTCCCCCGATCAAACCCTGTTTAGGGCCCCTTTCAACCTTGGGCCGGCCCTGCGGCGGAGGGGCCTGGGCTGCTCCTGCAACAGCTGAGGCGGATCTGCAGCTTGATTGCAGCACACATCGGACTCCAAGATAATTGATGACCTAATTGAAAAACAGCAGGAGGAGGAGGAAGAGAGAGAGACGCGCTCCAATGAGAAAAGTTTACTTGTTCTCCGTCTGAACATTCCCCCAGCACAGCTGAGGGCATAGATGTGAGCGCAGAGGCTTTCAGTTTTTTACGCGCACTTCTTTCCCCCTCATCTCTCACTCTCACACACGGAGCACGTAATCCACCTTCGCACCTTTAGTTTGTTTTGTTTCTGTGTTTTCTTTTCCCCAGCAAAACTTGTTTTCCTCTCTTAATGAATGATTCCGTGTCGCTGTAAAACTCCCAACCCGAACTCGGATAGCGCATCCGCACCACCTCACCTCGGCACAGCTTTTCTGCTCAAGTTCAGACGCCACCAGGACTCCCACTGCAGCTTCAGACGCACTTTGGGGGGGAAGTAAAACCTGATTCTGTACGCAGCCACAGCCTGAAGCGAGCGTCAAGATGAGCCTGAAAGCTGACTCTGAGCCGAACAACAACGTTTCCATCGAGGAGGAGGTGAGTTGGACCCAAGTTTTATTCTTCGTTTTAAGTTTCTCGGTGCTTGCGGGACTTGAGCCCGGTCATGTTCGAGGCTTCCGGCCGCAACATTTAGCCCCTCTAGAGCTGGAGAGTTTTAGCCCCTCACTGCGGCGATGAAACTGACTGGGGAAAATAGGCCAAATTAAAGGAAAATGACGATTTACAGAGTATAACCTCAAAAGTTAAAATCTTACAATAATCAGAAGAATCTGATTAAGCGGATTCATCAACATTCAGGCTCCTATAATTTTTTGTTTTTTTTTGTTTTCAGGTTGTATTATTAAAATCCTCATAGCTCGTCTTTTTTACACATTTCTTTTTTTTTTATTTCGGTGTTCTGTTTTTTTTTTTCTTTTTTTTACTGTACGAATTTATTTTTATACTAAATATCTTGAATACCAATAAAAATGATCAATTGTCTTTTTATATTAAAGGCTTTTTTTTTCTTTTTTTTTAGAATCAAACGTGCATTTAACACTCCGATGAATTTTAAATGTTTTGAAATTTGGCAAAATGTTTTTTAAGCCTTTTATTATGAACATCTTTTTTTTATATACATCCTTCTCTCAGTATTTAAAATAAAACTACACTTGACTCTTTAGAAAAAAAAATTTTTCAAACAGTATATTAAATCTTGTGTTAAATAACATTCTTGTAATTTTTTCAGTTAAATGAAGAAATGATCTCGATGATGAACCTTTTAAAGCTGCCACTCTTCTCTCTGTGTGGCCAGCTTCATTTGCTCTTTAATGGCTCCTCGTGGAGAAGCTCTAAAGGAAGCAGTGGGCCTTACATTAGTGCTCCTTTGTTCCCATTGTCCTATGATAAAGCCTTGTTTGGCCACTTGACTTTTTCTCTTCTTGATCCTAATTTGCCTTGGACTCCGCCGCCCCGTCTCCTCAAATTTAGGAGCAAAAGGACTAGAAAACATTTTGGAAGGAGGGGATAAGACATTAAAAATGCTGTAATATTTCCCACAGAATATATTGGAGTTAAATCATTTTAGAATGCAGCTTCAGGTTTGCAGACTTGCATCAGCTCAGTTATTGATGGTGCTGTAGAATAAATTCAAACATCTTTACTGTGTGAGATGCTTGCTGGTCCGGTGTTAATCTGCTGTATATGTTGACATGCAAAAGGGCTGAGAATTGCTGCTGTGCAGCATCTGAAAAATGCTGGAGGACCGACAGGGCTGGGGCCAGTGGTCGGAGGAAGGAAATTGTGTCATGCTGTGCACTGTGGTCCAACCCTGTTCCTCTGGCTGCTTCATTGTACTGAAGGCCTCCCGTCCGACTGGGAACTAATGGGCCTCCCTGTTTATTCCACCGGCCATGCTGGAATAAAGAAACTGAATGTCCAATCAAGGGGTGCCAATGTGTCCTTCAGGGGGATCAAAGGTTCCCCTTTAGATGAAGGTGACCTTCTGATCAGTTTAGATCATTGGTGAAAAAGCAGAACATAATCCATTTTCAGGTTTTAAACTTTGCGTCTCACTCTCTGTGAAAAATGATATCGGATCACTTTTAAATCTGTTTAATCAAGATATGTGTTCAAAAGGTGGTTCCTAGTCTGATGGTTTGGTGCCACCCAAGGGGGCATTTGTGTATTGGGGCTTTCTATTGATGGATAGAATGGAAAATTTATGATCATGTGTTTTTCCCAATACTATCCAATTTTATTTTGCATATCTTTAGATAGTCTAACTACTGGAACATGTTATCTATGATTTCTGGGCCATATACCATTTATACTCCAGCTGCTGCAGACTCTATTTTCTGTGTCATTTTTCTTTACTTCTAGAAATGACGTTTTCCCCACATTGAAGATGATTCCTGAATTATGTTCTTTGAATGTGTCTACATATACATCCATTTCCTCTTTTTGTCACAGCTGTCTTCTCCATATTTAGAAAGTCTTTGTCTAGCCTTACAGCTGCCAAGGAAGTAAATGAATTTAGATGGAAAAATACCACAAATCTAAACAAGAGGATTCTCATTTATATAAATATAACTGAATAAATCTGATATTAAACCGTGGGGATGGTTAAGAACCTAAATGGGATTTTTCTTTTTTAAAGAAAATTAAAGGGGGAATTTAGATTTTAACAAATGTGTAAATGTGGATGGGAAAGGGTGGGGATTTGTTTTGAGCACTGTTTTGCACGTTAAAATGCTGAAAATTACACATTTGTTCAAAACAACACTGCATGCATCCATTTCTGTCACATGGGAGGTTTTAAAGTAACGACTAGATTCTCTCCCCCCCCCCCACCCTTATTTGCAGGTACGGACTCTGTTTGTCAGCGGCCTACCAGTTGACATCAAACCACGGGAACTTTACCTTCTTTTCAGACCTTTTAAGGCAAGTTACAGCACACATTTCTAAGGATAGCCCACAGAATTTTTTTTTTTTTTTTTGTTACTGCAGCTTTTCACAGTGTAAATGGAACAAAGCTGATTTGTCACCCTCCTTTAAAAAAACTAAAATAATAAAAAAAAAAACTTAAAAATCAAGTAGCCGCTGTTTGCCAGATGTTGGAGTAGTCATGGAAAGTGGCTGTGAAGGGATTATCTGTGCAGAGGGGCAGACCTCAGGTATTTGTCATCTGAATCGCAGGTAAATCTTTTTTTAAGCCCCTTTTTATTTTACTGCAATACAACCATCTAATGCTTTGCTCCTGGAGGAAGGTTTCTTTGTGTTTAGCTAAAGCACCCCCTCCTTAATGAAGGTCCACATATTTGCATATATGGAAATGAGGCCACATCATTGTTAATCTATTAGGTTTTTTTTTTTCTTTCCTCGGCCCGAGGTCCATAAACGCCCCCTCCCAACGACCTAACGAACCAAATTGGAAGTGGTGTCCCTCGCACATGGATGGTCCTGTGGAATGTGTAAATGAGTAGCTCTTGCGATTGGCCAAGCGATTCTGTGACCCAGCTCGCACACAAGCAGGGAAATTTAGATATACACTCCAAACATTTGCACATTGTGAAACCACTTGCGTCTTACGTATTAACAGTTTCCTTTTTTTTTTGGTTTATCTTTTTATTTCAACATAAGGCAAACATAGCTCAGTGTGAGCAAGTTGCTTTAATCAGATGTTACAGGGACAAAAAAAACTCAAAATCTTTTAAAGACGTTGTTTTTTCCTGATTTATTGGACCCATTCCTGTTTTGGATTCTTGCCAAAGATTGCAATGGAAAGTTGTTTAAATTTTCCATGGTTGTAAATCTGAATCAGGAGTGAACCATCTATGTATGGTCAGAAAACAAATCCTCTTTACCATGTCAGTTACTCTTGCTTTAAGCAGCCTTACTGCTGTTTGAAAATTGAAACTGGTTGCTCTAAGTAGACTTACAGGTCCTTCTCAAACAATTAGCATATTGTGATAAAGTTCATTATTTTCCATAATGTCATGATGAAAATTTAACATTCATGTATTTTAGATTCATTGCACACTAACTGAAATATTTCAGGTCTTTTATTGTCTTAATACGGATGATTTTGGCATACAGCTCATGAAAACCCAAAATTCCTATCTCACAAAATTAGCATATCATTAAAAGGGTCTCTAAACGAGCTATGAACCTAATCATCTGAATCAACGAGTTAACTCTAAACACCTGCAAAAGATTCCTGAGGCCTTTAAAACTCCCAGCCTGGTTCATCACTCAAAACCCCAATCATGGGTAAGACTGCCGACCTGACTGCTGTCCAGAAGGCCACTATTGACACCCTCAAGCAAGAGGGTAAGACACAGAAAGAAATTTCTGAACGAATAGGCTGTTCCCAGAGTGCTGTATCAAGGCACCTCAGTGGGAAGTCTGTGGGAAGGAAAAAGTGTGGCAGAAAACGCTGCACAACGAGAAGAGGTGACCAGACCCTGAGGACGATTTGTGGAGAAGGGCCGATTCCAGACCTTGGGGGACCTGCGGAAGCAGTGGACTGAGTGTTGAGTAGAAACATCCAGAGCCACCGTGCACAGGCGTGTGCAGGAAATGGGCTACAGGTGCAGCATTCCCCAGACCTGGGCTACAGAGAAGCAGCACTGGACTGTTGCTCAGTGGTCCAAAATACTTTTTTCGGATGAAAGCAAATTCTGCATGTCATTCGGAAATCAAGGTGCCAGAGTCTGGAGGAAGACTGGAGAGAAGGAAATGCCAAAATACCAGAAGTCCAGTGTCAAGTACCCACAGTCAGTGATGGTCTGGGGTGTCAGCTGCTGGTGTTGGTCCACTGTGTTTTATCAAGGGCAGGGTCAATGCAGCTAACTATCAGGAGATTTTGGAGCACTTCATGCTTCCATCTGCTGAAAAGCTTTATGGAGATGAAGATTTCATTTTTCAGCACGACCTGGCACCTGCTCACAGTGCCAAAACCACTGGTAAATGGTTTACTGACCATGGTATCACTGTGCTCAATTGGCCTGCCAACTCTCCTGACCTGAACCCCATAGAGAATCTGTGGGATATTGTGAAGAGAACGTTGAGAGACTCAAGACCCAACACTCTGGATGAGATAAAGGCCGCTATCGAAGCATCCTGGGCCTCCATAAGACCTCAGCAGTGCCACAGGCTGATTGCCTCCATGCCACGCCGCATTGAAGCAGTCATTTCTGCAAAAGGATTCCCGACCAAGTATTGAGTGCATAACTGTACATGATTATTTGAAGGTTGACGTTTTTTGTATTAAAAACACATTTCTTTTATTGGTCGGATGAAATATGCTAATTTTGTGAGATAGGAATTTTGGGTTTTCATGAGCTGTATGCCAAAATCATCCGTATTAAGACAATAAAAGACCTGAAATATTTCAGTTAGTGTGCAATGAATCTAAAATATATGAATGTTAAATTTTCATCATGACATTATGGAAAATACTGAACTTTATCACAATATGCTAATATTTTGAGAAGGACCTGTATAGTGAGATGTTTTATGCCTGACCTCCTTCATGTGACTTCAGGGTGGATAATTGGTTATCTTTTTCTCTTGCAGGGTTATGAAGGGTCACTGATTAAGTTAACATCAAAACAGGTGAGGTGCTCTCATCAGTCCTCAAAGCACTTCTGGATGACTTTCAGAAGAATTTGTTCTTTGTAGCTTTACAACAGATTTTTATTTTGTTTTTTCTACCAAATGAAAAGATGCAGGTTTGCGGTGAGTGTGTATGTTACAGTGCATTTCTTTCCTTTGCTTTCCAGCCTGTCGGGTTTGTAACCTTCGACAGTCGCTCTGGAGCCGAAGCTGCTAAAAATGCTCTAAATGTAAGCCCCAAGTTTTGTTATTTTATTTACTGATTTAATTTCTTTAAGATTTCTGCAGTTTTCTCCCATTTACATCTTCTACATGTCTTGTGCTAACCTTTTTTTTTGTTTAAACCCACAAATTATTGGGACTTGATTGTAAGCAAGATAATCTCCCTCTGAAATTTCTCAAAGCCGACCCATTTTGTCTCTTACAATTCAATGGCAGGGCCATTTTTGGAAAGAGGCCAGAATCCCGTAGCCTTACGGTAGTTTACTTTGACCTTGATACACATCCTTCTTAGTCTCATAATAGCTTTCCTCAGTTCACTGCTTTACTGTAATACCTGTCCTAGAGCCACATGTAGTTATTTGGACACATCTTTAGTAGTGTAACCTCTTATTTTTGTCACCCGATAGCCCACAATGGCAGTGTCTAACACTTCTCTCTCATAGCTTAGCATTCCTTATGAGCATCACCTCTTAGACACATCAGCAGTCACATACACACAACACACATACACCAAAATACTACTCACCTGCATGTGTGCACAATGCTTAGGGCACCAAACACAAAAGCAGGGTTAAACCACATCAAAGAAATTCCACTCGGTCTTGCTGTTGGCCCCTTTTCCTCATCTCCTTCTCCTCCTGGCTCACGCAAAGGCTGCACTCGTCCACCAGTCGCCTCTGCTTGATTTTTTTTATTTTGTCATGAGGAAAAGGAGATGCAAGCGTGTTGACGTGTCAGCAGTGTATCCTTCAGATGATGTTTTGACATCCCTTTTAGACACTTGAAAGATGCACCCTGAGTATTGAAACACTGCTTAAGGGAGGGGCCAGGTGATACTGCTAAACTATAGCCCCCATGAACTCAGCTTGCCTCCCTTACAATCATGTCCTCCTCCCCTCCTCCGTCTCTCCTCCCAGGGTATCCGTTTTGATCCCGAAAGTCCCCAGACCCTGCGCTTAGAGTTTGCTAAAGCCAACACGAAGATGGCAAAGAGTAAGCTGATGGCCACACCGAACCCCACAAATATCCACCCTGCTCTAGGAGCACACTTCATTGCACGGGACCCATGTAAGTTGTACAGCTGCCCTACTCTAGGCTCTCATCCACATTCACCTTGGCGGTGTCAGTGCTCAGTGGCCCCTGTTGCCCTCTTAAGATCTGAAGATGTTGTGGGATTAATTACATGTTTTAGGAGGGGATGTGTTGTATCTAACAAATGAAAGGACTAACTCACCTTCACATGCATGTGTCATCTCAATTCTTTAGGCAGTTGCTTTGCTTCGGTACAGCTGGGAAATTCCACTTGCAGGATTTAGTCAGCAGTGACATCTCTGCTCTCTTTGCCTAAACATCTGCTTGATCCATTAGGTTGAGACTTATGGTGGTTGACAAGTGATGCACTTCATTAAAGCCAGATTTCTCCTAGATATATTTACTGTTGTGGTGTGGAAGAGAGCCTAAAGAGGGTGGAAAACTAGAGATGGCTTAAAAGCAGCAGTTTAAAAAAACAGTAAATCCTAGAAACTTTACTCAAAGTAACATTCTTGGTACATTTAAAAAGCACATTCTCTGCTTCGAAGTTTGTTTAAAAAGATACAATTATGCTTTTAGTGCAGCAAAGAATAGTCACTTTTATCTAAATGATATGGAATGGTTAATTTACCTTAAGACTGCATTTTTAGCAGTACAAACTGACAGTAGCATTTTAATACCAGTGGTAGATCTCGAACACAAAGGCATCAGGCCTTGCTGGGTCATACTTTGAAAATGTATATGGTCATCGGCCTCCATTGACTTACGGACGCAAGCATGCATAGTTTGAACAAATGTAGCAGTGCAGTCAGCTTGTCTACTACCATCCTGTACTTCCCCAGATGATCTGACAGGGGCAGCACTGATCCCAGCATCACCAGATGCCTGGACTCCATACCCGCTGTACACCACAGAGCTGACCCCAGGCCTCCCTCACGCAGCCTTCACCTACCCAGCGGCTGCTGCCGCTGCTGCAGCCCTCCACGCCCAGGTGAGGGAGCAACCGGTGTGTTTCTCTTCTTAAAATAACCTTGAGTTTTCTGACAGAGCTGATAGCTGATGCTGACTGACACTAAAACAGAATTGCTAATGAAATGTAACACCCAAAAAGGGTTCTTGAATGGATCCCCTGTCTTGCTCAACCCAGAAATCTGTCCTGAAAAATTTTACCTGTTCAGTTGGAGCTCAGTCTAGATGAGCCAGAAAGCCATTTGGAAGTGCAAACGAGTGATATTCACTGGCCACTTTATTGGGTACACCTTCCTAGCACCAGGTTGGGTCCTGTCTTTGTTCAAGTCAGTGTTTTCATGGCATAGAATCAACATTGAATTTCTCCTTCAAGATTTTGGTCCATATTGGCATGAGGGCAGACCCCATTTGCTCTAAATATGTCTGCTGCACATCCACCACCATTTACATCGCATCCCAAAGAGGCTCTAATAGATTGCTATCTTGTAACTGCAGAGGCCACTGGAGCAAAGTGAACTTTGTCATGTTCATGGACTCATTTGAAGTGATTTATGCTGTTTAAATTATGGTTCTTGAAGTAGCCATCAGAAGATGGGTAGACTGTGGCCCAGAAGGTATGGACATGGTCAGCAATAATACTTGGATAGGCTGTGGTATTTAAATAATTGAGTCGGTACTAATTCTGACCCTACAATATGAATGTTGCAGTTGAAATCGACTCTGTTGTCCAGGTTTGGTTAGTCTGTGACTGATGGCGGTTTCCTATTCTTAGCAAAAACCAGCACCTAGTGTGGACTCCTGCTCGTCCCCATCTGCTTTAAGGTTCAATGTGTTTATAATCTTTATTGTAACAAGTTATTTTGAACCATTCTGCCTATTCTGACATCCAGCATCTACAACCATAACCGCCAGTCCATTATGCTAACCTGAGATGGTTCTGTAGGAAAAGCCCAGTAGATCAGCCCTTTCTGATGCTCAGTTTTAACGAGATGCTGAAAAGCATTGAGTTGCTGCCATGTGATTTGTCAGTTGTGGACAAGAAATTAAATTGTTCCCCATAAAGTGGGTGGTGTATATTGTCAGTTTTTGAAGTGGTAAATGTCTTGTGATGCCATTTGTAGAGAGGTTTCTCTCTTGATGCAAATCGTCACCGTTGGATTCCTTTTAGCTTTTTAACTTAAGACTCTTGGTGGACATGGGATACAACGTTTCCCTTTTAATGGCACTTTGTGCATACCCACCTTGATTTATTTTATTTAATCAGCTGTGGGCTAGAAAAAAATGGTGCAATTGCTAATCAAAGTATAGTTTTAGAATACAAAATAAAGCATTTGCACTTAGTATAGTTTTACCTATAAACATTCTATGTGGCACTTCATTTGTTTTGACATGCCAGCATCTAAATCTTTATTCTTGCAGCAAAAGGATTGTTGGGTTTAAAAAAAAAAAAAAAAACTCCCCACCATTTGCGTCATCCTGACTGTCGTACACATGTTACGGCTACCAATAAAGGAATAGGCAGGACTTGTAGTAACAATAGCAATGGAAAATATTTATGTTGGGTCATTTAAAGTTCACTGCCAGCTAACCTCCTCCAGGGTAGTGCTGCTCTGCATAGTAGGGAGTCGAAGCCTATTTTGCCTGACTCTAGAGCCAGAGGAATGTCAGGTATTTACTTGGAGAAATTGTCAGACCTGTTGAACTTCTCTGAAGGTGCCAACTAACTGTCCACCTTCTAGTTGGAGCATAAGCTGACTGGGTAGCTGCCCTAATGGGAAGGGAGGGGGGACACTTTTAATTGCATTCTGATAAAAGATCCTTAAAGTGCCCTGGTCACTCCAAATGCTCCTCTACTTACTCGTTCCCATAATACAGTTAAACAGCAAAGGTAACAGTCTCTAAATGGCTGATAACAGCATTATTAAATCTACCTGGTTGTAGTGTGAGGGAGGAAAAGAAGCTTGGGGAACATACTACTGATGAGTTTATACAAATACAAACAGACCAGCTCTGTGGAAATGCCTGACACACAGGTTCAGTTCTCCACGTTTGCATGCTGTTAATTACTTGGACAGTTGTCCTCATTAGGCAGCTAGGTGCCCCACATTCCCATGGCTTCAGTGAGCTGCGCTTAAAGGGGCAGTCCGCTCTAATTGCCTTTCCGAAGGCTGATTGCAAATAGTTATGCAGGAGTTGAAACTAAAGCTTGGTTTTGGTGTGGTGTACATGACTTTGTTTGTGTTTCTTTAGATGCGCTGGTACCCTACTCCCTCTGAGACTTCCCAGCCTGGATGGAAGTCCCGACAGTTTTGTTAGATATTTAGTGAGTAATCTTTTTTTTTGTTTTTTTTTTTCTCTCAGAGCAGTCCCCTTTCTGCTAGCCTGATGACATGCAAACTTGAAAGGCAGCATTCATTGGACACAAAATGGAAAGCTTGTTTGGTAGGAAAACCAAATTTTAATATCCCTGGCATTATAGCACATGGCTGGTGATATTCTTTGTTAGGAAATCTACATGATGTCTACAACCTGGCCCAAAAATCAATTTATTATAAGGGAAAAATCTTATGAATGTTGCATACTTTCCAACATTTTACTGGTGCTTCTGAATAACTTACAATATCAGTGAAAAGTTAATTTATTTCAGTAATTCAAATCAAAGTGAGTTGTGTATATTACATTTATTATACAGATATTTAAAGCATTTGCATCTGTTAATTTTGATTATGGCTTACAATAAACAGTGTCTTTTTAATATTGCATAACACCAATAAAAAAAAAACCTTTAAATACAGATCGCAGCCTACTACAGAATGTGCCTATAGTGCACAGTACATGCTCTTAATACTGTCTGCATTAGCATTTTGAAGTACAATGCAGTGTGGCATGGTGGTGTTAAGACGGCCCAGGATGCTTTAATATGAGCCTTCAGCTTTTCTTAATGTTGCCTGTGGTGTCATCTTCCTCTTTAAGAATTTTCCATAGATTCTCCATTGGGTTTAGGTAAGGTGAGTTTGCTGGGCAGTTGAACAGTGATGCCATGAATTGAAGCACTCTGTTTTTGCAGCGTGTACAGGTGCCTTATCCGGATGGAAAATGAAATCTTCATAAAGCTTGTCGGCAGAGCGAGGCATAAAGTGCACTACAATTTCCTGTTAGATGGCTGCTGTGACTTTGGACTTGATAAAACACAGCCGAACCATAACAGATGACATGGCTCCACAAATCGACTGTGGAAACGTCACACTCTTTAGACTTTAAAACATTGATTTCCAAAAGAAATTTAAAATACTAAAATTAACTTACTTTCATCTGAAAAGACAACTTTGGACAATGGAGCTACAGTCCAGTATTCTCAAGCCTGCTGTTATCCCTGGTGGTTGAACATGTTTTGTTTTTTTTAACCACACTTTTGTCTGCTCTATTTTCCATTGATATGTTAGTGTTCAGCAACCTTGTGCAAGGTTTCAGTGATTGTCAAATGTTACCATGATGCTGTAGACTGTAATGTAGTCTTATTTCAATTTTAAAACTTTTGTTGTGCAAAATGGTTTTCTAAGAACCTGAATTTTAGGTTTTTTATTGGCTGTAAGCCATAATCAACATTAGCTGAAATAAATGCTTAAAATAAGACTAATGAATCAGTTTCACTTGTTAAATTAAACTTTTCAATATTGTCAGAAATACACATGTATGTTCTAAGACAGGTCTGGTTCATAACTGAACATTACTTGCTTTTTCTGTATTGAAACAGTCAATTCTGTTTT
Source organism: Girardinichthys multiradiatus (assembly GCF_021462225.1). Classification (NCBI taxonomy): domain Eukaryota; kingdom Metazoa; phylum Chordata; class Actinopteri; order Cyprinodontiformes; family Goodeidae; genus Girardinichthys; species Girardinichthys multiradiatus. The sequence continues at coordinate 14,632,566 of NC_061797.1, forward strand.
GCAATTGGTGTTGATTTGGTGCACAAGAGTATTTACAGCAGCAAAAAGGAAACTGTTCAGTGGTACCAGTACATGAAATGCAATTATAGTTATTTGGGGAATTACTTTTTTGACAAAAGGGAGAAATGCAGAATATATTGAACTCTGGTTTTAAGATGATATAATCTTCATCATATCTTTTCTTTAGAAAACCCATATCCTGAGTCTTTCACAGGGGCAACAGCTGTTTTTTGGACATTCCCATGGGGTTACTTTGTGTGCACAGACATTCCTGTGCAGGTTGGGATGTGTATGAATTGGTTTGGATCAATGGAACAAAATGGTTTTGAAGAATTTCCAATAAAGTGTGGATGTAGGTGGTATCAAGTACTTTGTTTAAAATGGTTTTCTGTTTGTAATTTTCAAATTGTGTCATCAGTGGATGATAAACTCATGGATGTTGGCAGCCTTTTTCTCCATTGCTAGCATACAGTAGATATTGGTGGACAATTGCTGGAAAAGTGGATTTAAGAAAAAAAAAAACACTTAAGGTATGATAATAGGAAATGCTGAAGCATTCAGACTTTATTCCTTATTTCAGTGCCAAAATTATAAATTTTCCAAAATAAGGGCCTTTTGTGCAATTTCTTTACTACTTGCTATTTCAGTTGCTGACAGAATGTATAAAGAGAAATTCAAAAAGGACATTTTATTGCCTCTTTTAGTTTTGCTGTTGTCGTACAGACTCTGGACCACATAGATTTCATTATCCAATCTATTAAGAATCAAGTTGACTAAATGCTTACTGCTTTAATATTTATAATGCATCAAATGTACCCAACAAACTCAGTTTACTTAGTAACCAAACTGCAATGTCAGTAAACTTCTTCAAATCTGAGCTCATGTTAAAAGCCCTAGAGTCTTAAGTGACTTCAGTCTTGATATTGTGTAACTGCTAAAATGTTTCCTGATGCATTTTCACAAAATGACTTTGTTCTGAAGTTTTAGATACTGACCTTTTTGTTTCCTGTTCTTTTCAGACCTCTGGGAACCACACCTTTGTCCACCTGAAGTGAGGTTTGCCATGCTCCTCCTCTTAATTTAATCAAGTTTATTTAATGGACAATTGTGCATTATTATAAACAGTATTTATATCTCCTTCCAGTTGTCTCTGGGGGGAGTTGGATTTAAAACAATCTTGCTGTCGACAATCTGAACTAATCCTTGGCAACTACTGCGGTACCATTAGCACTTCAGAATAAAACAGAACTCATGCAAACCCAGTCAAACCCCATGAATCCTACCTGCTGAGGAAAACTGAAGTTACTGTTAAGCTAGTCCTTCCATGGGTTGCCGCTGCTTCTGGGAGGTTTAGAGGTGTTAAGTCATTGCATGTTAGTCTTTGGCATGAATTTAGAGCGCAGATTTCTGTGTATCCTAATTTTCTTAGTGTTTGTGTTGCCATTTGGCCTAGACAGCAAAATGTTTTGTTTCTTCCTGTAGAACCTTGGTCTCTTACCTCTGTGTAAGCTAGGCTGTGTTAAATGGCTTATCTCGCATGGACCCTGTGAATGCATCCCTTCGTTTGAGCAATCCCAGGCCTCTTTATCAGTGTGTCATTATTTGAGCAAAGGAAAGTGCAAACGTTTTTGTACTTTTGCGTAATGTATATTTATGCATTTTTGTGCAACTAAATAATGAACTTATATAAGTTGGATGTTTAGTCGTCTCTTGTGTTTGGTGTTAATTTTTGATCCTATACCCTGTTGAAGAAGATTTAAAGAAAAAAGTGCAATTTGTTTAAAGGAGATGTTGGAATTGGTTTGTGCCATTCAGCTAAAATGAGATTGTTTTACAGCAATCTTTCAGAATGTGAAACTGGACTACAAATGTAAAGGGTTGCTTTTTTGGAGGGGGGGGGGCATTTTGAAATGGGTAGCAGGATTAGACTGATAAAGAAATTTAGTTTGTGGTTTAGAAAATGTTTGTCATTGTATCTGCTGTGCGTAAGATGTTAAAAATCCCATCTTATGAATAAAAGAAGTGAATGCATCCTCCTGTTTAGTTTCTGTCATTTATTTGCTGCATGTCTCTGACTTATCAAAACTAAAACGCCCAGTTTTTTTGGCACTTGAATATAAACCCTGGAAGTCTGCAGCCATCAGATGTTTCCATGAATCATTGATGCGAACTTTTCATTTGTAATGCACCACTGCCTTAGTGTTGCTTTGCATCATTTGTGGAGCTGACCTCCACACTCTGACCTCTTCTTTTCTGGGAAGATGCTCTGCTCAACCAGCCATGCCGCATCCTCCAGGGACTTGACTGTACTGTGTAACCAGCTGCCTCACCAAACTGTGCTGGAGGTCTACCAGGCATGGTTCATGCACAAGCTCTGGCCTTTCACATCTGATGGAATATCAAAGATGGTTTTTAGTGATTTGATCAATTAGGCTCTTATCGTGAAAAATCTGACACCAAATAGCACATTTAAAATAAAGCTTTTGGAATGAGCATTACATGCAATGAAAATAAGCAATCCAGTGTTCCAAGGAAAAGGGATCAACACACATGAAAATATGTAAAAGATGCCATTTGGGTTTTATAAACAAATTTGAAAATAATCTTTGTCAAAGTAATTGACTGAAAATGGTCCTAAAGCCCTGATGGCTACCCTGCCTGAAGTAAATGGTGTCTGAAGATTTAGTTATTTGCCCTTTACTGAAAAACGGGTAATTTTTCACTTTCAAACAGAATATTAGAATTGACAGAAAATCAATATGAAGGGGTGTGGGGTGGAAGAGCTCACATGGACCTGAGTCTGTTTCATCAAAGGACAACAGCTGCATATCACATCTATATAATTCTTTTTTTTTTTTTTTATTCCCCAACCTCAGAATGGTCAAGATGGGTTTATGGGGGAAACATACTGGAACTCCAAGCTGCAGAAATCCATGTACCTTAAATATTGTTTTAAAGTCCATCCATCCATTGTCTCCTGCTTATCTGGGGTCAGGTTGTGGGGGAAGCAGCCTTAGCAGAGAGACCCAGACTTCCCTCTCCCCAGCCACTTGGGCCAGCTCGTCCAGGGGAATCCCAAGGCGTTCCCAGGCCAGCCGAGAAACATAGTCCCTCCAGCATGTCCTGGGTCTTTCTCTGGGCCTCCTCCCGGTGGGACATGCCCGGAACACCTCACCAGGGAGGCGCCCAGGAGGCATCCGAGCCACCTCAACTGGCTCCTCTCGACGTGGAGAAGCAGCAGTTCTACTCTCTCCCTCCTGGATGACTGAGCTTCTCACCCTATCTCTAAGGGAGAGCGCAGACACCCTGCAGAGGAAACTCATTTCGGCCGCTTGTATCCGTGATCTCGTTCTTTTGGTCATGACACAAAGCTCATGACCATAGATGAGGTTAGGAACGTAGATCGACCGATAAATCGAGAGCTTCACTTTTTGACTCAGCTCTCTCTTCACCACGACAGACCGGTACATCCCGCAGCACTGATCAGTCTGTCGATATCCCGCTCCATTTTTCCCTCATTTGTGAACAAGACCCCAAGATACTTAAACTCCTCCACTTGAGGCCAATACCTGCACCTAGAAATTCTGTCCATAAAAGTTATGAACACAAAGGGCAACCTTGGCGGAGTCCAACCCTCACCAGAAATGAGTCCAACTTACTGCCGGCAATGCGGACCAAGCTCTGACACTGGTCATACAGGGACCTAACAGCCCCTTTCAAAGGGCCTGGTACCCCATACTCCTGGAGGTACCCCCCACAGGATTTCCCAAGGGACACGGTCGAACACCTTCTCCAAGTCCACAAAGCACATGTGGACTGGTTGGGCGAACTCCCATGCACCCTCCAGGACACTGCTGAGGGTATAGAGCTGGTCCAGTGTTCCATGGCCAGGACGAATACCACACTGCTCTTCCTGAATCCGAGGTTCGACTAGCCGACGGACCCTCCTCTCCAGAACCCCCGAATAGACCTTACCAGGGAGGCTTAAAAGTGTGACTCCCCTATAGTTGGAACACACTCTACGGTCCCCCTGTTTGAATAGGGTGACCACCACCCAGGTCTGCCAATCCAGTGGAACTGCCCCCGATGTCCACGCGATGCTGCAGATTTGCGTTAGCCAACACAACCCTGCCACATTCAGAGCCTTAAGGAACTCCGAGCAAATCTCATCCATCCACGGGGGCTTTACAACCGAGGAGCTTTTTAATCACCTCGGTGACCTCAGCACCAGAGATTGGAAAGCCCGCCCCAAGGTCCCGAGACTCCGCTTCCTTATTGGAAGATGTGCCGGTGGGATTGAGGAGGTCTTTGAAGTACTCCGCCCACCGACCCACAACGTGCTCCGGTAAGCCGCATCGGCAATAGAGGTGTGGAACATGGCCCACTCCGACTCAATGTCCCCTATCTCCCTCGGAATGTGTTTGAAGCTCGCCGGAGTTGGGAGTTGAAGCTCCGCCTCATGGGAGACTCCGCCAGGCGTTCCCAGCAGACCCTCAAGATTTGTTTGGGTGTGCCAGATCTGACCGGCATCCTCCCCCACCATCGGACCAGCTCACCACCAGGTAGTGGTCAGTGGAAAGCTCCGCTCCCCTCTTCATTCGAGTGTCCAAGACATGGGACCGCAGACCAGATGACACGACAACAAAGTTGATCATCGAACTGTGGCCTATGGACACCCTTATGCTTGAACATGGTCTTAGCTATGGACAATCCATGACGAGCACAGACGTCCAATAACAAAACACCACTCGGGTTCAGAAAGGGAGGGCCATCTTCCCAACCACACCCCTCCAGGTCTCACTGTCATTGCCAACGTGAGCGCTGGCTCTTGGGACGTTGTTTTAAAGTAAAATTGACTATTGCAAAGGATCCATATTTATAAAAATATTTTTTACCAAATGAACATCCCAGTCATTTAATGACTCCTATGGGGAAATGATCATCATTGAGATGTCATAGGTCTATATGGTGGTGGAGTTGTTACCCCTGTTGCATCACAGCAACACTTTGTGGGAAGTTTGAATGTTCTTTTTGTGCATATGTAGGTTTTTATTCCAATAACATTCATGTTGGTTAATTGGACATACCAGTTAACACGTGTTTTGTGTGTCCCTGTGATGGACAGATGACCTCTCCAGTGTGTACCCTACCTCTCTGTGTAGTGGAAAATGTGCACCAGTCCCTCCTGCAAAGATTAAGCAGGTATAGAAGATGGATGTCAATACTTCAGAAAGCTAACAAATGTTTGCATTTTATTAAGTGTCTATGTGTAAATCGATTTTTGTGGGACTTGTAGAGCAATTGTTGCAGCTGATTAAAACTTGAGGGAGGGTTTAACAAAATGGTAGAAAAAAAAAAGAAAATATTCAAATTTTTGTGTAGCAGACTTTGACGCCCTCTACTGGCCAAAAATCAAAACGCAACTGAAGCTCGTTATCTCAGCTCTCGATTGAGCAACCTGTCACAACTATCCAGTGGTAATTGATTATGTGTAGTTGAATTAATTATGAACTGTCCAGGTAAATATGCAGAAATAATTTCCAGACTCAGTAGGATTTCTATACATTAATTAAAGAAAGAAAATCGTATTATTTTCATGTGTTTGTGAATGTGATCTCTATTGTTTCTCTTTTAGAGGAATAAAAGAATTTAACATATTAGAATATTTTGGATATATTGGTACTTGGAAGCATGAACTTACAAGTTATCGGGCTGTTGCTGAGGAAGAACTTTTTATTGGACCTATATTTCAAGTTCCACTATGACAAGACACGTTCTGTTTTAGCTTTAAGGTTTCATATGTCACCCCGAGATTATTAGTGGCCACCATTTTCTCTTCTTCCTCCCCTTATCCCGTGACCCCATGAGAGCAAACCTGAGAGTAATGTCAGAAAAAAGTAAAGTGTCTGTTACAACATATTTATTTTTATTATGATGTTCATTAATCAAAGCGTGAAGGTAAACAATCAAGAACATCCATTGTCATGAAAGTGTCTGAAGATTGCAAAATTGGGTAATCTCTGCATTTTAACATTGTGCAATTGTTAATCCAAACACATAGTCCAAGTCACTGAAGTAATGCAACATGGTGAGGTGAGGAAAGTGTTAAATTATTAAGCAAGTGTATGTGTTAAGACCCACTGACTCTAAACTTTGCACAACCACTTCCAGTGCATATCTTTTGGAGCGTAACAGAGACTGAAATCCTTACCTATTTTTCAATCAAATCAATCAAAACTTTATTTATAAAGCACTTTAACATACTTCAAGGCATTGAGCTATGTTACTGATTATGCTCTCTGGAGTTTAAAGCAGTGTAAAAAGATGAGTTTTTAAAAGACTTTTAAAATCAATGAGTTTAGGCAGACATCACAGAAATAAGGACACCGTTCCAGAGTTTCAGACCTGTGGTTGAAAAGGTTTTGTCAGCCCTAATCACAAGTTGAGTCCTTGGAACCACAAAGAGAATTTGATCTTCAGATCTCAGAGCTCTACAAGGATAACTATATAGGAGCTCAGAAAGATAAGGAGGTAGCAGATTATTTAAAAAACGAGTGAAATTTTAAAAACAATTTCTTATGAATCCCAAATGTGAAAATTTAAAAGAAGCAACCCTTATCACCTTCCCTGCAGGAGGTGTCAATGCTGAAGTCCAATGTTCACAAAAATTAAGAAAACTATGTTGTGGAGAGGAGGTGTGGGGTCAGAGGTCAGCTCTCTGTCTTTTTTGCAGAGGCTTCCCTGGTTCAAGTTCTTTAATCCCCTCCTGGCACTTGTCAAGGCCAATGAAAGGGAGTCTACGGACGTGAGAGGTCCTCCACGTGGAAGAGTCCCAGGTCGTTTGAGGGCTAGAAGAGCTTTCTGCAACCTATCTAATGATACCCAGGCAATTGCATTGAGTCACTGACTTGCAGCAATCCAACCTCCTGAACAAGCACGTAGCAACACTGGACAGTTGATAGGATTTAGTTGTTTACTTAGCAGAAATCTCTCATACCGAGAGATGCATGTAACCATGGTAAAGAGGAGAACTCTCCTTTTACAGGACAAAATCTCAAGCAGAACCTGGCTCAGTGAAAGGGACCATCTGCCATGATCGTCTAGGTGTCTGAGAAGACAAATCAGACACAAAAAACAGATGTCCAAGAGTACTTTCAATGCTAAAGAAAAAGAAAGTTAATAACATCAGTAGCTCCTTTGGTGGCTTCATCTAGGACTAAACTTATATAGCACTTTACCAGTCACACACACCGCTTAAAGCACTTTACACTAGAGCCACATTCACCCAATCACACTCACTTAACACTCACACATTCATACACCGATAGGTAGGCAACTTGAGGTTAAGTGCCTTGCCCAGGGGCACATTGACATATGGCAGGAGGAAGCTGGAATCAAACCGACAACCTTCTGATTGCAAGACAACTACTCTTCCTACTGAGCCACAGTCGCCTGTTTAAGTGTTCCCTTTATTTTTTTGAGCAGTGTACGAAGATTTTCACAGCAGTTACTCATCCAATGCCAACCTCAAGAAAGGTGTCACAGCAAACAGAACACCCAGCCAGATGTAGCTTTTACAAGAGAAAACAAAGTTAAAAGCTAAAATAACACCAAATAATGCCAAATTGGAGAGTAGAGTAAGAAAAAAGAGTGAGAAAGAGTGGTCAGTATGTCATCCAGCAGCCTAAGGCTATAGCAGCTTTAGGACAAAGATAGTGTAGCTTAGGTAACCTTAGCCACTCCAACTTTAAGCTTTATCAAAAAGGAAAATTTTAGGCCCAGTCATAAAAGTAGACAGGGTGTCTGACTAGCGGACAAAACCTCGGAATTGGTTCCACCGTAGAGGAGCCTGAACTAAGAAATCTGGCTTCCATTGTACTAGTAAACCACTAGTAAACCTGCAGTCTAAGAGCAAAGTGCTCAATGCATGTGTTCCTAACTTTTATCTGATTTTCACTAATGTGCATTAAAGTATATTGTTGGACTGACACCGACACCAGTTCAACATCAGGGTGCATATAGAATCCCAGACTTTGACATTGTTGCTCCACCGTTTATCGATATATATGGACCTCGCTTTGGGATTGCCCCTGTTGCGTCAATGTCTCTATCCAGCCGCACAGGAACCCCAAAGCCATCGAGCTCCAAGTCTGAATCTCTGTCGCTCTTAGAAAGCCAAGTTTCAGTTAGGGCCAACACACAAGCATCCTTCTATTCACGAAGGTAAAGGACGTTAGCCTGGAGCTCATCCGTTTTGTTTCGAAGGGACTGAACTTTCGAAAGAATCATGGTGGGAGGCGGTATACGTATAATCTCCGCTGCCGCATCCTCGGGAAAGTCGATAAATAGAGGACAAAAGAAGTGTTTGTCTTGAAAAAAATCCTCTGTCAGCATCTGAGCGCCAGCATGTGCGGCTTGCCATCTGCCAGGCTTGCTCCTTTGTTGGTATATTTCATTTTTACTGTTTTTAATTAGCTTATGTGTCTGCTCTTCTGGTCAATCATTGCCAAGCTCTCTTACACATTGGACATTACCATTAGTCAATTATGAAATGGACATCTAAGGACAAAGCCTCAAACTCATCACCGTTCCTCTCTGACAAACCAGGTATGCATTGTACTTTTCAGCTGTCTGCAAAGAAAGCATTTGTGGAGACGGGGAAACGAGGTGGTGCTCTGGTGAGGATTAAGGCCTTCCAGAGGTCATCTGAGGACAACCCCTGATCTTGTGGGAGTTCTTTTTTTTCTTGTGCTGGCTCCAGCTTGTTGTTCCTGGCACAGCAATGGACCAGACTCACCTGTCGCCGGTTGCAGCTCCTCCTCTCAGTCGTTCTCGGCAGCTTAACTGCAGTGTGGAGCTCAGTAATCTTTGTCTGCTGAGTAGGCCCTGAATTAGGCTGAATTTACTATGTATTTATGTATGTAAATTGGATGTTGCTTTTTATTTGTAAAGTGCCTTGAGACGTGTTTTGTTGTGAATTGGTGCTGTATAAATAAACTGAATTCAATTGAAATTGGTATAATCCTATAAAATCTTACTTTTCTGTTGGATTTAAAACTACTACCTCTACTACCTCTATCAAAGAAGATTTTTTTCCACAATTTGCGCACACTTTTCCTATGTTACAGTTCTTAAAATAAAAAAATCTGAATATGTTAAAATCAGAATTAACCCATCAGACCTGAAAATCTGCACCAACCAGGAAAATACTGATTGTTAAATATCTGGTTGTGACTACTTCGATGCAAAGTATAAAGAAAATAGTAACTGATAAACTTTTAAACTGTGCCGTAGGTTATCAAAATACAGCACATCTTAAAAATGTGATTACATTTTGAGTTTTACATTAAGTTTTCTGGCCCATCATGCACAGTGACACCATGGTCGTTAAAGCAGGTATTGGTACTTTTGGCCGGGTTCGTAGGTGCTAAACCCTGTAAACGAAGTCAGCATCTCCATAAAGCTTGTCAACAGAGAGAATCATGAAGTGCTTTAAAATATCCTATTAGACAGCTACACTTTGAACATCTGCTGGCGGACAAACACCAACAGATCAATGGCTCCCCAGATCATCACTGGCGGTGGAAACCTCACACTGGACCACTAGCAGCTTGGATTATGTGCCTCTCTGCTCTTCCTCCAGACTTAGCTTGATTGCCAAATAAAATTCAAAATGTATTTTTATCTGTAAAGAAGGTTTTATACCACTGAGCACCACTCCAGTCCCTTTTCTTCTTAGCTCAGGAATGATGCATCAAACATTGACTCTATTTCAAGAGATTCTTAAACAACGGTTGTCACAGTGTAGTCAAGTCAAGTTTATTTATATAGCGCTTTTCACCAACAAGGCACTCAAAGAGCTGTACACAAGGAAAAACACCACAATACAGAAAATACAGAAATTCAAACACAGAAAAACAAATCATATGATACTAATAATCGTTGGGATTAATAATTAATAATCCTTCCAAGTCTACTGGTAGAAAATGGTTCCAAGCCACTCTTAATAATAAAGCATCTTATGCTAGAAGAAGATGATAATATTGATAGTCTCATCATTCCACTGAATTCTAACTAGGGAAGCTGAGTCACTGGTACAAAACAGCTTTAATCCACATTTTCAGGTGCTAATAATATATTGGTTTTACTGGTACTGAAGTTGAACTAAGTAATAACAGTCCATTGTAGTCTAATAAAGCTGGGTCATTGGTGTAAGAGCAGCTAAAGTCCAAATGACTAATAATGTTTGGTTTTCGCTGGTAATCATTCTGATAAAGCTAAAAATCTATAAAAAAGTAATGAAATCACACAATTAGGTGCAGGGCTAAGCAACACACAAGTAGTAAAGATTTTGCAAGAGTGCGGTGGAATCCTGGGGGTGCGAATATATAACTGTGAGTGTGTGTGCAAGAATTAGACTCTCAACACAGATAGAGTTGAATAGAGTAGAATGTCCTTGAGGAGAGAGATGGAAGTTTTCTCAATCGACCGCAAAGTCTTATGTGGGTCACAGCTGTTCGGGGGTGCTGGGAAAGAGCGCCATGTTTACATAACATCCAGGAGATATTTTGTCACTTAGAAGAAGTTGCCAAGGCCATGTTGGGGCACCAGATTTAGAAAAACAATAAATGTTGTGGTTCAAGGAGTTGTGTGGATTTCCAACCACTTTAAGAGTTTTTACTGTTATCTCTCAATTGCGAATCCAAATATCCAAATTTTTGGGACTTTCCCGCAGTTCTGGAGCAAACAACCTTCTCCATGATTAAATCCTTTCACCTCTGAGTCCAAAAGCCCCTTCCAGGCTACGATTCTGTAGAACCGTATCCAGCTTGCGGCTTAGATCTCTTAACAATTCAGTCTGAGCATTGATCGCTCTGCAGATTCCATCCTGCATCAAAGGCAGCTTTGGGATGCTTTGAACAGCTGCCCACGTTTTGCTACTCACTCGATAAGTCAGGTAACCGCCGGCTCCAAAAAGCAGAAATCCTGTTATCAAAAATCCAAATATATAAACGTCTTCTGCGTCCTCAACCCACATTGTAGTCAAGCACACAAGCTTCCACTGTTGCCTGGAATCCATTGTGTATCCAGAGAAGAATGTACCAGCTGGGCAAGAGGGTTCTCCTTTACCGTCTTCCCGTGGAAAAATGTTGATCAATTGCATTGAGAGACCAGCTGACCAAATCCATAATTTGCAAATTTGGAAGATATGTCAAATGAGGCTCTGAGAAAAACACAGACAAAAGCAGATGCAGAAGCAGGCAAGAGGGAGGGAGAGAAAACATGTGCATCCTCCACTGAGAGCACAGCAAGAGTAGCCCATGTCCTGGATACATCTGTTTGTGGTGGCTGTAGAAACACTAACAACAGCAACAATCCACACCTTGTGAACTTATAAATGGGCTTTGGCTAACTATCCTCTCAAGGATGCAGTTTTCCCTGCTTGTGCACAATTTTTCCTTCCACTAAATGTTCAATTAATATGTGTGGATACAGCACTCTGTGAACAGCCAGCTGCCTTAGCAGTGACCTTTTGTCATTTTACCCTAAATTTGGAGGATGTCAGAGTGTCTGGGTGAATGACTCTTACTTCGACAGTCTTCTCCATAATTGTGTTGGCCATAACTTACTTATTCTGTGATAAAAGTCCATTCTTTATTGGTCTTGTGTAATAATCAAATTTTCTGGAAAACTACATTTTTGAGTTTTGATTAGCTGTAAACCATAACCAACTAAATTAACAGAAAATATATTACTCTGTGTCTAAGAAAAATCTATTTCACGTCTTCAACTGAAGCTCTTGAGCTCTTGGGGGAAAAAGAGAAGATGTGAAATCTGCTATTATATCAACAAAGATTGGTGTTCTGATGTCAGTGTTACAAAAGACATGTTAGTCCTCATCTGGGTCTATTTTTTGTGGATTTTTTTTTTTTTTGTGGCACTAGTGCCCTCTATTTCTGTTATTTTTTCAAAATAGGCAGACAGGAAGTGAGGTGGAGACGTCTTCCACTAGAAGTTCACCCAGCTCACAGTGCTCACCTCCACCTGTCATTGGATCACCAGCTTCCTGATGGTCCAGTAGCAACAGGTGCACAAGAACCATCAGCACTGGCGCCCCTCAAGGGTGTGTTCTCTTCCTACTCTTCTTCACTTTGCACACAAATGACTGCACCTCACCGGACCAGTCTGTGAAACTCCTGAAGTTTGCAGATGACATCACTGTTACTGGACTGATCCTGGACAGAAATGAGTCTGCATACAAAGAGGAGGTGGATTGGTTGGTCCACTTGTGCGGTCAGAACCACCTGGAGCTTAACCTGCTCTAGACAGTGGAGATGACAGTGGACTTCCAGAGAACATCCCCCTACACTCCCTCCCCATACCATCCTGATACCACTAATACCACTGTGTCTACTGTGGATCACTTCCGGTTCAGTAACATCTTTCTCTGGACCTGACCTGGTTCTCATACATAGAGACTGTTCAGAAGAAGGCCCAGCAGAGACTTGTTATCGATGTATGAATTTGTATGTATGATTCTGTGGCTTTTTCTAATCTCAAATTAAAGAGACAATTAAACATTGTCTGTAAGGTCAAAATGGCCTAAAACGTATACATGGATAACCTGCCACATTCACAATATCAGTCATCAAGAGTTTATTCAGTATACATCTTTTCCACATAAAGGATAATAAAAAAAATAAAAATAAAAATAAACATCTCACTTTAATAGAGATGATTTAGAAGTTCTGCAGTTATTAAGGCAGAATAAAAATGCACCGTGAAAAAAAGAAATCCATATTCATATATATCCATATATAACTTCATCTTTATTTATTGTATTTAAATCGATGTTTAACAGTAAGGGGATGCAAGGTCAAGTCTAGATAGAAAAGTTGATGGATTAAACAACATGGTATAATTATTTACTTATTAGTCAGCAATCCCCTTTACAGTGGTTATATACAGTAGGTGGTCAATGCAAAACTTTCACAAAAACCCTGCATACATTGTTTGATTATATTGTTTACCATAAAACAAAACGTGGCTGAAATCAAACTTGGGACCACCAGAACTGTGGGCAATAGCTACTTTTTTTATATTCACCGAATATACAAAGACCTATATCATGCAGGCTATATAAAATTTTATATATTTCAATTCAGGTTAAACCCAAAACATCGAGTTAAAAATGTTGTAAACATTACCTACCTGTATCTGAGCGAACTTTATGGCATATTCGCTCCCTTTTCACAACCGCGTCCTCAAAGACCGACCCGATCTGATAAGATGTGGCCCTTTTGGCTTCTGCACGCTTTAGTCCACTATTGACAAATACAAATGCATGAACGAACTCCATGTATACATTTGATGGTTGTCTCTGTACAACACATCTGGATGACAAGCACTGGCCGTTTTTCGCTTTAGTTAAATTTGCAGTCTAGTCTGCGCTACATTGTGCTGTTAATTGCGATTCCCGTGCTGTCCCGTGATGTTACATCAGCCATGTGCGATGACAGCAAAATGTACAATAATATGGGGGTATAACAGCCCTTGTAAGCTTGTGAAAATGATGAAAACATTGATTAAACCCTTACTGAGATGCAAAAATATGTAATTGAATTAGTGTGTTAGTAAGGGATGCTGGCCTTTTTATAACGTCTTACAAGTTTCATATTAAAACAAAATTATAAGGTCAAAATAGATCTATTTCTGTTATCTTTCCACTGTCATAATTTAGAATCCCAAGGGACCGCATGATTCGTTGTCGCATTCTTTGATGTTGAGCACGTGAACAGACGGAGGCCCTCGAGGCTCACTCTTTCGTCCTGCACACGTTCAGCAGATTAGGACTAATTAGCTGCTAACAGACTTCATAAAAATGGTCTTTCACGTCAGCCAGGGGTCGTTATTGTGACATTTCTTTTAGGCTGTCTGTCCACATCATGGCGTTTTCCCTGGTGAGTTAAAAAAAAAAAAAAACTGAAGCAGCTTTAAAAAAAAAAAAAAAAGTTTACGGTCACGCTAAGGTTATCATCTTGAGCTTTTGTGCGCCATATATAAACCAACGCAGACGTTTTTGAAATAACTAAGCACGACTTCTAATAGAACCTTATTATTTTTGGTTTAAAACATGAATGTAGCCTTCGTCGTAAATTCAGGGTCATTTCCCCCCAACCTTCATTGCTTTTTGCTGCTTCTTCCCATAGAGAAACGATACCCGCAGGCCTGAGAGCCCGGACACCGACTCTCCGGCTCTGTCCACCTGCAGTAACGCAGACATCTTCCGCAGGATGAACACCATGCTGGGCAACGCTCTGGACTTCACCGGGGTGTGCACCACTCCTAACAGCACCAAGCACAAACCAGACCTGCTCTGTGGTAAAGTCACTTTTCACTCATAAACTGGAGGGTTTTTTTTTTCACTCGTAAATGCAAAGTTTGTGTGTTTGCACTGAAGTAGAAATTCACCATCGACTGGAGCTTTGAATCAATCTTCTATTGACACTGGTTAGGGATTGGCAGGGGAAATGTTTCTTTTTATTCATTTAATGAGTCTAAACTAAAAGATAAAAGCGCCCACCGTTTTGGTTCAATGAAAATTTTAGGTTTTCAAGCGTTTTGTAAAATGTCATGCATATTCTTGAGTTTGGAGTAATGCTTTTAAATAGGTTACATTGTAAAATAGCATTTTAAAGTGTAAAGTTACACTTTAAATCTATTTCTAAGTTCCAGGTCATGCAACTAAAGATCTATTTGAAATGCCTGACTTGATGGTTGCTATACCCAACTTTTTTAACTAACTAGGACAACTAAATTGGACACGCTGCTGTATTAGCTCATCCCTTCCACACAAGTTTACCAACACAAGTTGAATAAAAGTGTCTAATAAAATATTAGTTTTTTTATACTGGTGTCTACCATCTGGCACAAAGTGTACCAACCAGCATATGCAACGAAATGGCAATGTTCAGTATTTGAGAGAAATCTAAAAACCATTAGCTCAGTTGGGTTTTATTATTTCTTCATCTTGAAAGCCTCACACTTTGGCATTTGTGGCATTCTATTTAATAACTTCCAGATTACTGTAAAAAAATCTTTTCTTTTAATTCAAAAGCTTTTATACTATTGATATTAAATTGTGGTTTGTCTGAAAGCTTTCAATGTAAAAACATGCCAAAAGGTTACCATTGCAGTATCTTACACATGACATTAATTCAAGTGATGCAATCAAACGCGGTAATATAAATGTCATGTCAAGAATGCAAATGCATGAACTGTTGAAATGGAGCGAGTTTTATGTAAATCCACACAAGCCAAAAACTACAAAACCCAAGTGCAAAATGCAAAACTCCAATATAGCCCATTTCAGGTTAAATGTTGCTGCTGATGGAGTCAACTTTTACTTTGCCCATTCAAGAATAAAAACTTCTTTGCCTCATCATTCAGTTGCCAACAGCTGATTCATGCTGAATCACAGATCTGCGGCACTGCAGCAGTTTTTTTTTCTTAACCCTGAGTAATATTTGCCAAGCAAGAAGCTTCCAGTTCCTATTTGAATTACTAACTTGCTGGATTTGTCTGTCCTCAATGCAACGTCACGCCAGTTTGATAACGCTCCAAAGGTCAAATGTTTCACAACTTTCATTTGAAAAAAGTAAATTTGATTCTGGTGCAAACCCAGCTAACTCCTGCTTTGGCTCTGGGCCCATGCTTCGCAGCTCTGTGTTGCTGAATCAGGGGGAGTAACTGGAAGCTGGAAGCTTTCCAGGCATGGAGAGGGAGGGGAGGAGTTTGCAGCGCTCTCTGCACAGTCCTCATCATCTGATCAGTCAGCTGCCTCTGATGCAAGCCTTTGCACATTTGGTTTTTCTGTTTTTTAAATTTTTTTATTTCTAAGGTAAAATCACAAAATACTTGTTTCAAAAACATTTCTCAGCATCCCAGAATGAAAGGTATTGTTGTGCCAAAGTTTGCTGAGTCATTCACTTCATTGTGCCTCCCTCCTTCCCCTTCTGCCTCTCAGGAAATCAGACTAGACCAAGTAGGCAGCAGCACCGGCAGGTGTCACCCTGCTCATTGAGACGAGTGAACTGCTTCCTTCTACAAACCAATAGCTTCGACTGGAATTTTTCATTACACAGTTGTTAAGCAGGGGAGGTGGAGGAGGGTGAAGCTGATGTCATTAGAAGGGGTGTGCGAGTGCATCAGCAGCCATGTCACATGCTGCTAGGTGGGTCAGTGATGCGGACAGAGATGCATGGCAGTTGCAACAGGCACAGAGGCAGCAGGTTTGGTCCGCCGTCAGCTAGGGTAGGGGAGACGTGGTGATGATGATGATGATGAGGGAAGTTTTGTTTCCTTAGTTTCTCTTCATAGGAAAACACTGTGCCAGCAGACCCTCACCCTGCTCTTTTCTTTGTAAAGCAGGCTGACTGATCTATCTGTTAACGCTTCTCTCTTTTCTTGTTTGCCAACTGGATCTTGGATCTAAAGAATCGGAGCTGGCTGCTGTGGGAAGCAGGAGAATGCTTTTCCCCAACTGTACCAGTATTCCCAGCTCCCAGGACATCCCTTTATCCCGGGGCCCATCGGATGTCACGGACCTGGGCCTTGGGCTCCAGTCGCTCCGTCTGTCTGGCTGGGACCGACCGTGGAGCAGCCAGGAGGCAGACTCACGTTCTCCCTCATCCCAGGTTCAGACCAGCACCTCCTCCAGTAAGTGTTTCAGGCAGAATGTATCTAGGATTCACAGCCAATCTCATGGCTTGGTCTCATTTTCATGTTGCAACATTCAGCCTGTTTCTGTACATTAAAACCTGTGATGGTTCTGAGTGGGAGCAAGCTGTGGCATTGCTAAGGATGATGTGGCAGTTTTGCTTTGCTGCGTCTGTAGCCAGCGAATGGGTACAAAACAAGCCTGTAGAGCTGCTTTCGTTTTGATACACCAGGTAATGTTGTAGTCTTAACATGAAACTCTTGCCTGTCAGCCATATTTAATTAAAATGTAGTTTTTGGGTTTGTTAAATGCTGTTTTTGGCCTCCCAGTCCTGGCTGGTCACTTTAATGCTGACATTACCTGGGTGCTACTGGTTATGCATAATTTGTTGTGACACCATTTTTATCTTAATGGCCTTCATTACTGAATGTCCAAACAAACCCACTTGACCCTGTTCAGTGGTACCTAAACTGAGCCTGTAACAATGAATGGTACCCCAGCTCAATAAGCCTACTCAGTTAACAAGGAATGAAGGCAATCACTGAACTGGTTTGGAACTGGCCTGCTGTTCTAAAAAGTCTAGGGTTTATTTTTAACTTCCTAGTTTCAGATCTCAAATGGACCTGTAAATGTCACCCCTTATTGGGTTTTAGGTGGGTAGAAGCCAACTGGCTTATCTGATGCTCTGTAGGCTAAATTACCATTGAGCTGATGAATTCAGCACAACAGCCTTTTTTATTCAGTTGCAAAAATACATTAAAGGAAGAAAGATGCAACTTTTGGGAACTTTATGCAGCTTACTCACTGACAAATCAATGTCCCATTTTCTTAAGATTGCACTGCTTGCAAAATGGATATCTACACACCAGGCTTCTTGGTAACACTTTAAATGTCTCACCTACCAGTGCTGGGCATGCTGAACAATCCTTTCACTAGCATCCTTGGGAAGCCCCCAGGCTATTTGCCCCATGAGTCCATGAGCATGACCGCTGACTTCCTGGAGAAGTTCCCAGGAATGGCGCGCATGGCAAACCGACTGGACTCAAGCTCCTTTTTGGACTCTCGCTCCAGCAGTCCTGAAGACTCTGAGACCAGTGGGTTTAGCTCAGGCTCAGACCACCTCTGCGACATGCTGGTAAGATGCATGATTGACTGCAAATCTTGTATCTGTTGGATTGATTAGAAATTATGGCTAAATGATTTGATTTGAATGTTTATTATAGTCAAACATCTACATTGTCCACCCTTTTACAAGCAGACTAGGTTTTCCTGAAAAACATGTTCATGAAGGATTTAGTTTAATAACATTAACCGACTCTTGGACAAGCAAATTCATTTGATTATGAGTTAGTCAGAATGTTGTAAGGCAAATCATCTCAATGGATGCCTGATCTTTTCCATATTTTGAATGAATCCATCATTAAGCTAATCCCTAAATGTACTTAGTTTTTGCATCCATTACTGAAGGATGGAGAGTTTTTGTATTTTCTTCCACTTTGTACTTGTTTGCTCAGCAGAGGTTGTCCTTTCCTTTGAAGAGCAGAGGTTTGACTTCAGTCTTTGACATATTGGCAGAATAATTGCTCACAAAGCACTGTAAGAATTGCTCTGATTGCACACAAGGGACCTCTTCATTGGAGTGTCTTTAAAAAAACAAAAACACTTTACATCAATTTGGCTTCTGCCGAGTAATCAAAGCTCATTATAAGTTTCTTTTTTCCTCCCTCAAAATTAACACATGCATGTCTGTTGTCCTAATGAACTTTTTTTTTTTTACCTGAATGATTTATACTTGCTCAACACTTATTGCAGAGATGTATTGCCTATTCCCTTAGAAATAAAAAGCAGTCCTGCTGGAGCAACAAAGGTTAATGCAAGAAATACTTTACCTCACAGCTTAAACTGTCCAACACTAGAAATGACCTGTAAGATTTCCTGATCAAATCAAAGCTGGCAAAGAGCAGAGACCTTGGTTACTTCATCAAAAAGTGTTTCAAATGTTCCCAAAGGCTCCACATTCAGGCTTTTATGGACTAAGTGGTCATTGGTCAAGAAGTTGGATCCTGTTGATTCTAATGTCTTATTTTGTTGCAGACTTTGATGTTTTTATGAATTTCTTGCTATACGATTTAATAACTAGAAGACGTTGGCAGACAAGTTGACTTAAATTCATTCCCAACATCACACCTTTATCCTCATGGTGTGCTTTGCTTTGGCATTCTTCTTTTAACCAGCATGCACACCAGTGGTTTGGTTATGATCTGGTTCAAACACCTGAGATCTACCAAATGGATTTATGGTCAAATTCATTTTGTCAGTGTAGTTTTTTTTTTTTTTTTGCCCATCTCTACTGTAAATTGTCTGGACATGTCTTCCTCTGCAGTCAACTCTCCGGATTTCCCCTCCTCTGCCTTACGTGACGTCCAACATGCAGAAGGACCTGCTGCGACTGAGTTCACGACTGGACTCCCAGGACACAAGCTCTCCTCTGACTCCACCTCCCAGTGCCAGCCCCGCCTCAACAATTTCCCGCCGCTGGCGCACTGGCTCCCCATGGCCGGGGTCGGACATGTTCGACCAGTCGGATGATACGTTCAGCATCGAGAGGGAGGCCCGCCTGCACCGACAGGCTGCAGGTATGCTTGTAGTTTTGTTCAATACCCTTATGCTCTTTAAAGATTGGAGCAAACTCATGTACCCGTTTCTTTGCATGCATCAGCTGTGAATGAGGCCACATTCACTTGGAGCGGTCAGCTGCCCCCCAGAAACAACAAGGATCCCATTTACTCCTGCAAGGTCTTTCTTGGTGGCGTGCCCTGGGACATCACTGAAGGTGCGTCTGAAAAGAAACCATAAAATGTTCCGTTTGCCTGCATTTGAGTACAATTTCCAGTTGGATTAACTACTGCAGTGGGATTTATCTCAGGAAAAAATGCATATTTCAACCGTAGTTCTGTTGAGCTACAATAAGTCATTTAAAATAACTATAAACTGTGTTATAAATTCAACAAATATGCCAAGAATGGCAACTGAAAAAACGACTAAAAAATGGCAATTTTTTCTTTTTGAGAATTGCAGCCTTCCACATTAAAACGTTGCTTTTTCATAGCTGACTTCTGTTTCCAGCTGGACTGATCAACACCTTCAGTGGGTATGGCCCTCTGACTGTGGAGTGGCCAGGTAAGGATGGAAAGCACCCGCGCTGCCCTCCCAAAGGTAATGTGGCTAAAGGTAACGGCAAGCTGGTAGGCTAATTTACATTTTCTCTCCTGGTTTTAGGGTGGACACATGTGGTGAGCATTGCACTAAATCCTGGTGGGTTTATCTGGTTTATGCTAGAAGAGCACTCCTAGATGGTGGTTCTGGGCATAGTTAGGAGAAATGTGGTGATGGGTGGCGTGCTAAATAGATTTTTATTATCGTTTTTTGAATGGTGAAACTGGTTGTGTTCATCAAAATGGATGAGTCAAGTCATTTAAAACTTTAATCATCGTACATTTTTATCTGTAATAGATCTGTTGTAGTTACAGTGGCAAAGATGATGGGAATTACCAGTTTTCTGCCTTAAGTTTTATTATATTTACATTACTTTTTAGCTCAACATGTCATCTTTTCCTACTCGTATCGAAGATCAGTTTTACTTGTATGTAGATTTTATTTTATTTTTTTAACACATCACAACCCAAGTTTCATTTAGTTTGAGTTTTGCACACTTTAAAAAATCTAAATTGGGGCTATTTCAAGTCATTGGCCCTTTAAGATCAGTAGTTGATATGCTTGGTTACATGCTAAAGAAAGCACTTCGTATCTATTGAGTATTTGCAAACTGCAAAGTAAAATCATGACGGTCAGAATGTAACCGGAAAGAATCTGTATTCGGTGTGGAGAAATTGGTAATGTTTGAGGAAAACCATAACTATCAGTCCAAAAAGCTGCAATATACCTTGATCATAAGCCACCCAGCCAGATTAATGGTTTCTACTATTATTTCAAATGCTCTGAAATAAGTCTACAAAAATTTAGAAATGTGATATTTGTGAACTCCAGGTTTCAGACATGCTTCAGTGTTTACTTGAAACTGTTAAACCAATTTATGCCAAAAAACATGTCTTCTTCTGAGTTCTACTCATTTCAGAACAAAGTGCAATAAAGAACATGTTTAAAAGCACACAGTAGTTCAGTTTTTCCATGTTTCTCCTGCTGATCACTAGAAAATATAGATTTAAATTTCTGGCAGATTTGAAACATCATGGTTTCAGAACTAAACTTTGTGCCAGCACAAGCTGAAACTTCCACTTTAAGCTCTCATTTTATTCAGAACAAATTTGGGGGTTTTGTAAAATGGACTCTTTAACTCCCGAAGATACAATTCACTATTGTTTGCAACTGAAACTATTTTGCTGAATGCTTTTTAGGCTACGTTTACCTGGTGTTTGAAAACGAGAAGTCTGTGAGGGCTCTGCTCCAGGCATGCTCCCAGGATCCCTTTCACCCAGAGGACAGTCGGGAGTACTACTTCAAGATGTCCAGCCGCAGAATGCGATGCAAAGATGTGAGTAGAAGCCAAGCATGTAGGCTGGTAAGCGAGGGGTTCTCTGCTTACCAAAACTGTAGAATCAACTCCAGCATCTGAAATGTAGACACTTGCTTTATGATCTGGTTTTACATTTGTGTAGTAAAAACATCAACAGCTGATATTAACTACAGGCTTTAGATGGTTGCGCCTAAACAAGCTGATGCCTTAATGCAAAGCTCCATTTGCACAAATCTATGCTGTATTTTTAAGCCATGCTGCCTCAGATTTGATCTTTTTGTATGTCACCAGTTCCTGGATCTAAACAGGTTTAATGCAAAACTTCAATCTTTGTGCCACAGATGCACATTTAAGCCACTCAAGTCTGAGTGTTGCTTGGCAAGCTTCTACAATTCAGCTTTTCAAGCAAAACCATGTGATCTTCTGACTGAAGGGAAACCTTAGAACTCATGTTGGTGTCTGATTCTCTGGCCTAAAGCTGTTCAGTTAAAATCTTGAGTGACTTGAAATGGTTTTCTGAGCCACTATAGAGGAGTGGGCTTTAAGGGTTCAGACTACTGAAAGTAATTGTTTTAGAACTTTAGAAATTTGCTTAAGTTAATTTGTAGCATGGCTGCACAACATTGAGATCATGTACTTTGCAATATTACTGTTGAATATTGCAATGTTCTGTTGCAATAAATCCACATTTTCCTGAAGACTCCAGTGTTTTTTCATCTTGGTCTCTATTAAATGTCAGGTGTAAGCATCTACTGCAGTGAGACTATTGAGGCTGAATATATTTTGGCCATGAAAGCATGAATTTGACACTGGAAACGCATACAACAAATGTATAGTCCGTAATATTAATATTGCACACAGACATATGACTAAATATCTCTATATATTACACAAGGCCTGGTTAAAGCCAGTAAACCCTCAGCACACCGTCTCTCTGCTCCATAAAGCAGGTTGGGAGCTGGTTTAATTGGGACGTTTGTAATAAGTGTGACTCTGCAGCAGCTTCCCTCAGAGTTGGTCGGAGGAATGAATTAGTGTTTTAAAACGGAGCAGCAGTAAAGCATCTGAATTGTTTTAAAGTTGTGCTCAGAAGTAAAAAGCCCACATGTCTTATTTAAAAACTAAAAGCATTCAACTTGATGGTAGGGCAGGAGTTGTGAATCAGCAAGTCTCAGTAGAAGCCAGGTTCCTGCAGTTTGCAGTCTTTTTTTTTTTTTTCAGATTAGAAATACAAAAGTTCCTCATTACTTTACAGTAAATTTCTACCACGATCAGTCTTCAGCCATGGAACCTCCAAAAAAAAGTTTAAAAAAGAAAACAAAAAGTTGATGGCTATAGGCCTGCATAGTATTGGAAAACAAAATTACAACATTGCATATTACATCACTGATGGAAAATAACCCACATTATCTTCCGTCTTAGAATTTGGTCTCTTTTGAATTATTTGCAGGTCCATTGGGTTTTGGTCTGTTAGTACTGAGGCAAACATTTCATGAGTTCCCTAGCCTTTAAAAAGGTCCCCTACTTAAGACTCCCTGTGCCGAGTCATGTCAATTCTAGAAAGTAGATGTTTGAATGTTTAAAAAAAAAAAGTTGTTAGTGAAGTTTTTATACAATAAATTTATAAAACCCTTAACCACATACAAACTCAAGATAAAATGGCACTAAATTGTGACTTTTGGAAAAACCCTGCTACTGAAAGCTTTGGGGAGCATGGTTGTCGAACAACAAGATGTTGTAGACCTGAGTCCAACTGAGAATATGATTAAAACTAAAGGCATCACAAGCAGATTGTCGCTTAAAAGGGACGCCTTGAGTTGGAGTGTAATAAATGAGCATCATGGCATCATAGGAGGGTGGCAGCCTGTTAAAGGCATCAAGACAAAGTATTTCAAAATCAGACAAACTGAAGGCATAGAAAGAGATATCATGGAAGGGATGAGGTCACACCTTCTCACTGCACCACTTCTGACCTAAAGCATGTTAGCAGTTTTTTTTTTGCTATTCCTGTTTAAAAATGCAAAACTGTATTCTAGAAAAGAACTGAATCCATTTCTCTAAACGGGTTGCAAGTGAATAATATGGTTTTATTATTGAGTTAATTTCAGTAGTTGCACTGATGTATCTTATTAGAGCTGCACAGTCATCACTATCGGTGTGCAATACTGCAAAGCAAGCAATGTTTAATGGGAACATATATTTAATTGGTCAATAATACTGCATACAATGATGTACACTTCTCAAAGTTATGGATATTTGGGTAAAATTAATGGAAAACGTTCACCCTACAGTGATTGTATCATGAAAAGGGCTTTGTGCCCTAGAGCATCAAGTTTGACATCTCATG
The DNA here is from genome assembly GCF_021462225.1 of Girardinichthys multiradiatus. Taxonomy (NCBI): domain Eukaryota; kingdom Metazoa; phylum Chordata; class Actinopteri; order Cyprinodontiformes; family Goodeidae; genus Girardinichthys; species Girardinichthys multiradiatus. Next base: position 14,656,167 of record NC_061797.1, read on the forward strand.
CTGTTCACACATTGACTTGTTGTCCACTGAGGTGTTGCATTCCACTCTTCTTGAAGGTTGGCCCTCAGGTCATTTAGGTTCTGGCGTACAGAGTTACAAGCTGCTAGATGGCAACCCAGTTGATCCCATAGGTTGGGATTAAGGTGTGGAGAGTGCAGGCAACTCTATTCAAGGTACCTCAGTCTGCAGCAGCCGCTCATTGTGACCTCTGAGCTGGAGCATTGTCATCCATGAAGATCATTTTAGACCGGCGTTGTTTAGGCAGGGGCAGGGGCACAATGTCTGGACTTGTCACTGTACCAGTTACAAAGTGTAGGGCAATTCTGTATTAACTAGACACACCTGCCCACACTAACACCACCGCCACCACCAAAGGCTCTTCTGGTGACAACAGTGGCTGATGCATAGCTCTCTCCTTGACATCGGCCATCAGGACAGCACTGAGGCCCACTGGTCCCTCTAGCATAAATGATCCCTGGCCCATGCAATGTGGTGAAGCCTGTACCTGGTGGTGTGCTCAGGTACCCTTGCAGGTCTAGTTTCACATCTATAGTGTGCCGTGAATCCTGGGTGCCTTTCACCTCAAAGGTCCTGGAGTTGAGTGGCATTCATCATCTGGTTCTGCAGGACACTGTTCACAATGAAGCAGTCATCGGTGTGGGATGTCGCCAGAGGATGTCCACTTCCATGCCCTTCTGTGACTGATCCAGTCTCTGTATCTCTGTTGTAAACTGCTGATGACACTCTGGCTCTCTAAGCTCAGTGGCCACCTCTGTCTGAGAACATCCTGTTTGAAGCCTCACAATGGCTAGTTACTGTTGATCAATTAGATGTCATCTTGATGACCAGGATGTCAGCATGTGAACTGCATGACCGTTTAAATGGATATTCTGATTGAAGCAGGACAGTTTTTGGTCAAACACCTGTTGGGAATTTTGCTGTTAAGCTGCTTGTTGAACAGAAGGTTGTGCAAAAACTACTGAAACTTTGAACCATTGGATATGTGCATTCAGAAATGTAGAGAAGGTCACAGTAAGTTCACCTGTAAAGGTTAAGATGGATTTTAGGTTCAACCTTAAATTTGCCCTTAATGCCCTCATCTGATGTATATTTAACGACCGAGACCTGGAGACATTGTGTTTATGGTTAAAGGGGCAGGAAAATGGTGGTAATCAATGAGCAGCCTAAAAGTTTTTTTTTGTCCCATTTCAAATGTGTATCCCAATTCTCAGTAAAAATCAAAGTAACTTGACTCTGGTCTCCTGCTCCAGGTGCAAGTGATCCCCTGGGTGATCTCTGACAGTAACTACGTGCGCTGTCCCGCCCAGCGCCTGGACCCTAGTAAAACGGTGTTTGTTGGTGCTCTGCATGGCATGCTGAACGCCGAGGCTCTGGCCAGCATCATGAACGACCTGTTTGGAGGAGTCATGTATGCTGGCATTGACACGGACAAGCACAAGTACCCCATAGGTAACACAGCAGGCATTCATCTTTCTGTTCAGCACTAGATGTGAAGAGTTGGTCTTGAGGATTCCTCTCTGACTGTGCAGGCTCTGGACGTGTCACCTTCAACAACCAGCGCAGTTATCTGAAGGCTGTATGTGCAGCATTTGTGGAGATTAAAACGCCAAAGTTTACAAAAAAGGTAAGATTGTCTGGAAAATGTTTTTTCCCATTTCTGACTTAAGGTTTTTTTTTTTTATCTGTCTTAAGTTAAGTTGTATATCTTTTAGGTTCAGATCGACCCCTACCTGGAGGACTCCATGTGTCAAGTATGCCTTCGTCAACCTGGGCCTTTCTTCTGCAGAGACCAGGTCAGTGGAATGGATGATTTTGCATTTTGTTTAAAATGCAAGATCAGCACCTTTTTAGGTCAAAGACCTGATGCAATCAATAAGTAAAATGTAATAAAGACACCCTTATGCACGTTTTATCTCGCCCAGGCCTGCTTCAACTACTACTGCCGCTCTTGCTGGCACTGGCAGCACTCCATGGACATCTTGAGCAACCACCGGCCCCTCATGCGCAACCAGAAGAACAGGGATTCCAGCTAAATCCGGAGTCCTGACACTCTGAGGAGTTTGAGGAAAGATCCCCCCCCTGTGGGGTGAAGCTGCCCGCCGAGGAGAGCACTTGTGCCGGGCGTCCCTCAGTAAGAGGGCCCCAAGGCACTCCACCAGGCACTGGGGATATCACTGTAGGAAATGTTCACTTTTGCACTTATTACATTTTGCTGTTCAGTGGCACTATGCACAGTGACCTTGTTGGGAGTAGACAAGGGGCCCTTCACACTTAAAGCATTTTCTCAGACTTGTGGCCACACATGATGTTGGGAGTCAGCCTAATGTTAAGAAGTGGAGGAAAATGCCATTTTTTTTTCTTTTCATTTTTTGTTTACATGTATTGCATAGTGAAGAGCAATCACGCAAGTCTCATTGCCATTCATTGGCAAATGCCATACAGTGCCTTTAAATTTTTAGTTTCCCCCCCCCCCTTCCCTCCCCTTAGCCCAGTTGGCGTCCGTTTTCCTGTGCAAGCCAATTGGTGTTTCTTACTTTTTGGGAGTTGAATGTTGGGCTTCATTTAACCAGTCGCATTTCAGACATTTTTACGCAGTTTTTTACTAATTTGTACACAAATGGTTTTAAGTCATGACATGAAAATTTTGAACAATTCTACCAGGTGGCTGTTTAAAGGGGAAAACCCCCCTTTTATATATATTTTTTTTCTCATACATTTTCAGTGTTTTTTTTTTTTTTTATTTGCCCTCCCAAATTTCAGCTGAATGGGCACAAAATGTTGGATGTACTTTAACTTGCTTTGTTGATCCAGTTAAGTGTATCGGTACTACTGGATACCTGTGAGCCATCACTTTTAGAACACTTGGTGGATCCAGTTGCAACTGGAGTGAATAATTTGACTGTAGAGTTTTTTTTGCACTTTTTTTTTTTATTTACACATGAAGAGGTGGCAGTGGTTTTTAATCACTTTTGTACTTCAGCGGGGGACATGCTTTACGTTCGAATAGCTGCTTGTTTCCTGTTGAATGTAAGAACTTCCACTAAGCTGATTAGCTATCCAGAGCTTGAGTAGACCCCTGATCAATTATCCCTTGCTTTCTTATTCCATTTTGCCTTCCTGTTCCAGTTGGACAAAAATGCATAAGCCGTGTGCCAAAGACAATTTGTCTTTAGTTTATCAATTAGGTTTGTCATGCTGAGCTTGTTGTCCTTTAGCCCAGCTGCTTTTTAGAGTTTTGAAAGTCTACCTCATTGTGGTCTGCCAAGTTTGCTGCTACTTAACAGTTGTGGAGTATGTTCAGATTGGGCACAATAAAGGTGTTTAAGCATTGCTGATTGTCTTGGTTTTTGCTGTTTTTTTTCTTGATCACAATCTTATTGTGCCTTTTATTATAAGCATTTATTAATCCATGTCTCTTGGGTTAGAGTGAAACAATCTAGAACAGATGCTAAACATGCTATGTGATATTCTCTTCCTCAGACCTTAATTAGCGTTGCATAAATACTAAAATCGCTACCTGGATTGTGGAAAGTTGTGCAGAATTTAAAATTGACTCTTTAAACAAAGCTGTCAGGAAAAAATGAAAACATACCTGGGGAAAATGCTCATGTTTAATTACATGTAGGTGCATTTGAATATTTGTAATGGTGTAACTTGCAAATAGATTAAAGATGGTGTTTACATGTTAACTTTGACATTGGAACTAATGAAAACTCCAAATGTTTAGAAATTATAATATTACAAGGGACTGAAACAGTTTTTAGTCAGAATTCTAGTGGCCTAAACAACCATGGAGAAAGATGGCTGCCTGTTGTCAAGCAAACTCCCAAAAAAGGTAATTGGTGAAGAAGCTGCCTGCATAGAGTCCTGTATTTAAACAAAGGAAAGTTGGAACCATATATTAAAAAATGGGTGCCTAGGCAACCAGAGTAACTTGTGATGCAGCCTATTTTTAAGCGTTTGAGATTTACAAGTCATGGACTGCAGTTTGTGCTTAAAGAATTAGACACATCCAGGACATGGGACTGAAACTATTGCATTCTCTGGTGTAAACACGGGGAGGTTGAGAGTGCCAAGAAGGCTCTGACTTGTGGTCAGGACATGGGACATGTTTTAAAGGAATATTCCCCCTTTACCCAGACATGTAATGGGCCAGAAGAGCTCTAAGGAATTGCCTCCAGAAACGTTTGATTTTATGGGAAAAAAAATGTGGACCAAAAAGCAAATGAATGGATTGAAGATGTACATTTTCCTGCAGGGTTTTACAAAAACATTAAGGTCATTCATTTCAATCTGTAGTCCAACTTTACTTTCATTATGCAACCCCAATGTAGTCTTTAATACTGACTGTTCCTGCAGTCTGGAAGAAGAGTGAAAGTTCCACCGTCTGATTTTGGGGATGACTTTGATTTAAGATGCACCAGTAGATTAAACTTTCTACTCAAAGATTCCTAAAGGAAAAATGTATATTGACACACCACCTGGATTTTCTTCCAATGTTTGCAGCTTCCTGTGTCTTACCTTTTTGCCTATGCTATTAGGATAAGATTTCCCTGGATAAAACTGAGAAAGCATTTTTAATAATTACATCTTTATTCAGATGGCATGATTTTTACAGTCGTGTTTTGAAGTTCATTCCAACTGGTGGCTGAGTGACCTGAAGCTTGGAGAGGCCACTGAAATCCTAGAAAGAGGAAACAAATGGGAGTTTAATATAGATGTATTTCACTCTGTAAGACGCTTCACTTGTCTGCATAGACTGACTGCAACAGATATTAAAGGTCAGAAATCTAATTTTAACTGGGGTTTGAGTTAAACTACCTGCCATATTTTGAATAACTTTAATGAGGTTTTAGATTTCAGGCTCACCAGCATCTTGAGCATTTCTTTAGTATCTGGATCCACTTCGATAATCTCCTGGTCCAGAGCTGAAATCTACAGGACGAGGAAGAAAAAAACATGAGTCTTCTGTTGTGTGGCCTCACAGCCTTGTCCACTAAAGTCCAGATGCCAGATCGATGTTTCCCAAACGCATATACATCAGCTCGAAAGTAAAGCGAAAACGATCGCCAGCTATTTTTAGATTTGGACTAAAAAGAGAAAGACACTATAAAAAAAAAAAAAATCTCTGGGGGTGAGAATATCTAACCCAACTGCCCATTCAAAATCTTATAGTTCAACACAAGATCGTCTGTGAACTAATAATCCCTGGTTCACACGGCAGGATTTTATGCCAATTTTTGATCCGATCTTCCAACATGCCACAATCATCACAATGGCTCTAAAGGTCATATGAGATATTCCTGCCATGTGTGGAGCATCTAGACTGCTCGGAAGGACGTTGGGCCGGCTTCGATCTCAAATTGTGGATATTCAACATGTAGGATCGTCTTGTCCTGATATCCTACCATGTGGGGTGGACAAACGAGCACGCAGCCTGTCGAATGTGACGTGGAGCGAATCAGAAAGCGAGGTGACAGAAACACGGAGGGGAATTGCACTGAACCCACGTTTGATCTCGTGAGCGTTTACGAGATTTCCGATCTGACATCTGAATGTTCGTGAGTGAAATCTGTTCGTGTGTGGCGTGTTGTGCTTGCTGTGTGGCTGTACACCACACACACTGTAGGACCAAACCTGTTGTATCTATGATTCTTTATTGTCAAGTGTGGGGTCTCTCAGGTTTTTGAAAATTAGCCGACAATTTTAGAATCTTGCCGTGTCAACTAGGCGTAAGCTTAAGACAAAATCGATTCCAGACCTCAGGGACATAGTTGTCCCTCCTCTCCCGCTCCTCCTCCTGCAGCTTGATGGAGATTCCTCTTATTGGACCGTGCTGGATGCGCTTCATCAGATGCGTTACATATCTGAGACACAAATCAACACATGGTTACAAAAATAAACTTGAACAAAACCACTTTGGACTTTACCATTTTATACTTGCCAAATCTAAGTATTTATAAGTGCTGTAGTTATGGGTGTGGAGCCCTGAGTTTCCCATTTTAATGCAGATTTAGATGTTGGAATAACCCCATGATAGGGGTGGACGACATACCAGGATTAGATGGTGATGACTGGCTATGTGTTAGAGAATATATACTGGAATTTTTGGCCTCTTTAAATCTGAAAGTCCACTGTTTTTGTACACAATTTACCCAAGGAGACCAACAATTTCCTGTTCTGTTAAAAGGATAACTGTGGCAATAAACTGTCTTACATCTGGAAGAAAAATCATTTTGAGCCACAAATCTGAAAATTATCCAAGCTATTAAAAATCTGTTTAGATGGAAAAACCTTTCCAGTCTAAGGTTTAACATTTCAAAACATAAAACATTATCTGTTCCTTAGCGGTCCTGAAGATGAAAACACATTCAGCAGCAGCATCTTCTGTAGAACTTCATCAGTCCATCCCATCACTCTGCAGGAGGTCAACCACTAAACGTTTCTGTCCAGTGAGACGTTTCAACAGCCAGTGATGATCTGGGGACCCATGTCATCTACTGGTGTTGGTCCAAAGTCAGAGCAGAAATCCACCAGGAGATTTTAGAGCGCTTCATGCTTCCTTCTGCTGACAGGCTTTATGGATAGGCTGACTTCATTTTCCAGCACACACTGCCAGAGGTACCAAAAGCTGGGTCAATGACCATGGAGTTACCGTGCTTGACTGGGCACCACACTCACCATTCCAGGTGATGCAGGAGCAGAAGATCACGTTTTTCTTTCTGCGTCACACGTTCGTCCAGCCTGCAATCAACCTCGATCATTTTACATGATCAAATAAGTTTGTTCTTAAAATGATTTCACCCCCATCCAGCTTCGAGACAGAAAAAGGAGCAGATCCACACACTAATAACTAATAACATCTATAAACCACCAACATACAAATGAAAGAGAGAAATCTTTACACACCCTGCAACTTTGTTGCGCAGAGGCTTGCTGGGGATGATGGCGATCTCCTCACACACCCTCTTATTGGTGTGGAAGTCGTTGCCTAGTCGTGTGTAGTACTTCTCAATGATGACTCTGGCGGCCTTCTTGACCGTTTTGGTCCTGACTCGTCCCTAAAGAGAAACAAGAGTCAGAGCACATGCAAATAAATTTTGTATTTTGACTTAAAAAAAAAAAGAAACCCATTTCATGGATTCACAGCACAGGAAGTGATATCAGTCATGGCTCTGTTTATCTTCATGATTATGGCTTACAGCTAATGAAAATATTCAGTTTTACAATTTCACGTAAAGAGTTAACACAGATGTGACAGAATACTAAAAAGTATGTCAACATATAAATACAATATATGCACTTGCACAATACGTGGGCTCCTTTTGGATGAGTTACTGCATCAATGCAGCGTAGCATGGAGATCAGCCTGCGTTCAGGAAAGACCAGGGCTGATTTACTAGCAGGATTCAGCCGTTTTCCTTCCACTCACATTTCTATCAATATGCTTTGATACAATAACCGGCTTGTTTAGCAATGACCTTCTGTGACGTGTAGAGGGTGTTGGTCACCGTCTGCTTTTAGGTCAGTAGTCTTTCCCCTTACTGAGTGGCTGATAAGACATTTCTGTATAAAAATCGTTTTTATTGGTCCTGCTATATTATGACTGTTTTCATTAGCCATCAGCTTTAAAAAATGTATCACTGCGTAGAATGAATCTATATATCTGTATTCAATTAAGGAAATGAATGAGCTTTTCCACAATATTTCAATTTACCAAGAAGCATCCAGAAAGTAGTCACACTACAAAGACTTTTAGCATGTCCCAGTTTAAACAGCAGCACACAAGCTAGTTAAACACGTTGTTTTTACCAAATAATAAAAGGTTAGCTTTAGTAGATGTGCTACTATACTTAATTTAGAAAATCATTTTTAGTCATATCAAAAATTCTTCGCGATGATTTAATATGCAATAATAATATGCTTTTGTTTGTAAATAAAATGACTAGGTTTTGAGTCCATTACTTGCAAATCAGATGCGACTGTTATTTTCTGAGCCTGCCGCTTATCATAAAAAAATATTAGGAGAAAATGTTTAGAACTGCTTCTCCAGCTTAATGATAGCAGGGACGCAGTTTACTTGTTTTGTGTGTTTTTTCCGCTGCTAAAGCTAGCAAATTCTAGTCTTCGGTGGTATTTTGAGCGTGTGAATCGGACTGGATGTTGGTAGTTCTTAGTGAGGACTCAGGTACGGAGGATTGAAGAGGATTGTGCCCGAAGCTGAAATGAAAAGCTCCCTGTGGTACCCACCATGATGGCTCTGACCGGTGGAAAAGAAACATCGCCTAGTAACACCGGATGTTTATAGTTATGGACTGCAACAGGTGCGATCCTGCTGAAACCACCATCACCACCTGGTGGCGGGAGGACAGAACTACGTGGGGGACACTGAAGGCTGATGAAGGGTTACCTCCCTCTGTGCTTTTTGTGTTCTTCCTTCTTTCTTCCCATATTTTAAATCCAGATCCTCCTCCAACTGCAGTAGCAAAATATTTGAACCATATGTATTAAAACTGCATGGATTTCAGGAAAGTTTGCAACAGCAAAGCACAGAAGCATATGGTGTGAAGAGAACTTTGGCAGAACCTGTGAATACTTGCTAGGGTTTACTAATGCCAGCTGATTTGGGACTTTAACTGTAACCATGTGCTCAGATGAGACTGAGCTTTCTGACAACAAACACTCTAGGTGAGTCTGGATGAAGCCCCACATGCACCCTGTAAAGTACGGTGAATTACCTGTGATGCTGTGGGCCCGTTTCTCTTTCACAGCCCTGGGAACCTGGTAGAGAGTATAGCATCACGATGTCTTTATCAGAAAACTGGGTCATCACTGGGTCTTTTAACAGCATACTGATCCAAAACACATCTCCAAATAAACATAAATGGTTCAGACGGAATCAGTCTTTTAAAGGCATCTCGGACCACAGACCTAAACTTTGCAGAATACCTTTGGGATGAGCTGAAGAGAAGCGGACATAAATGAGGACAAAGGAGCGTGGAGGATCTATGATCATTTGTAAAAAAAAGAAAAAAAATGTTATGTCTCTGAATACTCCAACCTTGGGAAATATTAAAACAAGAAGCTCCGCTATTGGCAAAACTGGGTCTTGCAAAGGTTTGACAGCAGACATACTAACTGCCACCTGGGATTTTGTTAAAAACTTGCTTAACACACTTGCTTACTGAAATTTTCTGACTAAAGGTTTAATTCCTCTAAAGTATGTGTGAGATTATGCTATAAATGTAATCAGATATATGTTATTTTAAGTCTTTTCACATTTATACCATGGGTGGCACGTTTGTTGCTTGCATCTTCATTAGCTTGAAAAATATTCTGAAAAATCACAAGAAATCCGAAAAAGGTGGACAGATCTTTTATTTTACATAAAAAGGGTGCAAATTGGAATTTCCCTTTAGGTGCGGAGGGAATAAAAAGTGATTTTTAGAAGGTTCATGTGTGAGACACCATTTCATATGAATCCAAGAAAAAAAACAAAAACAAAACAGTCATCTCAGATAAAAAGGCAATTTACCTTTCTGCAGCTTAAATATATGAAATCATTAAAAAAACCAAAATGTGGGTCCTTCATATTTGAAGCCCTTGACTAACTCATTCAAATACATTTTTGGAGTGACATTCATATTTCAGCACAATAATATTTATTTACAGATTAAGGATTTCTCTTAATCACAGCTCTAAAAAAAACGTAGAGGGATGGATAGATTTTTGGAGCTGTACAATTTGATTTTCCACAGTCTGAGAAAAGAAAAACAGAGAACACTTTATTTTTAATAGAAATTCCCAACAAAGACTACAATTGTGAACTCTGTACAATTTACAGTTCAAATAATCAGCACAATATTGCGGTAAATATCACCTCTCGCTCAAAGAAATACATACAGTAACTTAAACGACCCTACAGTACAGCAATGAGGAAAACAAAAGTGCCAGAGAACCCAAAAAGACCAAAGCTGATCAATCATGCGCTCATTTGCTTTGATTAACACACGTATACACACACACACACACACACACAAAAGCCATAAACCATAAACCCCGACTAACATGAACAGAGTCAGAACAGAAATGGAATGTGTTGCAAAAAGACAGAAAAGTGTTTTATTTCGCGAGGAGTAAAAGCTGCATCGTCTCACTGGTCCTACAGTAAGACAGCCCAACGGGTCAGAACATCGCAGAAGAGACCGTTCCACTTCTCTCTGCAAGCCATGCAGATACAGATCACACAGAGTACTCTTATATCGCTCTGTAAGAGACCCAAAGAGAGTAATATAGCTATATATACCAGCTCAGACGGAAGCTAAAGACCTAGAGGTGAAACAGCAGATGCTGCGAAGATGCTCCATCACAAACTCAGCTGGGAAACAATGAGCTTCATCCACAAAGTGGTGGGTGTACCTCCTTCTTTTTGGATTTAAGACAGAACGAGTCATTAACCACTGCCTGGTATGGCACCAAGCCGCGCTCCTCTGCATGACGATAGGCAACACATTCAAGGACACAGGGTAGAGTGAGAAACAAAAACATTCATCTCCATATTTTCCTGGCTAGTAGTAGTAGTCTCGGAAATGGCACTCTGGGAATTCCGGGCTGGGAGCAGAGAAGGCTAATGAGAAATCTGTTTAGCTCGGGAAGCAGGAGAGACATGGATCCAGCTGCCACTGAAGCCTTTACACGGCCGCGTCACAGGTTTGGTGCCTGATCCGGACCTCAGCCGACACCAGATTGAAGTACGCTGTAATGAGAGTATCACAGAGGCAAAGAGGTGACTTTAATCTCTGTACCGACACCTACAGCATCCCCAGGTGCCCTGCACGACGGACAGAAATGAATATCGGTCATTCAAATAGCTTCTTCTCCTGCCGTTCCCATCAAATCCTTAACATGGAGTTACTGTGAACAAAGGAAGCAAGAACAAGCAAAACAAGTCCTATAGATTTACATATTCAAGTACTTTTGATAACACAATAACTTAAGCCCCCAGAGAAAGTGATGCAGCAGGGAGGGTAAAAACCAAACCAGGCTGTACAGTGTAAATACAGGTCCTTCTCAAAAAATTAGCATATTGTGATAAAGTTCATTATTTTCCATAATGTCATGATGAAAATTTAACATTCATATATTTTAGATTCATTGCACACTAACTGAAATATTTCAGGTCTTTTATTGTCTTAATACGGATGATTTTGGCATACAGCTCATGAAAACCCAAAATTCCTATCTCACAAAATTAGCATATTTCATCCGACCAATAAAAGAAAAGTGTTTTTAATACAAAAAACGTCAACCTTCAAATAATCATGTACAGTTATGCACTCAATACTTGGTCGGGAATCCTTTGGCAGAAATGACTGCTTCAATGCGGCGTGGCATGGAGGCAATCAGCCTGTGGCACTGCTGAGGTCTTATGGAGGCCCAGGATGCTTCGATAGCGGCCTTTAGCTCATCCAGAGTGTTGGGTCTTGAGTCTCTCAACGTTCTCTTCACAATATCCCACAGATTCTCTATGGGGTTCAGGTCAGGAGAGTTGGCAGGCCAATTGAGCACAGTGATACCATGGTCAGTAAACCATTTACCAGTGGTTTTGGCACTGTGAGCAGGTGCCAGGTCGTGCTGAAAAATGAAATCTTCATCTCCATAAAGCTTTTCAGCAGATGGAAGCATGAAGTGCTCCAAAATCTCCTGATAGCTAGCTGCATTGACCCTGCCCTTGATAAAACACAGTGGACCAACACCAGCAGCTGACACGGCACCCCAGACCATCACTGACTGTGGGTACTTGACACTGGACTTCTGGCATTTTGGCATTTCCTTCTCCCCAGTCTTCCTCCAGACTCTGGCACCTTGATTTCCGAATGACATGCAGAATTTGCTTTCATCTGAAAAAAGTACTTTGGACCACTGAGCAACAGTCCAGTGCTGCTTCTCTGTAGCCCAGGTCTGGGGAATGCGGCACCTGTAGCCCATTTCCTGCACACGCCTGTGCATGGTGGCTCTGGATGTTTCTACTCCAGACTCAGTCCACTGCTTCCGCAGGTCCCCCAAGGTCTGGAATCGGCCCTTCTCCACAATCTTCCTCAGGGTCCGGTCACCTCTTCTCATTGTGCAGCGTTTTCTGCCACACCTTTTCCTTCCCACAGACTTCCCACTGAGGTGCCTTGATACAGCACTCTGGGAACAGCCTATTCGTTCAGAAATGTCTTTCTGTGTCTTACCCTCTTGCTTGAGGGTGTCAATAGTGGCCTTCTGGACAGCAGTCAGGTCGGCAGTCTTACCCATGATTGGGGTTTTGAGTGATGAACCAGGCTGGGAGTTTTAAAGGCCTCAGGAATCTTTTGCAGGTGTTTAGAGTTAACTCGTTGATTCAGATGATTAGGTTCATAGCTCGTTTAGAGACCCTTTTAATGATATGCTAATTTTGTGAGATAGGAATTTTGGGTTTTCATGAGCTGTATGCCAAAATCATCCGTATTAAGACAATAAAAGACCTGAAATATTTCAGTTAGTGTGCAATGAATCTAAAATATATGAATGTTAAATTTTCATCATGACATTATGGAAAATAATGAACTTTATCACAATATGCTAATTTTTTGAGAAGGACCTGTACATCTAAGAAGCAGGTTTACATACTGACTCATCTACAACAATCTAATGAAGCAGGTCCACGAACCGCCCAATCTGACACTCTTCTGAGTGTTGGTTCATCTTACACTGACACGTGTCTGTGTGCAGAGGGAAGAGGGGTGAACGGAGGGGGGGTCATGGCACTAAATAAGGAGCGGGCGGAGAAAAAACAAAACTATTACTAACAAATTCCCTGCACCCTATAGGAAGATCGCAGCAGAAATGGCAGCTACAATTAAAGTAATAAGCACGTTCAAAGTGGGCTATTTTTAAGAAGGCAGGGTCTTTTCTGGGAAAGCCGGGGTCAACAAATGTAGTGCAGAAATAATCAAGCTTTGTTTCATCTACCCTCTTTCCCTATAAAACCAGGGCCAACTGGAATGGAAACAAAATTTGCATCGGACAAATTCACATTAGCATAAAAGGAAAACAAAAAAGGAAATTTGCTGTTATGATAGGCAAGGTGAGATTTTGTTTCAAGGCATTCCTCCGAGCCTCATTCGCACTGCCGCCGAGGTTCTGTTCATCTCAGCCACGGAGGAGAGGGAGCGGGGGTTCAGCAGTGATCCCGAAGTCGAAACAGGTCTTTGCAGCACAGGGGTAGGTGGTGGTGGTGGGGTCTTCACATAGAGCAGATTACACATCATCGCGCGTTCAGTTTTGCCTTTTTTTAAAAAATGGGAATACATTTCAGTGTTAATAAGAGAATCTGTGACCGGCCTTAATGGCTGCAAAACAGTCTCTGCTTTGGGTTTCGTTATTTGGAAATCACACACAACTCTCACAACCGTGCTGTTAACTTACTATCCAAGAGGCAAAACAATGTGGTGATCAGTCGGGTTGGTGGAACCAGGTTAAGGCATTGGACAAAGCGGTTTTAGAAGCGGTGGCTCTCCAGAGCATAATCGACTGTCCCTCCAGAGTAGCGTCCCCTGATGTCTGCTGTGGTTACAGAGTCCATAAAAACCTTCCTGAACTGAAATCAGTTTTTCCTTTTCCCAAACACCTGCTCTTAACTGCGACTTCTTTCCCATGCACTGGAGAGGTTATACAAATACTCCAGGCATTTACGCATCTGCAGATACATTCAGTGTGTATGTAAGAATTAGTAGGAAAAGTAGTAGCAACGGAGTGATAAATAGCATACATTTTTTTTCCTTCAAGCCTTATCTAAAAACGTCATCATCTCAAACAGTAAAAAGAGACTGTAGTGTTTTTCGACATAGATGCTTCAACAAAGCAGCGTGAGCAGAAAGGACATCCTGTAAGAACGGAGGGACGGAGACGTCTCTGATCGTCCCAAACGCCAGGGCCAGGATGGCTGTCTCCGAGAGGATAGGAAACCCGGGGACTGCTGTTCTTTCGCTAATACTTTTGCCTCCTCGAGTTTTCAGTTTTTAGTCCTGCATCAGAAATGATCCAAAAACAAAATAATAAGTGTCAGAATGAGTCGGCTAATAAACGAGGGGCGCGACGAGACGATTTGGGAAGTGAATCACGTCGTGAAACAATGGGACCCGACAGGCTGATGGCAGCAAGGTTCCACAGGAAGATCTGTCTCTTCCTTTACAAAACACCAAAAAAACTGGACAAAACAAATGGCAACAATGATGAGAGAAAACTATTTGGTTGTCATGGAGAGAAAAGAATAACTGGGAGGAGGAAGTAGGATGGGTATTAAAAAAAATCCCATCACAAGACATGTTTCCTGTACATCTCCATTAACCAGGTCTGTTTTACTGGTTCTGCCCAAGAACAATTCAATCAGAATCTTTCAGTTGACTCCCTTTTACTCTGAGTGGGACCTTCCAGGCTTCTGAAATCACAATCAACTGTAGCTGGACACGAGGAACATTTCAGTCTGGTCCTGGGTCATCATTTGTGCCTCGGCGAGTTCTTCTTCCGTTTTCGCCTGAAGAAACAGCAGCACCTGCAGACAGAGATTACGTTAAAACCTACGTATGAGAGGCTCCACATGATGCAGAGGAGGTGGGCTGCTTCAGTAACAGTGGTACAGCTTGTAAGAGCTAAAGATCAGGTCAGATTTCCCTTTTAGAGGTTGGCTTAAAAATCACTTTAGCATCAAGATCAAGGTGAAAGCACTGCCATCCACTGCGTGTCTGGATGCTTGTTTACCTCAACTGTCATGCACAGGTGCATCTCAATAAGTTAGAATATTCTCAAAACATTTATTTCAGAAATTTATTTCAAAAAGTGAAACTCATAAAGATTCATTACACAAAGTGCTACAAATGTGTTTTCTCACAGCGTTAGATTTAAAATCATTATCGCCGTATTATGGCCTACACAATCATGGGAAAGACAGTGGAGTTGACAGATGTCCAGTCATTGACATCCTCCACAAGTAGGGTAGTTCACCAAACGTCAATGCCAAACAAGCTGACTTTGCACAGTGAGCTGCTTCTAAACGTATGGATGGAGGTTGAGTGGAAGGAAAAACTGTGGTATAAAAAAGGTCCACAAGCAAAAGGGATAACTGTAGCCTTTGGAGGATTATGAGGCAAAGTCAAAATAAGAATTTGGTGGGGATTCACAAGGCATGGGCTGTGGGTGGAGTGGGTCCTTCAAGAGCCGCCACACGCCGACATGTACAGGACATGGACTACCACTGTTAATTCATCGTGTTAAGCCAATCCTGAACCAGGAGTGTCATACCTGGACTAAATAGAAAAAGGACTAGATTGTTGCTCTGTGGTTCCATTGTATTTATTTGAAAATCAAGGTCCCAGGCTCTGGAAGAAGAGTGTGGAGGCACATAATCCAAATTGCCTCAGCTCCACAGTCGGTGATGTTTTGGGGCTCCTTGTCATCTCCTGGTGTTGGAGATGTTCCACTGTGTTTTATCAAGTCCAAACTCAGAGCAGCCTACTACCAGGATGTTTAGAGCACTTCATGCACCTGCCCTCATTGCCAAAATGATCAAAACTGATTGACCATTGTATCACAATGGTCGATTGGGCAGCAAACTCGCCATACCTGAACCCCTGAGGGAACCTATGGAGGTTTGTCAAAAGGATGATGAGAGACATCAGCCCCAACAATGCTGGGCTGAAGCCACTTGAAGAGCAACCTGAGCTTCATCCCTACAGAACCACAGGCTGATCTCCATGCCATGCCGCATGAATGCAGTAATTCGAGCAAAAGGAGCTCCAACCAAATGTTCAGAGCATGTACGGAACATTGATAAGCTTCTCAGCAGTATTTTATTTTTATTTTTCCTATGGTAGTATTCCATTTTTTCTAAGCCACAACCATAAAAATTAACTGAAACAAAGGCTACGAAGTATGACTGTGTGTGTAATACATCTATACAAGCTTCACCTTTGAATTGAATGACTGTAATAGTCCAGCTTTTTAATGATATTCTAACTTACTGAGATGCACCTGAACATGTGACAAGAGGCCACAATGACAACCTGCTGCAGCAGTGATTCTGGGGGACATTTCCTGTATACAAAATAAAAGAAACACACACGAAAAGCACCAGACATGGCAAGCCTGAACGGCCAGTAAAAACATACAAAGACAAGACATAGGACAGCGAATGGGTTCCTTCACTTTTATTTAACAAACGCTAAATAATGATACCAATAAACAAATAAGCCTAGAAAGAAGCTACAGAGATTACAGAAGCCGAAAAAGACACTGGGGTTACCTATTCTCAGTCTCTCCAGTTTATTGATCTTCAATCAGTACTAATATTATAATATGCAGCAGCACTAGTTGAAACATATTTAACTTAAAAATAAATAAAAAACTGCACTGTTCATTTATTATCTCTTAGGTTCAAGGCACTACTGCACCAGTGAGAGTCTGCTTGAATTATTAACTCCACTGGGCCCAGCCTAGGCTGGTCCACTCCCTGTCCCATGAGTATGATGTGGACAAGCAGAGAGGGACTCACCACAGGTTGAGCATTTTCACGCAGCTACAGAAGAAGAGAGAAGAAAGAGTGTAAAGAGAAAAGAAAGATAGATTAATACAGTACGACTAGGTTGACGGTAGTCGGCGCACACACAAACACCACACACAGAACACAGGTGGACGCTGAGAGGGAAAGCTGGAGAGATTAGAGGAAGGATGGATACAGAAACAGGGACTTTTCAAAGAACAGCAAAGTACTCTGTCTGATCTGTACTGTCGCTGTTAAGCTGCTTATTATTCTTTTAAAACCCACACTGCAAAGTGTTCAGTGTTCTATTGTCACATCTACACTGCAGTCGCCTTCTGAATGTTTCCATCTGGACAGACGCTAGAAGATTAATCATCCAAACAAAAGAAAAACCATGTTAACCTGGCTGATTATAACACCAAACTGTTCAGTGAAAACCGAAACACCTCAGCAAATACCAGTAAACTGGATTTTACTGGAAGAACACCCGCTGCAGGGTTAGATACTGCCTTTATCCATGAACAGTTTTAAATATTTTACTTAAAAAGTTACTATTCCTGTTTTTTTTATGTGAGCACCGTTGGAAAGTTACAGAACCCGAGTCTTTATCCTAGCTGGTACCGATTTCTGGTTTTCTTCAGCGTCTGACCCGTCCAGTTCAGTGATTCAACACGAGAGAAAAATGATCTGTATTAAGATCATTAAAGATGATCCCCACTTCTACAGTAAAGCATGTCCCTGAACTGTACCTGATTTTCATTTAACATAAAAAAGTCCTCCAGGGTACATACTATTGGTTGATGTGTCTATTGACAGATATTAGTGGGATTTCATTAAGAGAGAGGAGAAAAAAAAGATTTTCTAGTATTTGATCACCAGAGACGATTAACAGCAAATAATTTTGTTCATTGCTCCTCACTACTTTCAGTTTGAAAAATAAAAACAGGGAAACATGTTTTATGAAAAAATTCATGGTTAATAATCAGAGACTCGCTGATAAAAGCAATTGGCCAATTTCCATCTTGATCGGGTGATCAGAACTCAAACGTCCTATCATGAATGCGCTGTAACACATTGCGCTTACAGTTTTTAGTGTAGGAGTTGCTACTGCTGGAAGAAGGATCAAAGTTAGCTATTTTCAGTTTCCATGAGGTGTTCAGGATAAAGTAGAGAAGAGACTTCAGAAAATAACAGCAAGGCTAAAAGGAATCCCAAAAAAACTTTGTAGTTTTATGCTTTATCTACATTCACCATGGACTACAATCACAACTGCTGTTTAAGGCTGGTAACGCTAACCTCGCTAAGCATGCTAGCCGCTAGCATGCTTAGCGAGTAAAATGCCAACTCCTGTCTTTCTGTTTTTGACGACTAATTTGGAGAAATTGTCGACATTAACTTGTTGACATTGTATGTTACACTGTATAAAAACTAATTTGTGTTAGAAAAGTCTATATTTGAGCAACATTAATGGAAACAGTTATTTTCAATGGGCTCACATGTGAGGTAATTTATTCATTTATGACATTTTCCTTCATGAATAAATAAAAAGTCAAAAAGCCATCCATACATGCGGTTTTAATTATTCATAGGTTTTAGCTCAGCAGACAAAGCAAAGCTGCTTCAATCATCCATGTTTACATTTCTTAAAGTTTGTTCTAAAGTCTGAACAAAATTAAATCTCAATTTGAGAAGGTCCTAAATAAGCCGATCATCATATCAAACATCTGTGTGAACAAAGCGGAACAAAATGAAGAACCACTGCTGGAGGTTTTTGGGCATGATGCTAATCAAGAATGAAGCATCTCTTTAATACTAAAAAGGAACACTTGTCCCCACTGTCTGCCAGGCTATTCTACACTAACCGTTTACTGAGGTTATATAAGACAGCGATGCACCAGTCAGAAGACCAGGGGATATTTCAAAAATAATCAACATTTTTTTCTGTTTTTTCTGTTAATGCTTGAAAAGATGGGAAAAAAACCAGCTGGTTCTTTGATGCACTTTTTCTGGTTGAGTTGTTCAAAATCAGATAAAGGTTAGGGACATATGCTTTGACGCATTAATGGGGATAATCGTGTTAACCCTTCATTTTGTGTTGGATTCAAAACTGTGACCTCTAACGAGGAACCAGCAGCACTTTATTTACAGAGTTTTTTCACATTTATTTCTTACGTTTAGGACAAAGTTTACATAAAGCAGTTTGTGTTACAGTCCTAATGGGCAGGTTAAGGGAAATCTGATAAGGACAATAGGCCAGTAAAACCCAGAACACAGTACGTACTATAAGAAACCTGCATAGACACTAGAGTTTAGTAAAATATTATAACAGCCAAGCCTCTGGGCTGCAATTTACCCCACCTTAGTAAAAGGACAGAGAGAGGTACAGAAGGAAGAAGATTGGTGGAAGGAGAAGCAACAGAGGGACATGAAAGAGAAGCATAGACACATACTTGGGTTCGTCGCCAACTTCCACCTCGGCCTGAGTTGTTATCGGAGCGTTGGAGTGAGCCAGTGGATCGTCAGCATTCAGCTCGCCGTTGGTTGAACTGACCACCTGCGGCATAGACCAGTGTTACTTCAGATTAACCCACCGACTGTTTAAAATCGATGCACCTCACAGTTTTACCCGATAATGCTGGCCAGAAACAACAAGAGAGACAAAAACTTCACCAGGTCATCTCTAGTTTAAAGTTTCCTTCAGAGGTCTCAAAACCTATTTCCAGTGCACCAAAGTGACAAGAGCCAACAACAGCAATCGTCTTTTTCAGTAGGGGTTGAAAAAAAAGATTAGAAAAATGTTTTTATTTTGCGGCCCAAACCACCATGTCCAACAAAAATCAGACCTCACCTCTGACACAAGGCATGCCAGTCAGAGAGTCTTCTGCCCTAACAACCACACATGGTGGGTAGAAGCCAAAGAAAATGTTGAATCTAAAAAAAAAAAAAGTGTGGTTTTTGCTAAAAAAAAAAAAAAAGGAAGGAAAAAACAGAGCACTCTTTTAGGTCTTCAAGCGTGCATAGAATAACCCCTACTGGTAACTTAATGTGACATCAAATAGTAAGTAACATACCTGTTGATAAAGATTTTATTAAGATGACTAAAGAAGCAGAGAGCAAAGATTTTGTTTATCAAGCAATTACTTGAAGAAAATGAAACTTAAGTTGTATTATTCCTTACAAACATTTACCTATGTTTCTCCTTCCACTCAACCTTCCAGTATTGTGCTTGGGATATAGAACTTTGTGCTTTATTTAGTCATGGCCTTATGTAGTTTATAAAAAAAAAAGTCAGTCGACTGGTCACAGAGTGCTGTATCCAAGCACCCTAAAGAAAAGTTGAGTGGAAGGAAAAAGGTTGGTAGAAAAAGGTGAGCAAGCGACAGGGATACCAACAACTATCAAGTCAGCAGAATTCCCCTCGACTTAGTTGGCCAACATTTGTGTATTAATTTTTTTATATTTTTAATTGATCTGTTATTTTCAAACACTGAGAAACTGAATTCTGAGTTTTATATTTGCTGGAAGCCATAATCATCAAAACTTACAGAAATAAACACTGGAAATATATCACTCAGTGTGTACTGAATCTATGTAATATACCACTCTTATCAAAATAACAAAAATATATTTAAAAACTCTTTACAGAAGTACAGTATTTTCTTCTGTTTGAAAATTTCAAGATTAAAAATAATTTCCCCTAATCAGGCACCTCTAAATAATTTTATGGATAAGAAGATTTCTGTTTGTTTTTATCTATGGGACCCAAAACAGTATCAGCTGCTCCCTGGTTGATGTTGGCATGAAGGACTAATTGGTCATTTGTCCACAACTCATACCTTAATAATCAAACCTTGTTAAGGTAAAAGATAATCTACGAAACTGGGAACAGAGGTTTAATTAAATCAGAATGCCCCTTTGAGCACAACTACCCAGCCCCACTTTCCAGCATGCATTTCCTTGGCAGCACCAGTTCATCCTGCCATGCAAAAGGTGTGTTGCTTTTGTAAAAGAAGTGCCTCTGAGTCATGAAGTGTAGAAACCAGAGATCAAAATGAGAAACTGCTTCCAGATGCCAAAAATCACACTTGGAACATGTGGGGTGGGTGGCACCAGGTCACATGCATATGGTGGAGCAGAAAATAACATTTCCCAGCCAGGGGTAAAGAAACTGGGGGTGGGAAGTAAAAGGCTGTAGATCTGTCTCACACTCAAGCCTAACTCACGGCATAAAAGATACAGCTAATTGAAATACATTCTATTTATTTGACATAATCTCAGATCTGATGAAATATAAATGAAAGTGGTAAGAACGAAAACCTTATAGATGTAACCAAAGTCATTAGTGTTTACTTTTTAAGTGCAGGCATAAGGATGTTATTTTATCTCAGACTATGAGACAGATCTGACTTCTTGGAGATTGGGGGAGGAGGGGAGGGGGGTGTAGGCTGATCAGGTAAGGGGTGTGTACCTGTACTGAGCCCCCGTGCCTGTCCGCTGCCAGGTGGGAGGTGAGATAGGAAGAGTTTGCTTGCCGCGTGGGCTGCACCTCCCATGCTCCTCGCCGGTCTGAGACTGCTGTCTGCTTGGGAGTCAGGGTTGCGATAGGGATGTGAGGGGAAGTGAGGTTGGGGAGGGGGGTGCAATGGGAGAGGGAAGGAAGGGTGAACGTGATGGAATAATTGCATTAGAAAAGATGGTATTTGGGTGTGTGAAGCAAGGCACCATGCGAAAGCAGCATGACAAATGAAGAAGAAAACAAAAACAGTCAAATAAAAGCATGATTTTAAAAATGAAATCAAAGCAAGGGCAGAGAGCTCGATCAGAAACTAGTGGGTCTGAAGCCAAAACAACAGAAGCTCCTCCGGTTCAGCTTATTACACCTAATACAGACATCCACCCACCCACGCAGAAAGCCTTTTGAATCTACTACTAAAATACACTCCTCTCAAAGTCCTACTTAAGGTGCTATAAAAGATGAACGATTAACGTATACAGTGCATTGCAAAAGTATTCAAATCTCTTGAACTTTTTCACGCTTTGTCTCATCACAGCCACAAACTTCTATATTTCACCGAGATTTAATTTCACTGAAAAATAGTTTTTACATTGTTGAAGGTAAAGATAAAGATCCCCCCCCATCAATACTTTGTAAACCAACATTTTTCTGCCATCACAGCTTGAAGTCTTTTTGAGGTGTGTAGAGATTCAAATCTTTACCTATTCTTTGTTGCTAAATGGCTCAAGCCCTGGATTTAGGTCTGGACTTTGACTAGCCCATTTTAAAACAGGCATTTGCTTTGATCTATACCAGAAGAAAATCACCCCCACAGCATGATGCTGCCACCAGTTTATTTTACCATTGCAATGATATATTCAGGGTAATGTGCAGTTTTACTATTTCTAAACACATAGGCCAAAAAGTTTAATGTTGTTATCTGACCAGGCTTGTGGCAATGTAAAAACAGGCCTTCAATTGTATTTCTTTTAACAATGACCTTCTCCTTAGCCCCCTTCATGTAGGGCTGCACGACTGATACTTGTTCTGTTGACAGAATCTCCCACCTGAGCTGTGGATCTCTGCAGCACCTCCAGAGGTGCCGCGGATTTCTTGACTGCTCTCTGATTAATGCCCCCCTACCAGGCCTGTCAATTTAGATGGACGGCCATGTCTTGATAGGTTTGCTATTGTGTCATAATCTATCAGATGTTGAAAGCCTGGGAAGTTATTTTATGACCCAACTCACCCCTGGTCTGTCTGCTCCTTGGTTTATATGGTGCTGTTTGTTCACCAGTAACGTACCTCTGAGGTCTTCACCGAACATCTATAAGCTGACTGAAATTCAACTACACACAGATAGACTTTATTTACTAAACGATACAGCTAAGAGCTTTATTTTATTTTTCTTCCTCTTTACAAATATGCATTAGTTTGTGTTCATCTATCAAAACTAATCCCAATGAAGTACATTGAAGCTTAAGGTTGTATTGTGACAGAAAACCTCAAGGTGTGTGAATACTTTTGCAGAGGGAAGATTATGAGCATTATATTTTCACCTGCGTGGTAGTGACATTTACAGCAGAGTGCAAACCAAAAATGTTGACTTAATGTCAACTAAATGACTTCAATTTGTTTTTCCAATTTACTTACACTGATCCATTAAATATATTGTTTGTCACCAACAGAACAACATGCCACCGGTTGCATAATGAAAATGAAATAAATACACTTCCAATAGGTAGACACACATGAAGCAGAGGTCAGCAGAGTTCTTCTAAGCACTAATATTTGTATTTCTTCCTGTTTTTGTATTTTTGATATTTTAATTAAATCTGACATCTAAATTTAATTAAATAAAATTAGACGTATACTACACAACTGCAGCAAAGCATCCGAGCTTTCAGTGAAAACACTGCTTGGATTTCCTGGAAGATTTAGCCACAGTATTATAAGGAGGAGCCTCCTAGATTGAAAAGACCAGACTTCTTCATAGATGGTATAAAGCCCATGTGACCTGGTTGATGTTTTCTGTTAAAGAACTAAAAAGATGACATTAAAATCCCAGTGAGGCCTCCTGCAAGGAGCTGCAGAACTGCTGCATCATGACTGAAAGGCAGACAGACTCGTGAGCAGAAAGCCCCACCATCCATACTGCCAGTACAGCCACTGCCACTGGTGTCATTCAATTCAACACAGGACATAAACAGTAAGCTTCACTCTGCTGCAAGAAAGAGGTTAGTGTTTCAGGTAAGCTACAACAGTACGAGTTTACTTTAAGATGATCATTGTCCTAGTTTGCTTCAGCTTGGCCATCAGTGAAAACGTTCATTTTGTTAGTCAGATTGAACCAATCAGAACTCGAATTCTCGCTCCGTCTGATCAAACCGTTTCTGGAAAACATCTCAGACCAACAACATTGAGAGACTGAACCTTTTAAACGGTTCTTCAGTAGCACAGAGTTTGCTAATGCCAGCTGATCTCCCCGTTTCTTGCTCCCTCATGCGGCGTCATCAACCTGAATACATACAATGCACAATCAGCTGGGTCTTTATTTCCCCGCCTGCTTAAGTCCGGCAGTGGAATTCCACACTTCATTCCCCGGCTGTGTTTTTATTATCGAAGTAGAGCTGCTAGCAAAACAAATCCAGCATATGCTGCCAACTAGTAGGTGTGAATTCACTCTCTGGATTTTGTGAAACAGTTTTTGCTTTTATTTTTGATGCCTGAAGCAATGCTTAATGTCATATTTACTAGACAATTATATCACTTTTTCCTTCATAAAAAAAAAGATTATTAACTGATTTATGTCTTATTTACAGTTGTTGTTGAAGGTTAAAATATTAGTGGCAATTCCATGCAGTTTTTCCAGAAACTCTTCTATAATACATTATTTACAAGAGTAAAAAAAGGCCAGTTTGGGTTAAATATTCCTGTACATACCTTTATTAAATTGCTAAACAGCTGACTGGAGTTAAATCGTGTCAAAAGCTCTCCCAGGGGTGAAAAGAAAACCATAACATACCTGATTTCTAACTGGAGGGTGCTGCGAGGGCCGGTCTCTGTGAGGATGGCTGTCTCTCGTGACTGCAGAGGCACCAGAGTCTATATGGACGGATCCCACCGGCGTGGGCTGATGGACAGGACGACAAGCTGAATTCAGGGATCAGGCTGATTACAAGGCACAAACTTTAAATCAGCATGTCATGGGTCACTTACTATTTGTCTCCCAACCCAGTCATAAGTGTAGTCAAAGGTGTATCCTTTTCTCTCAAACAGCTCAGTAAACAGAGTCCTCAGATATTCGTAGTCAGGCTTTTCAAAGAAGTCTAACCGCCTCACATACCGCAAATAGGTGGCCATTTCCTCTGAATGGAAGAACACAAAAAGAAGGATGTATGTGATATGGATAAAGTATAGATATACATATATATGTAAATACTAGAGATGCACTAAGAAATCGCCTGGTGATGACTTATTGGTAGGTCTGATTGGTGATGGTAATCAGTGGATTTTACGGTCAGAAACTCAAAATCTAATCCTCATCATGCCGGTGAGCACACCACATTTCAGTGCTGCCACTGATCCGTGTGGAAGTTGTTACTGTGGGAAGAAGACTCCAAGTTAGATATTTTCAGTTTCAGTGAGATGATTGGAAGGAAGTCAGAGGATAAGCAAAAGGTGCAAAAAGTTACTTGAAGGAAACCATTTTTTTCCGATGAGCCAAAAACATGAGATGCTTCAGCCGATAACAGGAAGGTTGACGCATTATAGCCAAGCTGCTCTTTTTTTAGTTTTTTTTTTTTTTTTTTTGAGCGTTCAGTTTCTGTCTGTTGTGGAATATGGAGGATTTGAAAATGTTCATAAACTGGTGATTGAATATTGGTGCATCTCTAGTAAATACCATTTCATTTAGAGAATTATGAGGAGGAAAACAACAGAGAATCAGAGCAAATATCCACATTCATAAAGTTATCATCAGCCTACCTGGGAAGTTCTCACAGAGGACCTCAATGGGAGTGTTTCGTTTCGTGTCTCCAATCTTCTGGTATCTTTCTTTCAGTGTGTCAGCCTAAACAAAGATCCACAGGATGCATGTAAGCACCTTATAAAGACCAATACTGATTAACAAGAACATCATAACAGAATATTTCACTTCTATTCTCTTAAATGTTAACGTTTTACTGAATAATGCAGGTGGGTAAATTCCTAATTAGTGTTTTATTACATTTCTATTCTATTTTTTATAGAGTAACAGCAATTTGATGCTAGTGACATATGGCAATAGTTTCATTGCTCTATCAGGGTTCGTCTTCCCATTGAGCAAAACTTGTATTTCTTGAAGTATCCTGTCACGGTACTAAGTGTAGATAACTTGTGCACATCTCTTCCCTATTTTCCAGTCTACAAAACCTACATAAAGTCTATATCAGGACCATCTGCAGATGAAAGCCACTGTGATGGCTAAACTTTCAGAAGCCCAGCATTTGGTCCTCTCCTCCAACCAACTGTTTACATTTTTCTATGAGTAAGTGAGGATTCTCATTCCTGGATCAGTTCTTCTTTGTTCTCTTTGTGTCTCTGCTCTGTTCTCTCAAACCCCCAGTCGGTCGTGGCAGATGGCCGCTCACACTGAGCCTGGTTCTGCTGGAGGTTTCTTCCTGTTAAAAGGGAGTTTTTCCTCTCCACTGTCGCTACATGCATGCTCAGTATGAGGGATTGCTGCAAAGTCAACGCCAGTGACTGTCCACTGTCTCTACATGCTCATCCAGGAGGAGGGAATGCTGCAAGTCACTGACTGGATGCAATATGCAGGGTTTCATTAGATAGAAAAAACTTTTTATCCAATTTGAATAAATAACTAACTCTGACTGCACTGTTCAATGGTTAGGATTAATTGGAATGTATGTACCTGACTGTTGTGAAGAGCCTTGAGACGACATGTGTTGTGAATTGGCGCTATATAAATAAACTGAATTGAAATTGAATTGAACTGATAAAGGGTAAGGACTTGCTGCTGCCCTTCCTGAAATAAGCTGCACCAAATTGATAACAAGCATATGTTTCTGAAATGTCTAAGTATCAACATTAACGGTTACTGAAAGACTTTTATACAATAAATGTGAAAAATCTAATTATGATTTTAAATATGCACAGTTAAAACCCATATGTTCAACTGTGAAGTGTTACTCTGCACTGATTAATGTTTGCCTACGTAAGAAAAGAGATATTCTCTGACAGATTCAGGTCATACCTTTAGTCCTTGCCAAGGTAAACTCCCACGCAGAAAATACATGAACATGTGCCCCAAAGCCTCCAGGTCATCTCGTCGGCTTTGCTCTGTATCAACACATTTCGTTTTTGTTATATTGTCATAAAAACACAAAAACAAAGGGCTTTATATGCCCAATCAACCTTTGAGGCCTTTACAGATCAGCTGTGTTTATACTGAGAAGAAACTACAGTTGTGCTCCACTTACCAATAAGTAAGGTCATTTTTTTTTTTTAGGAATATTAGAGTTAAGGGGGCTGAGTGTAAATACAAAGAACTTTAAAATACTTTCCAGATTATTATTTGCCAAAAAAATCTTAAACCCTTTTCCTTCCACTTCAAAATATGTATTAATTAGTGTTAATTTAATACATAAAATCTAAAGAAAACACATTGGATTTTGGGTTTTCAACAAGACAAAAATGGGAGAGTTACGAGAACGTTTGCAAGGCGCTGTATATATGAAACCTTCAGAGAGACACAGCTTTAACGTCATCTTACCTTTGCCTAAATGTGTGTTGATGGACATGTATCTGGCAGTACCAGTCAGGCTCTTATGCTCCCGGTACGGAATGTGTTTTTTGGTCTCGGGGTCGATGTACTCTTTGGCCAGGCCGAAGTCAATGATGTGGATGATGTGCTCCTTTTTATTCCCTTGCCTTCCGATGAGAAAGTTTTCAGGCTTGACATCTCTGTAGATGAGATTCTTAGAGTGCACGTACTCCATTCTAGATATCTGGTGGGGACAAACAGAGGAATCAGCAGCAGGAAACATCCCCCTTCCTCCCAAAAAAGACATGAACAAACCACTGTTCAGTAACGCTGAGCTCTACATCACTGGTACCCACCAGCTGAATTGCAATCATTAAGACAGTCTTTAATGAAAAGCTCCTGTCACAAAGGTCAAAGAGGTCCTCTAGACTCGGCCCCAGCAGCTCCATAACCATGGCGTTGTACTTCCCACAGGGGCCGAAGTAGAACACCTGAGGCACGCCCTCTGCTAGAAGAGAAGAATGACACAAAGACTTGAGAAAAGACAAAGTAGAAACATCCCACACATCCTACCCTCACTAAGAAAACAGAATACTCTGTCTCTCCATTGTTTCGGCTGGGAGTACTAGTGGCAAAACAGAAATAAAATATTTTAACAGCCTCGCAGAACAAACTCTGTTTACAATCAGATCCTCTAAGCTCCACTCAGTCTAACCGCTTCACATTTTAATGCATTCATCATCTTGGCTCCTATTTTTTTATTACTTGCCACTGAGCAGTTTAATGCTGAGTGGGCAGTTTCATGTGACTATAATGATGGTAGAGGTGAGGCCCTTATACTACTCTGTTTGGGTTGTTGGTCATGCTGGTCTTCTGGGTACTGAAGCTCTTTGTTACAAATGAACATTAAAACAAAAATAAAAAAGCTGGAGCTGCTTCCACGCGACATTATTTTTCTCTATGCAAAAACATCCAAATGCAGCCAGAGATGCCGTAAGCGGAGGCCTCCACCCTGCTGTCATCCTGACCGCATCCTATGCAGAGATCAGGAAATCAGGTCAAACTGGTAATTGGCTTCAAGGAACCATAACTCAAAGTTACTGCCAGTCAGTCTCTATTAAAAGTGTAATTCCAAGAAAGTTCACAGAAGGCTTCAATCTTGTTTTAAAAGTCTACTGAACTAAGGTGGTGTCAATCATGGGAAACTGGTACTCGTACAGAAGCTTTACAAAGAAGGAGATGAATGTTATTGTTGAAAACGTCTAAGATTTTTGTTTGCAATTCCAAGCAGATAGTTTGATTCTTAACATTGGCTGATAAAAATAAGTGCTTAATAAAAAGAGCAACAATCAGCAAATGAAACTGAAATACATCTCAGACACACACACACACATGAACCAGTTACCAGCAGATAAATCAGGTGGTAACCGGTTGAATTTCAGCTTGATCAGCACCGATCGGTGCCTGGCCAGTCAGAAACTTGATAAGACAATTTGTTTCGGATTTTTCTGAAGTGCTACCAGGTTGTACTGGCAATAACACTTCTCAGTGTGGCTGTGTGAAGAAGACTCAGAGTTGTGTTTTGTCTGTATCAGTGAGATGTTAAGAGAGGGTTTCAGCTGATAACAAAAAATCTGAAAGGAGGTTTCAACATTTTTCCATTTTGAGCTTTCAACCGCTGCCCATCATTGAGCATTCTGGATTTGGAAGCGTTGGCAATGACGATACCAACAAATACATTAAAAAGGACAATAAAAATAAGCTTCACTTAAAAAACAATAAATGCAAATTTAAAACAAATAAAAAGCTAAGACATGAGAGAAATGAACTGAGCCGCAGTGGCTGTTTAGCTCTTACAAAAAGCTGTAACTTCTGATTAGATATCAGATATTTACATCCCCTAGACTGCAAATAGAGACTATCGACCAACCCTAACCATGCCATTAGTGAATATAAATGTCATCTATAATCATTTTGTCTTCATTTCAAAGAAGTAAAACTGTTTTACAGCAACTGCTCTGTTCCTTGTATAAATTATAAGCTTTTCTTGTGGTTCATAAAGAGAAATTTAAATTGGCTAAATTAAGTAGCGGCTTTACGAGAACTACAGGCCGGAACCCCGACACAAAATTCTGATTAGTACATCTATTCATACAACATGTCCAAATTTGTTTTCTCAAAATGCTTTAGGTATTGATCCTAAATTGTGAAAAGTGGCATGAATGGCAGTAGGTAATGCATGGGACTGTAAAAGGCATGCTGTGCTGCATCCTGTGTTTCTGGATGCCATTATGTAGTTCTGTGGGTTGCTAATTGTACCACAGGAATGAGCTGTGGAAGGGCTAAAACGGTTCAGATAAAATATGTGCTATAAATTAGTGGAGACGGTTAAAACGAGACTGGTCAGGGGTTGGGAGCAACCAAACATCAGGGATGACACAAGCACAAATGTGAGGCAAATGGTTTATAGTACAGGGCATAAATGATCCTTTTAATTCTGTAGGGCATCTCATGTTTACCTGTTTTTAAATATAAATTGTGAGTTTAATTTAAAATATAAACTTCTTGAAAATCCTTTGGATAGCTTGAGAACTGAAGAAAGCTACTTGATACACAAAATGCAAAGAAAAGAAGGCTGGCTTCAGACTTCAAAAAAGCAATGTGACTCAGATAAAAGGCTAAGAAAATAATATTCATCTTTTAGAACCTCATATTTTTATGCTTGGAAATAAGGCTGGGCTTGAACACGTCTAAAACCACACAAAAACATCGCTCTCAGGTTTCTCTAATCCAGCTGGTTTCATCCCTTCCAAACTGGAGAACGAGAGGTTTACTCTGAAAAGAAGCCGTTTTTACATGTAGTGTTTCATGATGTGACAGACACCTTCAACACCTCTGCTGTGTAAACCCACCCTTAGACAAACTGATGTCCTCCTCAAACATGATCCTCCTAACTAGAAGGATCATCATGATTTTGTTAGATCCAGCAAACAACAGAACTCTTCCTGGATGATTCTAGCTGAATACCTAAACGCAGACTCTTACGCCATAATGGAATCATCCTCATTAATATCCAGAGACATTTGGTTTCGCACGAGAGAACTACACCTGACACATCAACTGAGTAAAGTCGCATGGATTCATAAAAACACTGACCCACAGATGCAAAACAACCCTGTCAGCTGAGAGGAATGTGGTACAGCGAGCAGCCAAGAACAAATGAGGTCACATTATCCCATCTGGAGAAGAGGGCAGAGGTAGGTTGGAGCTAAGAGAGGCAGGCCTGCTTGCAAAATATTTAATAGGTTTCCGCACAGTTGGCCTTTCCCAGTCTTTGCCTCTTGCAGAACAATAGCCATTATTGTCCCAGCGTGGATATCATATGGACCTGAGGAAACCCAAAATCTCGTCAAGAATCATAAATTACAGTGAAACAGCTTTAAAGCCAAGCTGTGCCTTTAAGCTTTTTAATTGTTTTCTATGAGTTGAGATTTTGATAAATCAAACTGTTTATTGGAGGCTTTAAACATACATACACACACATACATAAATATATATATATATATATATACATACATACACACACACACATAAATATGTATATATACACACTGCTCAAAAAAATAAGGGGAACATTCAAATAACACATCCTAGAGTTGAATGAATGAAATATTCTCATTAAATACTTTGTTCTGTACAAAGTTGAATGTGCTGACACAAAATCACACAAAAATCATCAATGGAAATCAAATTTATTAACCATTGGAGGCCTGGATTTGGAGACACACCCGAAATTTAAGTGGAAAAACACACTAGAGGCTGATCCAACTATGATGTAATGTCCTTAAAACAAGTCAAAATGAGGCTCAGTATTGTGTGTGGCCTCCATGTACCTGTATGACCTCCCTACAACACCTGGACATGCTCCTGATGAGACGGCAGATGGTCTCCTGAGGGATCTCCTCCCAGACCTGGACTAAAGCATCCGCCAACTCCTGGACAGTCTGTGGTGCAACGTGACGTTGGTGGATGGAGCGAGACATGATGTCCTAGAATCGGATTCAGGTCTGGGGAACGGGCGGGCCAGTCCATAGCTTCAATGTCTTCATCTTGCAGGAACTGCTGACACACTCAGCCACATGAGGTCTAGCATTGTCCTGCATTAGGAGGAACCCAGGACCAACCACACCAGCATATGGTCTCACAAGGGGTCTGAGGATCTCATCTCGGTACCTAATGGCAGTCAGGCTACCTCTGGCGAGCACACGGAAAGAAATGCCACCACACACCATTACTGACCCACTGCCACACCGGTCATGCTGAAGGATGTTGCAGGCAGCAGATCGCTCTCCACGGTGTCTCCAGACTCTGTCACATGTGCTCAGTGTGAACCTGCTTTCATCGGTGAAGAGCACAGGGCGCCAGCGGCGAATTTACAAATCCTGGTGTTCTCTGGCAAATGCCAAGCATCCTGCACGGTGTTGGGCTGTGAGCACAACCCTCATTTGTGGACGTCGGGCCCTCATACCATCCTCATGGAGTCGGTTTCTAACCGTTTGTGCAGACACATGCACATTTGTGGCATGCTGGAGGTCATTTTGCAGGGCTCTGGCAGTGCTCCTCCTGTTCCTCCTTCCACAAAGGCGGAGGTAGCGGTCCTGCTGCTGGGTTGTTGCCCTCCTACGTCCTCCTCCACGTCTCCTGGTGTACTGGCCTGCCTCCTGGTAGCACCTCCAGGTTCTGGACACTACGCTGACAGACACAGGAAACCTTCTTGCCACAGCTCGTATTGATGTGCCATCCTGGATGAGCTGCACTACCTGAGCCACTTGTGTGGGTTGTAGAGTCCGTCTCATGCTACCACAAGTGTGAAAGCACCACCAACATTCAAAAGTGACCAAAACATCATCCAGAAAGCGTAGGTACTGAGAAGTGGTCTGTGGTCCCCACCTGCAGAAACACTCCTTTATTGAGTGTCTTGCTAATCACCAAAGATTTTCCCCTGTTGTCTATTTCATTTACACAACAGGATGTGAAATTGATTGTCAATCAGTGTTGCTTCCTAAGTGGACAGTTTGATTTCACAGAAGTTTGATTTACTTTTACATTCACCCCATTGCACTATATATATATATATATATATATATATATATATACACACACACACACACAGGGGTTGGACAATGAAACTGAAACACCTGTCATTTTAGTGTGGGAGGTTTCATGGCTAAATTGGACCAGCCTGGTAGCCAGTCTTCATTATAAGTTTTCTGCATAATGTATTTTATCTGACACATTAGGCTTTTATGTAATTATCATAACCAAAAACTTCAAAGAGGATGTGTGGAAAATAAAGAATATTGGCAAAAGAAAATTGCCAATCGTTGAATTCAGGTGTTCTGATCACCTCTGTGGTCTCTGGTGTATAAAATCGAACATGCAGACTCCTTCTACAAACATTTTTAAACAGTCAAGTTTTCTCGTGACCGAATATTCTGCAGTCGACTGTTGGCAGTACTACAACAAAGTGGAAAGACAGCAACTAAGCCCCAAAGTGTTACTGCATAGCTGTATACAAGTCTTACATCGCCAGGTGCAAAGTGGTGGAAAACACTCCCTAAAGCATTAAGACGTGTTAAATCCTGCTCCCTGTCTGGTAATCCAGTGGAGGAGTCTGGGTTTGGCAGTTGCCAGGAGAACAGCACCTGCCTGGCTACACTGTGTGACATGTAAAGTTTGGTGCAGAGTAGATTATGGTGTAAGGCTTTGATCAGGAGTTGCACTCCACCCCTTGGTTACAGTAAAAGGAGCTCTTAATGCTTTAGCATACTAGGCCATTTTGGACAGGTTCCTGCTCCCAACTTCAAGCCACCAGTTTGAGATGACTCCACCCTGTTTCAACAGGACGGTGCACAAAGTAAGATCTATAAGGATATCTAGGAGCAAGTTTGGTCTGCAGGAAGTCTTGACCTCAGCCCAACAGAACACCTTTGGGAAGAATTATACCACAGATTGCAAGGCAGGCCTTCTCGTCCAACATCAGTGTCTGACCTCAGAAATGCACCTCTGGAGGAACGGTCAAAACATCCCATAAACACACCAGTCAACTGTCTAGACAACATTACACAACCCTATAGATTGAAGTCCATCTGTGTGTGAAGGCAGACAAGTCAATACTTTTGGCAATATAGTGAATATTTAGCAACAAATTTACACGATACACCACGTTTCTGAGAAAAGTAATCTCTTTATTAAAGAGTTAGATCATAGAAATACTAACATCAAAAGTGGCAGGTTTGGCATTATAAGGAAAACGGAACAGATAACTGATAAAATATATACATATAAACAAGACCCAATAATAAATCTTGGACTATGAAACTCCATAATAAATATTTAATAATAATGAACCGGAAATGTAACAAAAGAAAATCTGAGTACATAATGTTCACACTAACAGCACTGACCTCACGTCCTTCCAGTTTGAAGATAGCAACAATTAATGGTTGCTATTAATTATTAGGTGTGAAGTCTTTATCACAGAATAAAGCTCTGAGCTCCACTAAGACATCCACCAACAGCTGGCAAGAGTTACAATTTTAAAGCAAATCAGCGAGCTTTAGAAAAAAAGAAACAAGTTTTATTAGCAAGCGATTAACTGGAACTGCACCAAAATATGCTTTCAGCCACATTATCAATGAGTCATATCAAAACAGAGTGAACATGCTAAGGGTAGCCTAGTTTGTTAGCAAACTGCATGACGTGAAACCACTATCAATAGGAGTAAGATGTTACTTCATTGAAGACTGCAGCTGTATGCATCGAAATACATTTTATTGGACTCTTTAGAAAAATTACGCCCTATAGAAGGTGGGACAACATATCAACCCCTGTCGGGAAAAACAGAAACTGCAGCAGCAGGAATGACATCTGTCAGTAAGGGGGCACCCTATTAAAACACCAACAGCAGAACATTAGTGGGCTCTGTTGGACACAGACAGATCTGTCTCCCCAAAACCTGCGACCTGGGAAAAGATGGCAAGATGCAGTACAGGTAATGTACCTCAGAATGACCATCTTTGGATCAAAAATGTCAACATTGTAATTGAAATTTTAATAAATGGGACGACAGATGAAACCCTGGATCCTAACTGAGCTAGAGACAACACTATATGGAAGAGAGGCAACCGAGAAACAAAAAGCCAAAATCCTTTCCTTTTGGCTGATGATTTGTCTTCAAGATGGCTGTCCTATACTTCAGCCAGCCAAAAAATAAGCCCTCAATATGTTTTCAAGGTTTTAAGAAGAAACATAACTTCAACTCAGATAAAAGAAACTGTATCCCTACAAGGTATCTCAGAAAGGTCACTATTCCACACAACAAATGTCCACAGGTAGGCCTTTCATGCACTTTTGTACACAACATCCTGGAGATTAAAGCAAGCTCTTAAACCAGCACGCCATCAATATCTGCTCTGAGATGAGTAATCACTTGTTGTGGAAATGATGCAATCTCTGGCCTGATCTTCCAAAACAATGAAATCATTATCATGCAGTCATGCATAAACACAGCAGGGAATTAAATGCAAATCTTTGATCTCACCTGTGGTCCCAAGACTTTTGTAGAACCGGTATTCCAAATGTAGCTGTGGAGCCCTCGACTTCACTGGTTCCTACAACACGAATGCATAAAACAAGAAAGGAAAAGGAATTAGAAATTACTTTTATAGTAAAAATCCCACAAAAAATGTTTTGTGCATCGACCGGGCTTATCTTGGTCGACTGATTTCACGTCTTCTTTGAGGTCTGACCTGCCGATTTTGCTTCTGACTGATTTCATTTTTGTTTTCTAAGAACTACATTGAATAAAAGAGGACAGTCTATTGCAGGTTCATTTCACAGAGTTCGTAGCTGTGAATCCAACAAATAAACCACAGGACTGCAAGTCTATTTCCACTTATGAATCCAAGCATATGTCCCTAACTTTTATTTGGCACAACCCTACATGCTACTATTGTATGACTTTATAGGCCAAACATGTTGTTTCTAAGTTATTATCCATTTAATGACTAGAAAAAAAAAGTTAAATAAAACTTTCAAGTGTCTGATCTGCCGAGGTCCCTTAGCGAAGGGAGCAGAGATGATCAAGGAAAATTTGTCTGATTCCGATCTACAATCGGTGCATCTCTATATTAAAACACCTTCAGCGATTTTAAACAGTAGCACAGTAGAATGAGATAAATGCTCAAGTACAACTGCAGGCGACTTACCAGTTTAATGGCTACATACTCGTTTGTGTAGAGATTCTTACCTGAAATAAAAGACAGTAAAGTAAGGGTACTAATTAAATGGCTTTTCAAAAATATCACACCATTTTATATGGGTGTAGTCATTTCACCCCTTCATCATTCTTTAAGTTGATACATTCAACTGCGGGTCATTTCGTACTGACCATGCATCAATTCAGACCCACCGGTGAAACATTTAATACCCACTTAAACAACCAGAGGTTTAGTATTTTGTATGTTATACCCATGCTGTCTACAGTAAGAAAATGTGACCCAAAATAAATAATATATACCATCAGAAGGTCACTTGGTGATTTTGGTTTGATCAGGAGTTCTAACCTGTTGTATTTTATTCAGGTTGAACAACCCAAAATGGGATCAGAGAGAAGATGAACTGAAATAGGCTGTAATATAAAGATTTCAGTTAATGAATGCATTTTAGGCCTTTTTATCTTCATAAATCAGGGAAATACTGAAATACAAGGAAAAATAAACACATATGCCATGGGTTGAGTATTCTGGTACAAAACGTTTTGAGTACAGATACAAGTGGAAGCAGAATGAGACAAAATGGGGGTAAGACTCAGGACCACCTGACCAGGAGACTCTTCGATTGTTCAGCATCACATGAGCCACTTTGTAACTGACACAGTCTGTGTCTCACCTAATGCCCTCCTGGTTCTGCGGCCTCATTTCAAACAAGATTTAAACCCGACATACCGAGCTTTAATTCCCCGAAGTTTCCACAGCCAATCTTCTTCCCGACGCGAAAGTTCGGTCCCACCATGAGAACGCCAGAGGTGCCCGAGGAGCCCGAGGGCCGGGTTGAGTGTCCGCTCCGGCTTCCCTGCGAAACTTTGGTGCCTCTAGCCGGCCGCTCGCCATATTTCTCTCTTTGTTGATCCATGGCGCGCGCAGCACTGGTCAGCAGGAGCCTCGGGTGATGCACAAAAGGGCCTCCTGGGCCGGGCCCACCGCAGCAGCCACAGCCCTGGTTACTGGTGGCACCTGAATGGCAAAGTCCCTCTCATGGGCCAGAAGCTGGAGCAGTTAACCCGCAGGCCTCCCCGACCTCACCCTGTCACCTTTATCAGTTATTAGACCTCAACATTTGTCACATAAGGAAGATGGAGACCTGTAAAAAAAAAAAAAAAAACAGATCAATCAAGAGAGAACAAGTTAAATTTCTATTTGTAAGCAGGACCATCAGACATTTGGATCTAAAAGTTAACTATATAGTATTACTATGATATACAGTAGGTTGAAGAGAGCGGGACAAAGGAACAAGGCTTGACAATCCTACCAGGGTAGCTCTTATTTACATGCTGACAAAGCAAACAGTGCAATGACCTCTTAACATCAGAATAGTAGACAAAGCAAATCTAAAAACGCTATGTTTAAAGACAACTTCACTCTAGGAGTTACTAGCAAACATGAAAAACCGCAGAAGGAAATAAGAGCAAGAATCTGTTGGAAAGAAGCAGTGAGGGAAGCTGAACCAGCTGTTTAATATCTCTAATTAACAGGGTATTTGTTTGGCTTTTAACTTTCGCTTTTGTTTATGTGCAAATAACTAAATGGAAAAACAGAACTGGGTTACTAGGCACAGTTTTTCCATTACACAAGCAGGCAGGAACTGGCTTAAGTCATTTTAAAAATATAAAAAATATATTATTAGCACCTGAAATGTGGATTAAAGCTGTTTTGTACCAGTGACTCAGCTTCCCTAGTTAGAATTCAGTGGAATGATGAGACTATCAATATTATCATCTTCTTTTAGCATACGTTATTATTAAGAGTGGCTTGGAACCAATTTCTACCAGTAAACCCGGAAGGATTATTAATTATTATTACTCCCAGGGATTACGGGAATCATTTGATTTGTTTTTCTGTGTTTACTTCCTTTGTGATTGTATTGTAATTGTTCTTCCTCATGTGCAGCGCTTTGAATGTCTTGTTGCTGAAAAGCGCTATATAAATAAACTTACCTTAAAAATAATATGTTCCTAACCAGGCTCTACATTTATCTATACCCAACATCAAGATGGGTAACAACAAAAAAACATCAGATTTTTAGACATAATGAATGAAATCGTTAAAAAAAAAAACAGTTGAAAAAGTAAGTACATCCTTGCTGTTTCTATAGGATTCAAGAGGAAAGGCCGCAGCCGTGTGCTGCTGATCAAATTAACGCGACGACCTGCTCAGTAACAAGGCGATCACCTCTACTAGCTGTTCGCTGATCTAAAGCATACAGCTGTTTGCTAACACAACACCATAGAGGAAGAGTCGCAAGCAATGACTTTAAAAAAGGTTGCATGATTTCAGGAAAATATGGAATTGTAATAATATTACTAAAAATTAGAATGGTGACATTGATTAAAATGAATCCATCTTGTCGCCACCACTCTCTATGAGCTCCTGTATCTCAGCCGTTAAACGTGTGGCCTTTAGAGAAAGTTAAAGTCCATTCAACAGACCAATAATATTATTGATTTGCACAATGTGAATGCATGACACTTGAAAGATAAAATCCTACTAAATATTGCATCCAAGCAGTCCTTTTGTGATTGCAAAATTGCACACACTGATTGTGCAATGAAGGTTGATTCGTTATGCCGTGCAGCTGTAACCTTAGAGAAGCAACTGCTGATGCCCGTCAGTGTGGGAGAGGTCATAATCCCATTGCCAAGCAATCTGAAGTCTGTCCATCTACAGCGAGGTCCTAACAGTGGTCCTACTTCAAGGAAAACCCAAGCAAAACCAAGAAAATGCGAATTAAATAAAGAAACAAACAAACAAACCAGAGCTGTGTCTCGGACTTTTCAGGTCTTAGCATTTAAAATAATAGTACAACTGTAAAACGACTAAAAAGGGGCCAAACTGAAAGCTTGGCTTATTTGGGAGAGTTTCTGGGAGAAATCCTCTATTCTCTGAAAAGATGTGGCAGGCTGGCTTAGGTTGCATCTGAATGAACCAGAACACACAGAACAGTGTCCTTTGGACAGATCAAATCTAGGTAGAGATGTGTGCCATGAATCAAACTGGATATAAGCTAAATCATTACACACTAACTGTTAAGCATGTTGATAGACTGATGAAGATTGGGGCTTGATCTGCAACCACAGGATCAGGAAACCTTGCAAAAACAGGGTTGACCACGAACTCTTCTGTATACTTCTGTATTCAAAGGTGAGGCCATCTGTCCAGCTGATGAAACCGGGTCAAAATCAGGCCGTGGAGGCAATAAAGTACTGTTGTGTACAGAAAACTGGGCCAAAATTCCTCCACATTGATGTGAGAGACTGATTAAGTCAAACAGCAAACATTTACCTAAAGTGACTGGAGTTAAAGCCATTAAATATAACTGGGTGGAATCTGACAGGCGTTTTTAGACCCTGGTAAATACCAGGTCATTTTTTCTATGTTCTGATAGGTAAAGAGATAGAATTTAAAGAGGGTGTTCTTTCTTTTTACTATGACTGCAAAATGACAAAGAGAAAAGCTTATTTTTACATCTCATTATTTGCCTGTGTGTAGCTTCCAGAGCTTCTTGCAGCTTACAGCTGTCTATTGGCAAATATGGTTCAAACTGCTCTAAATGTACGTTTACCATACCAGGAGGAGCTTTCCTCATCAAAGATGAGCATGACTCATTCACAACCTTTAGAACAAGCAGGGGTGGTTCACCGTGAAAACACAGCCGTCCTTAAGAGATAGTAATCAAGTCGCAGTGGTCACAGAAAACATCGGCTGTTTAATATCTCACACATCGACCACTTTTAGCATCAACACAAAGCTTAAGCCGTAGTATATGATCACGAACGCATCACACCACCCACGGCTGCAACCCAGTAATCATTTGATTACTGATGATAAAGAGAGCTCAGTGTTTTATTACGTAATAAGAAGACGACGTGACGTTCTCTTACTATATACTGTTAAAATTCAGCTCACTAGGCGACTGCAGCAAACTAAACAATTCAGATTTTTTTTAATGCACGAAAGTATATATATCTATATATATATATATATAAATAAAACAATTAGGAATTCAGTGTGGAGGAAAAAAAACACTATGACTGTTTTCATGACAATGGTGTAATTCCTGAGCATGGTAAGGTTGCTACTGAAGGTATTGTGTGTGGACTTCAGAGTGACTCATGCTCAGTGTTGCCTGCACTGATCTGAGCATCAAAGACAGCTTGTTTGCTCTCAAGGGCAACTGAGCGCCGTTGCTGTTATATAAAACCAAGAGCATAACACCACAACAATAAAAGCACGTTTCGGGAGCTAGGACCTGTGCTAGGGCCGGAACAGCTTCCGCTGTGGCTAATGAGGATTTGTGGGCCGATCTAATCTAAGCGTTTTGACTAGCAATTGAGGAAGAGCTCCCCATCTTGACACAAGAGCCGGCCGCTCAAAATGCATCATTCAGTTCAAGCCACACAATTATCACCGATTGTATCAGAGGCGCCGCAGTTTACTTTACAGCTGTAAGGGGAGTAAAGAAGGCCAAATAAATGTAACACTACTAGTCTACTACTGAATTTAGGGGGTGTTTACTTTAAATTTCTGCTTAATATCAAACAAATGTTACAGGTAATACCTGTAATAATGAATGAGTTAGATTATTTTAGCGGCAGCAGTGGAAATAATTGTTGCTTTTCGGTTTTAAACAAGCGATTACATCCCGTTTTACATTTCCAGCTCAAATGTTTTACACCATTTTCTACGGTCACCCTGGATCTCAAACGTGTCTAGACATGCCCAACCTGAAGATGACTATGGAGAAGTAAACATGGAAGTGCTCCAATATCCTAATTCTTGAAGTTCAAAGGTTCTAAAACAAAATGCAACACCCCCCCCCATGTTATTTTAAATTATTGAATATGCTAATATACAAGAAGAGAGCTAATATATGGTGGAAGCTCCTGCCACTAAGCATGTGTCTGGAAATAGCAGCTGCCTGTGCAGAAGATAACTTTCAGCTGAAGCTGTGTAAAGAGTGTAGCAGCGGTGTGTTAGCCCTGCGGCTTTAAGGTTGGATGTGAGGAGGGGAATCCCCAGCCTTCGATCATGTGAAAGCACCGGGTCTCCAGATAAAATGAGGACATATTTCATCATACACACCTGTTGGAAATGCTTGAAGCAACATGCATTCCTCAGACAGAAACTACACAAAATCGTTTTAACATATCCTTAGTGATTATAACCACTTGGAGAAACTTGCAAATGTCACGACACCTGGAACATCTGCAATCCTTCCAACCTTTATTGATCAAGACTTCCATTATTACACAGGTATCAAACTCCTCAAGCACATATTCTGGGATAGTGTAAAACAGAGGTTCCCAAAGTGGGGGTCAAGACCCCCCGGGGGGTTCCAAGACACCATGTGGGGGGCTTGCGAGAGGATTTTCAGAATCATCTCAATGTGATCGATGAGGAGTATGGAAGGCCAAAAGGGACAGATTAAATAAATTAATTTATCATGAAATAAATAAATGTACCATGAATTAAAGAAATGTACCATAAAATGCCCCATAAAAAATAATAAAATATGACCAAATTAAATAATCCAATTTCATAAAAAAATAAATAAATTCAAAATACATTTGATTATTTCACTATATATTTTACAAATAAATCTGTGTAAAAATGATATGTATTTTTAGGGGGGTTGCCAGTCTCTGGCACTGTTATTTTGGGGTCAAAGGCTGGAAAGTTTGGGAACATCCAAGTGTAAAACATACATTAGTGATGGCTATATGTAATGTTTTAATTTGTAAATGAGTTCTATCACAGTTATCCACTGTTTGATGGTCTTAATAGACTTTCAACTACATTCAAAAGACAAATACAGGAGACAAACGGCTCCAATTTCTATCTAGTTATAGAAAATCCAATTATTATGAACACAATTAAAACCAATCCACTTCAACACCATGCATTCTGATCCAAATACGTACAGTCCAGTTCAATCCAGATTGTAATCCAGTTATATTTAGTCGATCACATTAAAATGCCAACTGGTAACATGCTATTTGAATAAAAAAAAAGCTGTGTTGATTTTGTATGACTCCGCACAGCATGGACTGTGATTAGCAGTTGTTAGTAAGAAAATAATAAAATGACAATACTGATGAATACCAAAACTAATTTATTGGTAAAAGGTTAATAAGGCAATTTATTTTCTCATGTTATATAAAATCTTATCTATAATGGCAAATACTTGTATAAAAACTTTGATTATAACCAACAAATCTGCCTTTCAGCTGTTTTACATTTATTATAAGGAATATTTTTCTTGAATAAAAAGCACCAAGGCTCAGAGTGCGGTGATTAACCTTCAGTGAAAAGATCAGCCTTTGAGGGGGGGACTGCCAACAGCGCAGACTCCCACTGTGGCAGTGCCAGCTACCAGCTGCTTCTCCTTTTCAATAAACTCCAACTGATCACAATTTAGATTGCGCTTACTTACAAATACACTGGTTCCCCAACATCACGTACCTGTGCGCCTCAATCTATAAAGAACTTTTAACTTTTTTTATCTGGTTTTCAAACCAGAGCTGACACACATGTCTAATTTCAACAAAAAAGCTGCCATTTTCCACCTAAATAAAACAGAGCTCTATCTGTAGTGACTATAAATGTTTCCAACAAACACACAGTGTGTATGTGGCGATCTGGAGCTCAAAACTGCCATTTTTGTTTTCTCTCCACTCTCACTTGTATCAGTATTATGAGTGTGCTGAGGAGCTATTGCCAAAACAGTTCACTAGTCTCTCTGTGAAATCACTGAATCATTATTATATATATATATATATATATGTAGCCACTGTTTTAATTGCTGTCAATGTAAAAAAAAACACAAAAAAAAACCTCTGAAATCAATCAATCAGATAAAAAAAAAAAAAAAAAAAGTTGGAAATCACAAAAAATTCTCAAAACTGGTCGCACATGGGCAACAAGTTTACAGTCAGGAAAAGGAT
Source organism: Girardinichthys multiradiatus (assembly GCF_021462225.1). Classification (NCBI taxonomy): domain Eukaryota; kingdom Metazoa; phylum Chordata; class Actinopteri; order Cyprinodontiformes; family Goodeidae; genus Girardinichthys; species Girardinichthys multiradiatus. Next base: position 14,698,291 of record NC_061797.1, read on the forward strand.
CCAGAATTGGCATGTTAAATGTTTTAGAACTTCAGTCACTTATTTTATCTAGACCAGATATTTTGATCAGACGCAGGCTGGTTACAGGTAGCCAGCTTTCAAAAGTTAGTTTCAAAACTGCTGAGGTTTTCCATGACATTTCTTTCTCTCGTCTAAATGAGATGCCAGAGAAGGAGCTGAAGATTTTTCTGGCAAATTGTGCTACCCCTTGCTGCTGCACACTGGCACTCAGCTGGATGAATAAAAGCTACCAATCTCTTTCCTCGCTTAGAAGACAATTTTAGCTCATACCAATTAATCTTATTTAGGTTTTGCTGTTACAACTTCTGAAAGGTGTAATATACTGCACACCAAGCACCTGGAAACCATAAAAAAAGAACTTATAATTCTAACTTTAGTAATCAATATTTTATTTTACCAGAGGATAACTGTTTTAATTTAAGCAAACAGGTCAAACTATACGGTTGTTTTAATTTTGTGAAGTAAGCCTGAAAATCTAATGCACCCCCCCCCATACCTGATTTACAAGTCAACTCAATAGCTTTTATATTTTTGACACACAGCGAGACAAAAGCTTGATTGATCCTGGATGATAAGATAACATACATCACACGATCCAACCTAAAGCCTGTGAAACATTGAGTTTGATGATTGCTAATATAGAAAAGCCATTGTGTTGTTGAATGGAAAAACATAAGGTGAGTAATGTTTCAATGTATGTGCTTTGTTGATTCGGCTGTAAAGTCATTTTTGTAACCACACGAGGAAATGTAGGTTGAGACACAACATCTGACCACAAGCAAAGGAAATGTGCAGTGCATTTAAACTGAGAAGTCAGAAAAACAAGACTTCTGGGTTTTAATACAAGACATAAGAACCGCGCTGAGCTAATGTCTGCATTGTGTCTGTGCAAATCAAACTTCGATCAGACAAGCAGCTAAAGAGTAAAAAAAAAAAAAAAAAAAAAAAAAGCTTCGGTCGTGGGGAATATGAGGTTAAAATAAAGATGATCGATCCGTGGTGAGGAGGCCTGCGGTTGGTCCAAAATAAAGAGACGTGTTTGCAGCTGTGTACCACCGTGTCCCAGACAAAGCCATCATTGGCAGCCCAACTTAAAGGCTGGACATATCGAAATAAGCATTGACCAAGTCAAATTAGCCTTAGTCAACATTAAACATAAATGATAAGCCGTACAGCTAACCTTAGCAAAACATTACCTAGCGAGAGGGGTTGCCCTGGTAGAAATATACTCTAAAAAATAAAACAAGCGCAGCAGGGACATTTCCTTGTTTACCATGTGAAACAGAGATGTTTAAATATAGTTCTTTATGGTTTTTGTTTTTTTTTTCTTTTTTCTCCTAGTCGTCAACGACAAAACAACCAAGTGATGGCTGGGTGACAGCTGGACCGAGCGCAACAAGGAAATTAGCTCCGTTAGCAACGAAAATATTAGCTAAAAACCTCTCAACAAATGCTCCTTCACTGGGTCACCGTGAGACAACGCAACAATCTCACCTTCACGGTGATGAATCCACACGACCCGGGATCCGCTCGTGTACCGCCCAGGTCCAATTTCACCGGGCGCTGGGGAGATTCATGTGAGGTTTCCTTGTTGCTGAGGTTTAACGCTAACAGCCGTTAGCGACTCTCTCCATTCTTCGTCTGCCGTGAAAAGGTTCCAACACCCCGGATGAAGAAAAACGGCACCGCCCGCTTCACGCCGCACACTTCCAGGTCAAACCGAAACTACCGAGTTATTATCAGTATTACTGATGAATAGTTAAAATGACACTTGGTTCTGTTGCTTAGATAATATGTTTCGTATAGCTTACAATTCAACATCATTGATTATCAGTCTACATAAAATATAGACTTGAAATATTAAGTTAATGCAAATGAGACAACTGGAAAACTTTGTGAAATGGGAATAAATACAAACTCAATTGGGTTTTTGCTAGGATATCTTAATACCGCACAAAGTATTCATCTTTTATGAGCCATATTTTGTTTGATTTTCATTTTAACAGTAAACAGGACAACAAACTAGTGACGTATTCAAAAGAAGACTTGGGTGTAAAATGGTGTGAAAAAGTGTTTGCCTCTCTCCCGATTTCTTTGCATGTTTCAGATACTCAAACAAATTTAAATATTAATCAAAGACGACACAAGTAAACACAAAATGCAGTTTTTAAATGAAGGGTTTTATGATTAAGGGTGAAAAAAACAAATCCAAACCTACATGGCCCTGTGTGAAAAAGTGATCGCACCCCCCCCCCCCCCCGTTAAAACCTAACTGGTTTATCAGTTCAGTTTCTCTAGCCACAACCAGACCTGATTTCTGCCACACCTGTTCTCCATATAGAAATCACTTAAACAGGACCTGCCTGACAAAAGGAAGTAGACCAAAAGATCCTGAAAAGCTATTTATCATACTGAGATCCAACAAAGTTCAGGAACAAATGTCGAAAGAAAGTAATTGAGATCTATCAGTCTGGAAAGGGTTATAGTCATTTCTAAAGCTTTGGGACTCCAGCTAACCACTGAGAGCCATTATCCACATATGGTGAAAACATGGAACAGTGGTGAACCTTCCCAGGAGTGGCCGGCTGACCAAAATTACCCCAAGAGCGCAGCGACGACTCATCCAAGAGGTCACAAAAGACCCAACAACAACATCCAAAGAACTGCAGGCCTCACTTGCCTCAGTTAAGGTCAGTGTTCATGACTCCACCATAAGAAAGAGACTGGGCAAAAATGGCCTGCATGGCAGAGTTCCAAGACAAAAACCACTGCTGAGCAAAAAGAACATTAAGGCTTGTCTCAATTGTTCCCGAAAACATCTTGATGATCCCCAAGACATTTGGGAAATACTGAAGATGTGTGTTCCATTTCATCTGCTGTAAAAGTAACACCACATTTCAAAAAAGGAACATCATACCAACAGTAAAATATGGTGGTGGTAGAGTGATGGTTTGGAGTTGTTTTGCTGCTTTAAGAGTTGCTGTGATAAATGGAACCATGAATTCTGCTGTGTACCAAAAAAATCCTGAAGGAGAATGTCTGGCCATCTGTTCATGACCTCAAGCTGAAATGAACTTGGGCTCTGCAGCAGGACAATGATCCAAAACATACCAGCAAGTCCACCTCTGAATGGCTGAAAATGAAGACTTTGGAGTGGCCTGGTTAAAACCCTGACCTGAGTCCTATTGAGCTGTTGTGGAAAGACCTTAAAAAGGCAGTTCATGCTCAAAAACCCTCCAATGTGGCTGAATTACAACAGTTCTGCAAAGATGGGTGGGCCTAAATACCTCCACAGTGCTGTGAAAGACTTATTGCAAGGTATCGCAAACGCTTGATTGCAGTTGTTACTGTTAAGTGTGGCTCAACAAGTTATTAAGTTTAGGGGGTAATTTTTCTCACAGGACCATGTAGGTTTGGATTTGTTCCTTCTCCCTTCAATAAGAAAAACCTTAATTTAAAAACTCAATTTTGTGTTTACTTGTGTGGTCTTTGACTAATATTTAAATTTATTTGGTAATCTCAAACACTAAAGTGTGACAAATATGCAAAAAAAAAAAAAGAATCAGGAATGGAGCAAACTTTTTTTCACACCACTGTACCCATTCATTAAACTTGGCTAAATGAAGAAAGCGTTTCCAAAGAGTGACCCATGACCCTTTGTTGCTGAGAATAGACCACATGCAGATCCTTATTCTGTTTCTAATGTATAGTCATTTAAAGATATCTTTGTGTGTTCAGCTCACAGTGGAGTGGGAAAAGATGTGAAACTTCCATATAATATTGTTTATGCATTAAAAAAATACACTGCTCAAAAAAAATAAAGGGAACACTTAAACAACACAATATAACTCCAAGTAGATCAAACTTCTGTGAAATCAAACTGTCCACTTAGGAAGCAACACTGATTGACAATCAATTTCACATGTTGTTGTGCAAATGGAATAGACAACAGGGGGAAATCTTTGGCGATTAGCAAGACACTCAATAAAGGAGTGGTTCTGCAGGTGGGGACCACAGACCACTTCTCAGTACCTATGCTTTCTGGCTGATGTTTTGGTCCCTTTTGAATGTTGGTGGTGCTTTCACACTTGTGGTAGCATGAGACGGACTCTACAACCCACACAAGTGGCTGAGGTAGTGCAGCTCATCCAGGATGGTACATCAATGTGAGCTGTGGCAAGAAGGTTTGCTGTGTCTGTCAGCGTAGTGTCCAGAGCCTGGAGGCGCTACCAGGAGACAGGCCAGTACACCAGGAGATGTGGAGGAGGCCGTAGGAGGGCAACAACCCAGCAGCAGGACAGCTACCTCCACCTTTATGCAAGGAGGAACAGGAGGAGCACTGCCAGAGCCCTGCAAAATGACCTCCAGCAGGCCACAAATGTGCATGTGTCTGCACAAACGATTAGGAACCGAGTCCATGAGGATGGTATGAGGGCCCGACGTCCACAAATGGGGGTTTTGCTCACAGCCCAACACCGTGCAGGACGCTTGGCATTTACCAGAGAACACCAGGATTGGCAAATTCACCACTGGCGCCCTGAGCTCTTCACAGATGAAAGCAGGTTCACACTGAGCACATGTGACAGAGTCTGGAGACACCGTGGAGAGCGATCTGCTGCCTGCAACATCCTTCAGAATGACCGGTTTGGCAGTGAGTCAGTAATGGTGTGGGGTGGCATTTCTTTGGAGGGCCGCACAGCCCTCCATGTGTTCACCAGAGGTAGCATGACTGCCATTAGGTACCGAGATGAGATCCTCAGACCCCTTGTGAGACCATATGCTGGTGCGGTTGGCTCTGGGTTCCTCCTAATGCAGGACAATACTAGACCTCATGTGGCTGGAGTTTGTCAGCAGTTCCTGCAAGATGAAGACATTGAAGCTATGGACTGGCCCGCCCGTTCCCCAGACCTGAATCCGATTGAGCACATCTGGGACATCATGTCTCGCTCCATCCACCAACGTCACGTTGCACCACAGATTGTCCAGAAGTTGGTGGATGCTTTAGTCCAGGTCTGGGAGGAGATCCCTCAGGAGACCATCCATCGTCTCATCAGGAGCATGACCAGGTGTTGTAGGGAGGTCATACAGGCACATGGAGGCCACACACAATACTGAGCCTCACTGATTTCCATTGATGATTTTTGTCTGATCTTGTTGTCAGCACATACAGCTTTGTACAGAACAAAGTAGCCAATGACAATATTTCATTCATTCAGATCTAGGATGTGTTATTTGAGTGTTCCCTTTATTTTTTTGAGCATTGTATATTCTTTGTGTCCTGCGAGTAAATCATCTGTCTATGAAAGTGGACATCATGCATCACTGAGTATATTAGAACCGAATTCTGGTACTGTACTGTTCTTTAAAAACACTAAAACAGTAGTGATAAAACCATAACTTTACAGATTACTTCAATGTTTAGAGCTAGTTTTGTAATGGTGAAGTACATAACATGACATATAGACAGGGGAGTCGATATGACGCTAGTGACGACACCCATGAACGAAGGATAGGGATAAACTATTGAAAACATGGGAAAAAAAATCCTGATTGAGGTACTCCAAAATCAAGCATGAAAAAATTCAAATATTTAAGGACACAAATTTACTGCATTAAAAATGATATGTTTTAAGCCTTGAAGCTAATAGTTTTCAGAAAAGCGAGAAAAAAAAAAAAGCATCAACTGTGTAAAATATGAAGTTAAAAAATATAACAACAATGTCCAAAGCTTAGTGAAACCTTTATTTTTTACACTTGCCTGATTAACATTTCAAAGAAAATGTATGTACCAATGCAAAGTGGTTATAAAAATAAAGCACATTCTTATGTAAAGGACACGAGTACAATCAGAAACCAGTAAATAAGGGACCATATCGCTTATTGTTAGATTCTCTGTTATGGTTTATCCAGCCTCCAATCTATTGAGCAGGAATATTATCAAACAGTGCTTGTATGATACAAGGACACATTGGACATGAGTACATGTAAGCAATAGGTCCACATTAGCTCAATTCACATTACAACAAAATAAATGTAACAATGTTGAATATATGGACGAACAAAACCGTTATTACAATAAATATGACCGGAGCAAAAATAATAATACAGATTGTATTCTCCTCATGACTCTTTAATTCAGTGGTTAAAACTCTGATGAGCCTTTAAAGTTAGTTCTGCACTGTAACTTCGCTCCTAATATCCAAAATACATGGTATAATAAACCTTAAGAACGCATTAATACATATAATAGTCGTTAACAATGGTGATTTAGTTAATAAAGAAACTGCTTTCTATTAGTGCATCAAACCTCGCAACATGCATCTATTTAACAGTGGCTGTAGAAGTGGAAAGACTTGCATACTCCTATCAGCCAAAGTCCTCTACAGAGAATGATACTAGGTGCAGTATCTTGGTATAAACATCTTAAGGGGGAAAAAAAAAAAGTTCCACAGTTCAGGCAAGTTCATGTAAAACGTGAATCTTGCTTTATATCATCCTTTAAATGACACACACAAAAATGATGTCAAATACACAATGAGTACATGTGGCAGCTTATTATATCAAACGTCTGTCCAGAAGAATTCATTTTAATTAAAAAGACGGACCGAAGTTTCTTCTGTGTTTCAAAACTGTCCTCTGAACTCCTGGTAAAGAGGTAAAAGTGTTGAAAAAGGCAGTTGGTTTTTTTTTGTTGTTTTTTTTTATAATAAAAATGAAAAATCCACTTCATTAAGCTATCGCCTTGGCTTCAGGCTGGAACGCCTCCCAAAACTTTATGAGCTGGAATAGAATCAGAGCGAGACAAACAAAAACTGTTAAAGCATGGTCTGACCAATCACTTATAAACTTCTAGCTTGGTCTTATTGAACATTAACTGCTACTAATAGTTACAGTGAGCTTCACGCTTATTATTAGCCCAAATAAAGATGGAAAAAAGCCTTTAAATAAATTCATCACAGTATCAATGTTTGCACTATCAATATAGTTGATAAATGCTTGGACTGCAATAACTATTAGCCAATTATATAAGTGCTTTGCATTCTGATTCTCTATACCAGTAATATTTATTATGTGATGTCGTTTAATGCAGCAGAAATGTTTCGGGTGGTCATCAGAGATGTTCTGCTGAAGTCACTAGGAACCCCCAAGTGGTTTCATTGCCTAAACAGAAGATGTTGCCAGTTGCCACTTTTTCAATAAACCTTGTTCTAAACATGGTAAATCATTGTAAAAGGACCAGGTTTATAAATGGCTTCGGTAGCCCCAACTACGGGCACAGCCACATGTGGCAGGGTAGGAAGCTGGAATTGAACCCCCAACTTCCTGATTGCAAGAGGACTAGACTTCCTAATAAACCACAAATATGCTCCAAAAATGCAGATAATGAGTTTCATTTTTTTCCCTTCAGTAAGTGGATAAACGTCTCACCATCTGGGGTCTATGTTTGGAGAGGGGCATAAACACTGTTCAGTTAAGTCATATCGTCATCACAACATAACGCCTTCCTGATGTCGTGCAATATCATCACTAAGGAAGAAATGGGCCTCTGTGTACCAACATATTTAAACCCCATGGAAACAGATCACTAATTAAAGTTCCTGCAAACTCTGATCACCATGAAGTATAACCTAGAAAAATGCTCCACTTGAATTTATTTTAAAGGAAATGGGGTGCCAATGAATATGACATGCAGTTTCTTTCCCCACTGAATAAATCTAAACAAAACGTAATAATAAAAATAATAAAATAACTGAGTGTCAGATTATGCAACCACAAAAAAGACACATTTATTTAAAGCCTTTTTACACATCTACACTAGGGGTACCAATAAGTGTGGAGGGTACTGTTGTAACATGCAAAAGAATAACTTCAAAAATGGCATTTAATAATAGATGCCCAAAGTAATACTTGATTTGGTATGGTAATTACCCGTTGTTGAGACTGCAGCATTGCCTCTAAATACTTGATTATTTGGCTCTTGAAGTCCTTGGCCTTTTGTTTCTGCAACGAGAAGAAGTCTTGTCACCTCTCAAGATCTTTGGCAAAAAAAAAAAAAAAACAGCTGCAGGAATCTAGCATTTTTGGCAGAACATCAACATTCTCCGCAGTGCACTAAGAGCAGTGTTGGCCTGAAGAGGTCAAAACCAGTAGCATAAAGAACTTCACTGTGAGATCTTCTCAGCTGTGATTGTAATCACCTTAAAGTACACAGCTTTACAAGGGAATCACAGGACATTAGCTATAGGACCCATTAGAAAGTCATGTCTGCTCAGTTGATATTTTACAATTAGCCACGAATGCTCATCTTTTCATATGTATGAAATAAGGAATATATATATGAATATAACAGAAATTGGGTCACCAGGATAACTACAGGTAAAGACTAATATCTTTGGAAATTTGGAGACATAACATATGTTTGACACTGCAGATGAATAATAAAAGAGAAAAAGTTGGAAGACGGGAAAAACTCTACAACGAACCTCAAATCGGAGAACCTCCTTCCGTACGGTCATCCCAATCCTATCGAAGTCCCTCTCATACTGAGTAACCTTTGTCTCCCACTGACAACAAACAGGAAAAGAGAACATGTGTTAAACTGGGACAATTATAACAAATGATTTAAATTATATTTGACTTGGAAAAGTTAGTTTTTGAGCAAATTTAAATTCATCTGGAAGCAAATGGTATTTTAGAGAAATTTCAATCTTTTAAGTTATGTCACAGCACTGAAACAGCACTACAGACGTATCTGTATTAAATGTGCTGAGTAAGTAAAGTTGACATTGACGATGATCTCTATTATCGGCAACAACCACACACTACATTTTTATCTTTACAGGATAACAGAAAAACAATTGAACCCAAATTATGGATTCTGAAGTTCTACAGGACCGCAGAACTTTTCCATTACATGGTTCCTACGCTTTAAAGTCCCTCAAATAAGAAGCCAGAGAAAGACTGGTGTTTGCTGCTGACCTCTTAAATCTTTGTTTAAATAACACAATGCTGTGGTAGTTTCACTCAATGTTACTCCATGAGAATCTCATAGTGACACAGAAAAAAATATTGACTGGGAAACCTGATTCTGTCCTCAACAGAGTACAGAAAACATCCTGATGGCAACCAAAGGGTAAATTCATAAGAACCGTAGGAAATTCCCCCATTTGGAGTTTATGTTCCACAGTTCCAGATTGGATAATCCGTCTTGCCTCTGGTAACGCCTAGCTCCACAGGTTGCAGCTACGTGTGGGCTGAGTCTCCCCTGATGAGCTCTCCCTACGTTTCCTTCGCCAGCCATAACGTCAGCAAAGAAGCCAACGAAGGTGGAGGTAGAGTCGCTCACAACGAAGGTGGAGGTAGAGTCGCTCACAGAGAAGGTTATGATATGCAGACTCACCCATACAAATCAGGTGGATTACGCAGGTGAAAATCGGTACAAAAACAACCTAACCGTATGGCACATTTTTGAAATATCTGGTAGTTCAGGCAAAAGCTAATGACTTTGGATTGAATTTTTTAAGTGCAAGAATATGGAGTTATTACAAAACGCAGGACGAATGGTGGGAATTCTTTAAAAAACTGAAAGTTGCCTTTATTATTGTTTAGTGTTTCATTAGTTTCCCCATTTTATCTTTTTAGCAATGTTATTAAAGAGGCATCATTTTTCTATTGTGCTGAAAATGAATATGATTGTGAGTGATGTTCACATTTTAAGAGGGTAAGAACAAGACATTTGCTCCGAATACAAACTGAAGATCCAAATCCAGTTTCAATGCATTCAGTGTGTTCAGCGGGTCGCCTTCATTTAAGTAAAGCAATGCTGTGTGGGTCCGGCCTCGCTGGGAATCTAAGAACTCTTCTCTAGCCTTTAGAAGTCAACAGAATCAATAAAAATTACACATCAGGCTGTTTGAACACGTTTCTCTTGTTGTTGGCGGTTAAATTACAGTAAGAATCACTTCCCCAGTTTGTGTAATGCGAGTATTTTTCGCTGCAGGAAGTGTGCCGTTACCTCGGTGATCTCTTCCTTTGCCTGCTGCAGCTTGTCTGGTTTGTTGGCCCACAGCAGCTTGGCTTCAGCTTCTCTCTTCTTCTGGAGTGTGCTCTGAGCCTCCTGCCATCGCTGCCACGCTCGCACACGCTGGTCAAAGCAACCCTGTGCAAATCCATTTCAGACGACTTACAACAGAAATAACCAGATATGCACTTATTAATCAGCCAGTGTTAAAACTAGGCTACATTGACCTTGATTGGCCCTAGCTGGTGATCGGCAGGTCAAATTCTGAAGAAAATGGGCTTTCAGTCTGTTCAAGTGAATGCATTTAAACTGAAAACTCCCACCTTTGTTTCAGTTTTTAAAACACATTTATAATGAGCTTGCTCTCTGATGCGCTTCTTGTTGAGAGTTCAGTAAAAATCTGATCTAAATAGGAGCACAGAGTTTGATGCAGAAATAGGAATTATTGTTTAAATCCTTTCATTTTCTAAAGTAATCCAAACCACTTCTTCATTCAATGAATTGGTAGGAAAACCTGTAATGGTAATTGTTTGTTAACTTCAAGTCTTGTATGTGTTGTGGTTCATAGAAAGAACTTTTTAACCAGTAAAGACAACTGGAAATCGGTGAGGGCTAGGAGAAGTCATATCGGAGCATATCTAGTAGTAACAGGATATAATATGTATGCAAAGACATTGGAAACATCAAGATTTTTAGAACACTTAATGCTACTGATGGTTTACAAACTACAATAAAAGCTTTATGACTCAATATTTAAAAATCCACATGTCAGAAAAGCATTAAATTGACACATTAACTTAACCACATAAATCATCGGGGCCGCTTTGTTTGATTTCATAAAGAATTACACAAAACCTGCCTACAACCGTTCATTCGTTTAAGTTCTCTCACATCATAGCTGTCATCCTACCCGCACAGCACCAAGCAGGCGTATGTAGTCAGCTAGCAGCTCGGCGAAAATGAAGAAGTCGCTTCCCGCCTGCTCCTGATGCAGCTGCTCCATCTTATCCTCCACCTCTGCCAGCTGGGAGAGGGCCCGGGACAGGGCTGTGTTGTCCTCAGAGTTTCCCAGCATGGCTATACTTTTGGCAAACACAGCTGTGTTCACGCACAGCTCTGGTGTTGAAGGGGGAGAACAGAAAATATGTTGATCTGAGCTGCGTTTTTTTTCCCCCTCTGCAGGAAATAATTGGATCAGCATATGCAGTAGCTCACCTTTTCTGTGATTGACCAGAGAATCAACTACAGCTTGAAGCTTCCTCAGCTGCTGCTCCTCCACGTCCACTTCCTGGAACTTGTCCTCGAACCACTGAGACACACGCAAACAACGACTACATTAAATCAAAGAGACAAACACACAGCCAAACATCCTCATTAAGTTTCTGATGCTCTTGTTATTTATGCAGTCGTTATAGTACAAAAATACAGGGCAATCACCCCTATAAACGTAACAAAAGCAATTATTTATTATGGTTATACAGAAAAATATAGCCTGACTTAATTTTCGATTCTGTCCTGCATTAAGGGAAGCGGTGTATTAGTGAGCTGCTTTGGCTTTATTCTAAAGTATGTCTTCTGTAAAATCCCTAATGAAACAATAACCAAATATCCATGAACAGAAACTCTGAACAGACTCGCTGCTTCTAACAAAGAAAAGCAAGCCCACAGCATGATGCTGATCAGGTGTCAGGGTGTGGTCAGAGTCACGTGCAATGTTAAGCTTTCTGTTGCAGACAGTGTTTTGCTCGTACGGCCAAACATTGAATTTTGTGTTATGGATTTGGAAGACATGATTACCATGTCCTCTACCTGGCATTTACCATATATAACAGCTTGCCCTACAGTAGACTTAACATAATATGACACAAATTCAAAATTCTTCAACCAGTGTGAGAGATGGTAAGGTGCTTCATCCGGGCTCCTCTTACACTGTCAGACTCGTTCATCTTGATGGTCATCTTGCTGACAGCGTCTGATGCCCTGTTGATCATTTTGAGGAAACCAGCTCCACTGAGGGCCTGCGTGTTTACTGCTCTGGGGAGCTGAAAACAAACAAAGGTTTATTAACTTGGTAATAAATTAGATTTAACAATAGGTGTGTTTCCATTACGCTAACCTGAACATGTGTGTCCAGGAAATAATTTACCCTACACCAGAGATGCCATTTCAGACAAATCTAAGACCTTCATCTGTTAACTTCCTGTTGTGCGAGACATATATTTTCTTACGGTTGGTAAACCTGGCCTTTAGTGGAGCTCTAAGAAGCTCAGGTATTGTCTGCTGACAGTCTAAAACAAGGCTAAAAGTGTTGTGGAAATCTGTAGGTGTAATACATTTAAAAAGAACAGAGGTGATCTCCTTGCCTGCTCAGCTGTCATGAGTCTAAAGGTCTAAGAGGAACATTTTTTTTTAACCTTTTTTCATCAGTAAAACTATAGTGATAATTATTTCAGAATGGCGTCCTCTAGAAATTATATACAGTCTTTCCTAATGTGTGACTGTAACACGTTTTAAATGTATTTCACACATTCAGGCTTTCATTTGTGGTGGAGGAGCAAACAGCTGTAGCTCGGGTCCACAACTTCTGCTTCTTTCACAGCGGTTACATTGTGAACTTATATCAAAATGTGACCAAATGCTGAGGAAATATGTAACATTAGCAGATGTTTAGTGGATTATGATGACACTACCTTTCTCAAGGAGCATAACACACACTCACAGTAGCAGATATTAAATGTATTACAGTTAAGGTTGACTGAAACCAAGGGTGGCATAGGTCATTTGTTTCTGCTCTGGTAGATCCAGTGGTAAAATTATGGGCCCAGAAAAATACACTGCTTGCTGGAAAAGCCTTCTTGCTATGAAAACACACCTAATAATACATATAATATTTAGCATTTTTTAATTACCAAACAAAAAACGGTGCATATTCATAGAATGTGCCGTTTTAAAATTCCCCAGTACTCACATCTTCTCTTTCCAAGAATTCACGGACGTCGGGATCTTGCAGTAACAGTGGGTGAGACACTATTCTCTGAAGATACCTACACAGAACAAAGTATCGACAACACATTGCCACAATAAACAGTAATACTAGAGTGAAACATAAACATACCTGAGAATAACAACAGAAATAATTACTACACTAGAATAGCTGAGTAAAAACATGAATGAAGGTTAACCTCTCCAGAGCCGCTCTTCTCTTTTCCACAAACTCCACAGATGACGGGTCATCCATGCCCACCTTCACTTTTGTCATTCCTGTTGATCCAAAGGTTAGTTAGAAACGCAACACAACAGACAAAACATGCAAACAACAAATAAACGACTGCCACATATATTAGTCCATCCATCATCACCTTAACCAGCTTTCCCTTCCATGCATAAGAAAAAGCAGCCCCACAGCATGATGCTGCCACTCCCACGTTTGGAGTGACGTGTTCAGGGTGATGTTCGGCCATCTAAAAACCTCCTTTTCGTCTTATCTGACCAGAGAAACTTCTTCCACGTTTGCTGTGACCCCTACACGGACTGTGGCAAACTGGGACTTCTACTTCTTGTAGTTTTCTTTCAACAATTAACTACTTTGTGTTAGCCCATCATATAACACCTAAATAAAATACACTGAAGTTCGTGGTTGTCGTGGGACAAAATGTGAAAGAGACCTTCGCTTACCTACAACACTTTTCTCGGGTGGAGGCGGTATGATGCAGCCATGGAGCGACTGTTTGGCTGAAAGCTTTTCATAAAGACCTAAGAAATCGCTGAAACGCCTTCTGGCAGTAAAGACCTTACTTTTGAACATGGGCAAAGAGGTCTGGAGAAAAACACGGAAGAGAAGGTGAGAATGGCCGTGCAACGATTCACGCAAGGTGTTAAACATCCGAACGTTGAATACACACCCTGGTGGATACTTTGTAGGCCACATATGCATTCATGCCATCTCCTGGGAGGGAAACAATAAACAAACGACAGATTACAGTTAGAGAATTTGTAAAATTTCACATTGATATTAAAATCTAAGGGTTATGTCGGTAAAAATACGGAGAATTTGTTCTGAATTTGTAACGGCAATATTTAAAAATACATCTATCAATGAAATTTATCTAAACTGACCAACTTTCTCTGGATTGGTGACAGCAACATCCACATCAAAACTATCCTTGGCCTCTTCCTCTTCCAGCTGTAATGAACAAGACAACATTTATACAATTGAAATTCTGAAACCAAAACAGTTTAAACATTTTGCCTGCCACAGATGCATATAAAGCCCAGGCAGTAAATGATCATTGTGTGGTTTCCTATAGGTGTTTGTAGGGTTCTAGAAAGCCCGGCTAAGGCCTGCACCTGCTCCAAGGAGGTGGGCAGCAGATCTGCTGGGCTCCGAGCAGATGGAAGGCCAGAGGAGGTGGAGAGATCCTTCCGAGCAGAGCTGCCAGATGTGTCTGAGCTTAAATCCGCCTGTGCTTCTGGGGACAAAAAAAAAAAAAAAAGCAGAACATGATGAGACATTTCACACTGGGTTTTAGATTAATGACACATTTTCTCTCTCCGCATAAGGTGCGGCTGGCCTAGTATTCATTTCTGTTTAGCTGCGTCTCCTTCCTGTCTTGTCAACCCCCAGTTGGCTCCTCATACTGAACTCAGTTCCCCTGAAGGTTTCTCCTAGTTGCTGTGTGACACTGATGATGCCCTGTAACAGCATTCTGACCTGATTTGATGACCTGGCTGTTTTTACAGTAGTTCAAATGGCGCTTTTTATCTAACAAGGTGCGTCTGAACGTTTCTATAAAAGTACCACCTTGGGAAATCCTACCGTAGTATTGTCACTGGGCATAGAGTAACTGTACTCGTCAATTGGCACCACCTGATTGGGTGATTCAGTTTAAAAGTGTGTTCGATTTTAACTCCTAATCTGACGTTAAAAAAATCTTAATCTTGAAACGATTTGTATCTCATTTACTTGTTTAATAAAACCTCCTTTGGTGAACAGGTTGCTACAGTGTAAAATACTAAAAAGAGTCGGCTGGTACCGCTTTACCACACTTCATTTGTTCCCTTCTTACCTTGTAAATAATTAAAACCAACATTTCCTCTGAGTGCCACTGAAGGCAGTGGTGCTGGTACCACAGCATGGGAAGCATGGATCTATCAGATTTACGAGGGTAGATATAATTTAGAAATGGGTCTGTGAGTATTAGGTGTTAACCTGCAAACAGGTCGTCATCATCATCATCGGAGTGAACTCCGTTGGGTTTGGCAGCGGCGGCCACCTCTGGCTGGGAAACCCCTCGACTGACAGACGCCGGGTGGTTCTGGAAACTCTGAGAAACACCAAACAGCATAACAGCAGGCATTTATCGGTCTGCTGACTGTTACCACAATGATAAACAGGAGGAGGCTGGGCTGCAGATTAGCAGAGAGAAAAATAAACAATTTGAAACAAGAAAAAGAGGGAAATGTTCATCTGGGCACTAAAAAACTGAAGGCCTTAAAATGGACTAAAAACAACCATGACTGCAGACAAAAAGCTGCAAACAAGACAAAACCTCCTAGCAAACACTGTTAGCATCAGTCATCTGGTTTAGTTGTGTAACACAACACACCTACATTACATTTTCTGCGCCATTTTGCCAATTTTACGGTAAATCTAATATTTGTCGCAGAACTGTCAGATGATTCCAGTAAAAATGTTTTTAAGCAGGTCAAATCAGATAAAGATGCTAACTCTTCCAGCCTCTGTGTCACAGAACAATGCAGATATACTGAAACAAGACATACGTTGCTGACAAAAATGTCCTCTCCATCGTCGCTGTCTCCGTCTGCCATATCAGACAGTCCGGGCTCTGACTGCTCTGACACGGAGAAAGGAGGAGGATTCCGATTCGAGCTGGACGCCATAGCCCGTGTTGTCAGTGAGAGCGTCCCGGGCGGAAGTGATGGAATCAAGAAGGGAGGACGGCTGCAGCGACCCCTGCTGGTCCTCTACTCTATATTACACCAATGTGATAAAGCAGTAAAAGGTTGTCTTCAGCTAAACATGTGTAAAGACAAGTTTTCAGTCTAAATGCTAGAGGTTTAATAAAAAATATTTGTATACATTTGGAGAGGTAAATATTTGACCATCTTAGATACATGTGAGAGAACTGCAAATAGTTTTGTCTTATGTTGAACTGATTTTTTGTACTTATACATTTAAAATTGAAGGCTCTTTAAACGTTTTTTTAAACGATTTTTCTTTGAATTCTCATTCAGGCTTAAGAGAAAATAATGGAATGGGCTTAGATGTGGACTACCTTGAGTTCTTAGGCATCTGTGTGAGATTTCCACAGTACAGTAACGTTGAGTAAAAAATCCCAGCTTCATGGCATTTACACAAAAATAAAACTAAAAATGTGTAAAATGATGTAACTGGAGGTTGTACGGTGGAGCAGCTGGTAGCACTGTTGCTTTGCAGCATAAAGGTCCTGTGTTTGAATCCCGAGCAGGCTTCTTTCTGCATGCAGTTCATATGTGGGCTCTCTCTGGGTACTCTGGCTTCTTCCTGCACTGTTAATTGATTAATCTAAATCACCCTCAGAGTGGGCATGCTTGGTCTTTTACCCTATGACATATTAGCGACCTGTCCAGGGTGTACCCCACCTCTTAACCAATCACGCTAGAGACAGGCACCAGCCCCCAGTGACCCTTCAAGGAAAAGCAGGTATAGACAAGAGAGGGATGATCCGTTTCCACTTAAAACAGACAAGTATTCCTTCTACTGGCATACTGATTAGTAGTTATAAAAGTGTTATCTATATTATTTATTATTTTGATATTTATACACAGATAAGCAAAACCGTAGATAAATGCCTGCTTAATTCACTGGTGCTTTTTAACTGCTTATTGCATAGAATATATCTTTCTGTCATATATTAGCTGATTTGTAGGGCTACGTGTTCATGGTAACCACCCTGCAGTCCGTTGATTGACAGACAAGCTGCTTGTAGCTTGCCAACTATACTTTTAACTCACTATTAATCCTGGACTGTGTGTAACTGGATCTGAATCCAACTAGATGAATGTATTCATCTGAAATGAAAAGAAAGCAAACTGGATTCTCAATAATTGGATATGAAATGGAGCGGTCTGGTAGTGCTTAGAGAAGACATTTGTTAGGAACTACCACTAAAAAAAAACTGATATGAAGTTAGCCGATGAGTTTGTACCACTTCAAATATACTAAGAAAATTGTTTTTTGTCATAAAGTGAGGTTTATAAAGTAATATAGTTTGGAAATGTATCTGGGCACTCTGCATAAGCTGTAATCATTTTCACCATGGTAAAATCTTTAGAATATGACTGTACTTTGATCATAAATGCATTCAATTAAATTTTAAAAAGTGAATATACAGATTCATTACACACAAAATTGTATTTTTCAAAACCTTTTTTTCTGCTAAGTTTGATCATTTGGGTTTACAGCTAATAAAAACCCATATCGCTAAACACTTAATCCTTGGTTTGCTCACAATGGGATCTTGAATTGCAAATTAAATGAAAAATGTACTTTTATCTGTAAAGAGGAACGTGGACTACTAAGCAACGGTACTTTTGCTTTTTAGCCCATGTAAGACTATTCTGACATCTGGAGGTTCATTAGTGGCTTGAAGCCTCCAATAGGTGTAGGCTTTGCTTCACAATCCTCCCAAATTTGCAGTTATTCCCAGTGCTTGTGCACATTTTTCTACCACATCAGCTCCAATTGAGTTTTCAATCACTTCGGAGGAAAAAGACAAGCAGAAACATTTACTTTGTTAGTATTCTTAATAGCTTGTATACACAATGTATAGGAGCACCAATAAAAAAACCATTTTTGTCCAGAAATTTTTTGACATTTTTTTTAAAAAAAGCCACAGATTTTTCTTCTTCTTCTACAGAAAGCAAAAAAGCTCTGTACATGAACAAACAGAACAGCCGAATTCCTCATCACGAGCCGCCAAGTCAAACAACTCAGTCGCTCATTTCATATCATCTCTGAAGCAAAAAAAAAAAAAAAACAAAAAAAAAAAAAAAAAGACCAGCTGCCTGCTGCTTACCTAGGACACTACGTTACACAAACGGCTTCTGATATTCAAAACACAAGATATGTAAGAAATGTACTTTCCAAAAATTGTGAAAAAGTGCAATACAGGTTCAACTGTTTACAACTCAACAGATCGTTTCCCAAACGGTGTCCGCTCCTTTTTCTCCCCGTTTCCTTCGAAACGCGCTCCTCGTTTGTCTCCAAAGTTAAAATCTCTTACAGTTATACTGACATTCATGACGATGCACATTTATGCAAAACATGGTATTCACAAAAAGTAGAGGAAATTACTATGATTGCAAATGACAACATTTCTTTGGGTAAGAGGGTAATGAAAAACTAGCCTCCGAGGCAGACCTATTTTTCTTCTGTTTTTTACAGCAGATTTGTGTTGAGAACAAGCTTCTTTTTATTTTTCTTCTTACAAAACCTACCATATATATATAAAAAAAAATCTGGGAATCCCTTTCAAAAGGCTAACATCTTTGCATTTTCTAATGTTTGTATCAGAACCACAGTGTGGCAATTGATGAAGAGGAACAGAAAAAAACAAACATCAAAAAATGCCCAAGTATTTCAGCTGAAGAAATGTCTTTTTTCATTTTTGTGGGGGGAAACGCACACATACGACCAAACTTGTTGTATAAAAGATAACTTTTCATTTGCTGCTGTATGATTGAATGACTGCTTTCTTCTTTTTAGGAGAGCTGTCAGGTGGTAGGAGGTGGGTCAGCACCCTGAGTCCGCGGTAACTCTGACCGGCGTGGAGCTGCTCTCAAAGTCCCACAGAATGATCCACAAGCTCTCATGGAAGCAAGGGGCGAATTAACGGCGAGTCTTCTCCATGGTCTGACGTACAAACACGTTGGTAAGGCTTTTAAAACGGAGCCCCCACGACAAACAGAAAGGCCAAAGAGCATTTTAGTGTACGAAGTGGACGACACGATGCCAGGGGAGAAAGTTCCTGTAGAAACCCAATCAGGCTTCACTCCTCTGCTGATATGAAAACTGAGCTTCAGGACTCAATTTAAATCACAAGTAATAATAATAATAATAATAATAATAATAATAATGAAACAATGGGAAAATATGGAAAGAATGAGGCAGTTTAAAAACAACATGTATGTACATATTCGTAAGGATATGCATGTAAAAAATAAAATAACATTGAAAATAATAGGTCATGGCACAGTATATAACACAAGAGGGTAAAAAGCAAAATAGAAATAAAATATTGTAGTTTTGTAAAAAAAAACAAAAAGAAAAAATATATAGTAAAGGGAGGAGCTGACATCCGATGCTCACTTCACTGAAACGGCCCAATAGATATACAAAACGCACAAAGAAAACACTGATCAAATACTGTGTTGTAGTCAGCGCTGCACATGCAGCAGCATCAAAAACCAGCATGTTTATGATCTTCCTCCTCTTCACGTCACGTTGAGTCGACTGTCTGCGGCGGGTTTTTTGCTGGAGGAAAAAGATAAGATTCACAATCGTCCGGCTGAAAGCAACCAGTGCTTAAAAGTTCATTGTCTCTGAGATTTGTTCTTCATATAAACATGAAGCGTCTCCATTATCTTCCTCCTCATGGTGATCTCCTGTCTGAGACTGAGCAAGGTGAGCCGGGAAGAAGTTCCTAGATTTAAGTCTGGAGGTTCGTTGTCTCTTTTGGGCCCCAGAGGCCGTTACATGTCCACAGTTTGCCTGTGAAAATTGTGTGGCTTTTCTGAATATATGTGTGTGTGTTAGTGTGTGTGTGTGTGTGTGTGTGAGTGAGTGAGTGAGAGAGAGAGAGTGTGTGTCTCTCCGAGCGAGTGCATGGTCATGGCGCTGTTGTGATGGCGTTCAGGTCTTTCATTAGGCCCTCGAGATGCGCCATCTCTTCGGTCAGCTCGTCGGGCTCGTAGCTCTGAGGGAGAGGAACAGGGTTACTGCGAGGGGCAGGGGAGGGGCAGGGGGGAAGGGAGGCAAGCACCTGGAAGGAGGGAAGGAAGAAAGGAAAGGAGAGGAGGAAAGGAGGGAGAGGAGGTCAGTCTGGGATCCATCAGAGAGAACAGGAGGGAGGTGGATGGGTGGGTTGAGGCGAGCTGGGGGATGGGTCAATGAGACTAAAGCAGACAAAAGCAAAACATGGACAACCAAAAGGAGCCACAGGCAATCATACAAGAGCCATGGAGGTAAAAATCAAAAAATATAAGTCATTCCAGTTATGGGTTTTGTTATGACCAGTTGTTAGAACAAAAAAATTGTTTCAAAAGCAGCCGACAACGGCAAGAAATTAAAATGAGATTGAAGTAGGAAGAAACAAAAAGAGAGAAAGAAGAAACAGAAAATGTGATTACAACAAGTCCGGCTGAAAGTAACTGTATAACCCAGAGCCTAGACAAAAACCTCACATGGATTTGGGAGGGTGATGTGTGAATAGTTTTTAGACAAGACTCATAATAACTAAAATATTAACCATGACCATCATTGCAATGCTACGAAGTACCAACGTGGGGCAGTATACTCACGCTGTCTACATCCTCCAGCATTTTGCTCGTCTCTGGTACGTCGGGGGCGTTGGGCACTGTGACTATCATTGGAGTGCGTGTCCTTCCTAGTGTTCCAATGCAGGCTGTTTTTACAATGTGAGGGTGAGTTGGAGGCCCTGGAGGGGGAAGAGGTTTGTAAAAGCTTAGAGTTAGTGCTGGGCCACCCTGAGCGATTCCTTAAGTTATGTTAGAATACAATTACTTATCCAACCTGCAGGAAGATCCTGTGATGCACTGACATCAGTCCATCACTCTATTTGAATTATCTTTATTCACATCATAACTATGATTAATCAATACACTACAATGCCAGTAAAAGTATTCAGACCCCTAATACTTTTCCACATTTTGTTATTTTACAACCTCAAACTTTCTTGTTTTTTTATTTATTTTCATTTGTTTTATGACAAAGCAACACAATGTAGGAGCATAACTGAAGTTGAAGAAAATGATTTTGAGTTTTTACAAATACAAATCTAAAAAGTGTGGTGTACATTTATTTTCATCCCCCTTTTACTCTCAGCCTTCCATCTTCCTATCGACTCTCACTGAACTGATATCTCCATATTGTGCAAGTATTCATTAATCCCTAAGCGCACATTTAACTGCATGTGAAAGAAGATTAAAAATGTAAAGCCAAATATACCCTATTCACAAAATCTGTTTTAATGTAAATTATACCTGACTCAGTATACTTGTAGTATACTGATGCCTAGGCTGACTACAAATATATTTGTATGTCAAAATATTATTTACTTACAATATGGTAATACCTTAAAATACATCAAACTAGAAATTACAGTGAACTTAAATATTAATAATATATTTTGAAGTGAGTACTTTAGCTATTTTTGTCTTGCTGGGAGGACAAACATTAGCTGAAGGAATTAAATTACACATCCTAATACTTGTTGGTATGGTATTTTTAATTTTTATAACTGTGCTATCAAAGATGTCAGAGCACATTAAACTGGCGACTGCAGTCGCAGTTAAATATGTTAACTGAGAAAATATGTACACTTGTCAGGGGATTTGTCAGAGAAGCTCGTACTCCTGCTCTTCAAGGGCTTCAAGGTCACTTTCGTTGCCCCTTACTCTACTCCAGAAAAGAAGTGGAGCACCCTGGTAGAGTCGTGTTCAGATGCTTCCACATTCGGGGGTTGCCACAGCAAGTCAGCACAACTTGCACACAGACTTGGTAGAGTTTTTATGTCAGATGCTCTTCCTGACACAACCTTGAATCGGACCCAGGTGCCCCCCGTTAAAGACGGGACTTACCCCGCTGCACCATGAAGGGATTAACAGAAGTGCAACACCCTATGTCTTTGAAATCTAGGGTTGAGACCGAAGAGTGAAGGGCAAGGAAGGGAAACAGGATTTAACCATACTGTGCATGGCGTGTCCCAATCTGCCAAAAGGACGTCTTAAAACTTTCTTTTAATAGCAGTTTTCTTATTGCCACTCACCCATAGAGACCAGATTTGTGGAGTACACAACAAATATTTGACTAGGGATCAGTACCTTTCACATTTGAACTGATACTGTACCAATGCCCGATACGTGGGAATCTGTATCAGTACTCAACGGTGCCAGTTTCGGTCCTTTGTATGTTTATGTGGTGATAAATCTTAATTCTAACATATTTATTTCTGTGCCACCCGGCCTGCACGGTAGCACTGTTGCCTTGCAGCAAGAAGGTCCTGGGTTCAACTTCCGGCCGGAGGTCTTTCTACATGGAGTTTGCATGTTCTCCCCGTGCATGCTTGGGTTCTCTCCGTGTACTCCGGCTTCCTTCCACAGTCCAAAAACATGACTGTTAGGTTAATTGGTTTCTCATGGAAAATCGCCCACGCTTCCATTCCCTCAGTGTCATGTTGATGTGTTTAGGTTCCGAAACATGGTATTGTTTGATTTTACTTTATTTGTCCTGACCATCTGAGCTATGAATCTATGCATCTCCTCCAAAGTTACCTGCTTCTCTGATTAATCTTTTGCTGGCCAGGCCCATCAATATAGTTGAACTGGCATGTCTTGGTAGGTTTGCAGTTATACCATGATTTTTCCATGTTTGGATAATAGATTAAACAGTGCTATGTTAGATCTTCAAAGCTTGGCATATTGTTTTATAACCTAACCTAGCTTTAAACTTTCCCTCAACTTTATCGCTGACCTGTCTGCTGTGTTCCTTGGTGTCCTTGATGCTGTTTGTTCTCACTGTTATTCTCCCTTGTTACTCTAAAAAGCCTCTGAGGCCTCTAAAGAATAGTTGTATTTATACAGAAATTAACTTATACACAAAGTCAACTACTTATTTATTAAGTAGTTGACTTCAGAAGAAACATGAGGCACAGAATTTTATCTAGAGGCATCAGATTAAATGGGGCTGAATACAAATGCACACCACACTTTTTACATTTTTATTAGACCAAAGGCAATCAGAGGATTTTCCGCACACTTATTCTGTACAATATTTCATTTTTTATTGTGAACTTTCTGTCGCAGAGACCTTCATCAGAGCATACTCGGTCTCTTCCACCTAAAGCTCACAATAAAGGGTGAAATCTTGTACAGAATAAGTGTGCGGAAATCCTCTGTTTGCCTTTGGACTATTTTTGCTTTCCAGCACCTTAACCAAGACATATCCAGGTTGAGCGGTACTCCTGCTGTAGCTTCTACATTTTTATTGGTAAAAAATGTCAAAAACCTTGTTTTCAACATTTTGTTGTTTGTTGTTGTCTTATGCAAAAAGGAAAACCTGTCTAAGATGTCTGGTTTACAGCTGTGCACTTAACATTGGGGTTAGTGGAAAGGTTCAGGGTCAGTCTCAGGGGTTAATTACAGCTTGTTGGCTTCTTTTGCTAATAAGAACGGGCTTCTTGTAATTGCTCAAGTTATGAGCATAATTATACTGGATTAGACCGAAACTGGATTGAATAAGAATGTAATAAAATTGAATGAGAATGGTTAAATTGGGCTGAGTGTGAAAGGATTTGAAAGAGAAACTCACTGTTTTGGATGTCGTTATAATTGAATTCGACTGCATGGACATGTTAATGGGTTGGAATGGTACTTTTCTGTGAAGTTTTTCTATATAGATGAACTCAAGTAAACACACTGAATTATAGGCTAAAACATGGTAAAGATTAATTAACGTCTATTAGGTTTTATTACTTTACATTGGTGAAATGTCAAACTTGATTTTATGATCTGCAAATAAGGTCGATGTAACAAAATAAACCGTTCTGAATGGAATGACTCATACTGGTAAAGAAGACTCTGGGTGTGGCTCACCAGTCTGAGCAAGCAGGGGCATGTTGGGCAGGGAGGGGTGCTCGTATGATGGATGGCCGGAGACTGGGATTGCAGGTACAGCAAAGCTCTTCAGGGGGTGGGCGTGGGCATGCGGGTGGGCTGGGCGGTGTGGGGGAAGGTTGCTGGAGTAGCTGGGCTCTTCCTCAGTGGTGGTGGAGCCGTGGTAGCTGCCCTCAGGGTCAGCCATGATCTCGGAGGGGCAGGAGACCTGGGAGGAGGCGGTAGGTGGAGGGAGGGGCTCCGAACTGGGGGTGTTCCTCACAGATTCTGGAGGAGAGGCAGAGGAAGCAGTAGAGGTACAGTTTTCACACAGCCTTCATATTTGTTTAGTGAAATAACTGTATACGAGATGAGGATGGTGATCGTTCCACATCAAGTATGCAAAACATGGAGTCAACTTAACGGAGAAATTAATTAAAATTGTTCTCTAGGGTGTCATCAAATTTGATAATTAAGTACTAAAGACATTTTAAACCCACTGATTCATTTGTTGCAACTTTGATAATCTGAATAAATTACAGTTTTGTTTATCTTGTGTGCAAATTTACATTAATGGGTCTGACTTTTGGCAAGATTTGCAATTTAAATATATTAACGCAGACTTCACATTACATACAACCAGGGACCTAATTAAAATTTAGAAGATTATGGTGACAAAACTAAACAGCTGCAGATATATTCTACGCTAATATGAACTGTGTCTTTGACCTTTTTGGCTAGCTTGTTGCGTTTACATGCAAATCAAAATCCAATTATGAAATATTTTTCTCATAATTTAATGGTTATGTGGAACACAATAAAACAGGTATCAATAGAGAAGCATCAGTTAATTGGTCAGAGATTGGAATGAGTAAATTATCTCTAGATTGGTGATGGAAGTGAAATGCTGAAACATATTTTTCCAATTCATTGAATGCAACAAAACTAAGAACTCCCAGCATTTGCGGTCCAAAAACGCACCAACCAACAGCATGCACTTTGACACACTTTTTTGGAGTTTAATTAAAATCGGATTACGGTTAATGACGTGCTTTAACCCACAAATAAGGATAACCTTGTAATTGCATCATTTTCTGTGAAAGAACCTGCAGCTGATTTATGTTACACTCCTTGGGGAAAAAAAGAATGGGTCAAAATCAGCTTTGACAGATCAGACCTTACAGAAAACTGGAAATTGGTATCGATCAGGAGATGACTGATGGGTAGCATTGATAGTACACATCCAATTATTATGCAAAAAAACATATAAATCATTTTTTTAAGCATTAGTATCCCCTACTTTGTCCAAATATGTTCACACTATGATCATACAAAGAAAAATTAGACAAATGTCTGTAATGTCAAAGGTTATCATTTCTAACTCTTAAAAATAAGCTTTTCTCAAAATATCTTCATTATCCAGCCGGCACTTTGTTTATTCTTTAAAACATTTATCAAACTAGATTTTATCTCAAATGTTTGTGGTTTAAGTCCAGCTCAGGACCCTTATATAAACAGCCCTCTCTCCACTTCCTGTCCTGTCGGTCTTCCACTGTGAAATAAAAGGCACCGTTGCCCAAAATTCCCATATGTGAAAACAATATGACATCAAACCATAAAATAATCACAATATTTAAATATTAATAATTAAACAAGTATTCTCCAGCTACAACATTAAAAGCCTAAAAACCTGGGTTTCACATTTTGTGTTTTCAGGTTGCTGTTAACAACGCAATATGTCAAACAGCTATTGTCATCACAACTGCAAAGGACTGTTTGGATGCAATATTTGGAAGGCTATAATATTTCAGGTAAGATGCATTCTCACTCTGCTAGCCGTTATTATATTTGTCTAGTTAGAGGGACTTTTTCTCATTTTTATGACGACACCCTACATAGATATTAGTGACCAAGATGCTAAAACTTAAGGAGAGAATAAGGGACATCATGATGGTGGAAAAGAAAGAGATAAGGGAGAACTGTGGATTGATTAAAATAAATACAATCATGGAAATCTTTAAAAATAATTCCATTGAATGTTTTTCTTTTATCTTGCAGCCCTAACCCTCCCAACATGAGGGGATGGGCTACAGGAAAATAGCCAAGCAGCTGGGTGATCAGGCAACAACTATTAGCCCATTTATAAGAAAATAGAAGAACTTAAAGATGACGGTCAATCCTCCTCGGTCTGAGGCTCCATGCAAGATCTCACCTCGTGGGGCATCAATCATCATGAGGAAGGTGAGGGAACAGCCCAGAACTGCATGGCAGGACCTAGTAAATGACCTGAAGAGAGCTGGGACCACAGTCTCAAAGAAGACCATAAGTAACACACTACGCTGCTCAAGCCAACGCAGGTCCAGGTCCGTCTGAAGTTTGCCAATGACCATCTGGATGATCCAGAGGAGGAATGGGAGAAGGTCATGTGGTCTGATGAGACAAAAATAGAGCTTTTTGGTCTAAACTCTACTCTCCATGTTTGGAAGCAGAAGAAGGATGAGTCCAACTCCAAGAATACCATCCCTACCATGAAGCACGGAGGTGGAAACATCATTCTTTAGGGATGCTTTTCTACAAAGGGGACAGGACGACTGCACCGTATTGAGGGGAGGATGGATGAGGCCATGTATCGAGAGATCTTAGCCAACAACCTCCTGCCCTCAATAAGGACATTGAAGTTGGGTCATGGCTGGGTCTTCCAGCATGACAATGACCCGAAGCACACAGCCAGGGCAATAAAGGAGTGGCATCATAAGAAGCATCCCAAGGTCCTGGAGTGACCTAGCCAGTCTCCTGAACCCAATGGAAAATCTTTGGAGGGAGCTTAAAGTCTGTGTTGCCTAGCGACAGCCCCAAAACCTGAAGGATCTGGAGAAGATCTGTATGGAGGAGTGGTCCAGAATCCCTGCTGCAGTGTGTGCAAACCTCGTCAAGAACTACAGGAAACGTCTGATATCTGGAACTGCAAACAAAGGTTTCTGTACAAAATCTTAAGTTTTGTTTTTCTGATCTATCAAATACTTATGTCATGCAATAAAATGCGAATTAATTGATAAAAAAAAAAAAAAAACACAGACAATGTGATTTTCTGGATTTTTGCTGTAGATTCCGTCACTCACAGTTAAAGTGAACCTATGATAAAAATTAAAGACTTCTACATGCTTTGCAGGAGGGAAAACCTGCAAACCGGCAGAGCATCAAATACTTCTTCTCTCCACTGTATGTATGTTTTACACTCTTATTTTGGAGGAAAAATTAAGTAGTTCTTGAGTTGCTCTGCTGCAATGACAGAGTGAAATAAAAAAGGCTGCTTGCTGTGCAACACTCAGCTTGAATAAGCGTCGACTTATTTTTAATTGTTTGTCTGGCAGCATTTTGGTAGGGAAACAATGCTAAAGTTGGCATCTGCTTCAGAGCTTCCTGTCAGCGATAAACCAAAGGACTATTTCACAGTTTTTAAATGAGTCTTGAGTTCAGTTGATCATATTTGGTTTAAAATCTAAAAGATTTTTTCTTTAAAGCAGTTTTTTTGATTTGTGAAATCTGTACGTTATTTGTAAAATCAGACAAAATAGAATACATTTTTTTTCTAAAAATATTATTAAAATCTAGTCTCATTCTAATAAACCCAACAACATGAATTGTTTTGTCTGGTAAGCTAGGTGTATCATTAAACCCTATTTAAAACATATCTTATTTTGATTTGTTTAATCTATTTGTAAAATCAAAAAAGAACTATGTCAATTTAGTAAAGGACAGTTTCCCTGTTTTTAAGGCGTTTGGACAACGTTTGATTACCTGTTGCTCAAAATTTAAAATACCAACACTGATCAAACTTGAACTAAACTATTCTACAATGAGGCTTATTTAAACACAGTTTTACTCTATTTGTGAAATCACAAAATGGGCTATTACTGGCATTAGGACCACCTCAGATGGGTTGAAAACTGCTGTACTTAAAGCAGTTAAACACTAATTCAATATCCTTTAAAACACGGTTTGTAAGCTGCGAAATTTTTACCCTACTTGTGCCCTCTGTGGGCAAAGTATCAATTCTAGAGGTAGGGAAGAAAGCAAAATAAGTAGAGCATAGATTGTTTCTACCTGAGCCAAAAGCCACAGTGTCTATGAAAAGCTGAAAAGAAGTGCAATAAAATATGTTTACATTTAGAAAAACCCTTATTTTCTAATCTGAACAACTGTAGAGGTCTAAACTGTTCAGTACTGAAGCAGTAGAGGCCCAAAAGTAATTCAACAAAAACTTTAACCACATTAATATTTTAAAAATTGATGAAAAACAGAACAAATATAATTGAAAGCTCAAACATCAAGAGAAAATCTACATGACAGTAGAAATGAATTATAAATGTAACAAGATGGCAGCAGCTTCCCATGTTTGAAAAATCAAAAAACAAATCAGTAAGTGAATGTGGCCAGCTAAATCATGCTTTGCCCTCATGTGCATTTCTCCTGCTATCCAGCAGAGGGCAGTGTCTCACCTGAAGAGTCCACCCTTTCTAGATGGGAGATGGAGGTGGCGCAGGCGTGCGGGTGAGGGTGCCCGCTGCCTTGATGGTAGAGGTAGCTGCATGTCGGTGATACCAGGCTGCCCATGTGATAAAAGTGATGATGGTTATCGAGGGAATGGATGGGGTGAGCACTAATCACAGCTGTGAATGGAAATGGACATGGATACACAAACACACACACACACACACACACACAAACAGGATGAGATGTTTAACCAGGTCCAATTATAATGAAGGATGAGGTTACACACATGCAGTTTCCTGTGATAAATGCTCTCCTGATCTTTGTTTGTCAGTCAGGAACTGATCTCAGCAGTAAAATAATTCACACAACAAATCATTTAAACATTTTATGAGAAGCATGAAATGGAGTATTTGTGCTTTTGATTTCTGGAGAGTTTTCCATAATAACTACTGCCTGTTCTCACATGTTCACACACACACTTACGCTGGGGTGGCTGTGCGTCAAAAGGCATCATCATTTTAGGCCTCATCCCTCGGCGGCCTGCTAGTGTGGACATGCTGTCGTCTGATTCGTGGCCTAAAAGGTATGGTGAAAATCAGCCAATCAGATCAGTTGCTATTCTAATGCTCTCTGTTTCTTGTTAATGGCCCCTCATTATTTTAATCAGTTGTGTATCACCGTGTGATATTTCCAAATGTCACTTGTACTGGAAATAAATTGTGGCAATCATGAGGGCTTGCAGCGTTATGATATGTAATGAGCGTCGTGAGCCACGTATGATAAAGCATGAAATGTTTTGCATGGCAATCACAGACAAAGACACATCCTTGACTCAAATTCTTCATGTTTCTGAAAGCAAACCTGCAGGTTTTGTTGAATTTCCTGTTCAAGTAATAAAACTCACTTCTTGGTCAACCTCTCGAAATGCCACTTCCTGTCTGCCAGGCAGACTCAGACATATGCTCAATGTTATTATGAATGCGCACTCAGGCAGTTAGGGTGACATTTCACTTTGATCCCTTTTCCAAAACATTACCTTTTAAGCCTTTGCATTTGGAAAAAACTGACCTCGGTAAGAGTTGCGCCTCTGCTGCAGGTGGGGGTTGCTCTCTAGGCCGCTGTCGGCGGGCGTGATGTCCTGCGAGGTGCGAGGGATGGGCGTCTCGGTCATCACGGGGTTGGGATCTGGCGACTTGTCCATGGGCTTCAGCTCCAGCCTCTCGTGGTGAATCCAGAGATCAGGTGGCTTCAGGTCTTTGGAGTTTCCCTTGTACTTGTGGGAGCCGTTTGAGGACTTTGAGGCAGCCCGCTTTCTGCAGGAGAAAACAGCACCCACGGTAAAATGAATAACTTGTTTGTACATGGAGTGGCTGGAGAGAACAAAGAAGAGAACTGGAGGAGAGAAGCATGCAGCAACGACCATAAAAAATGATGGAAGGGAATAAGTTAGTGAAGATCTTACTTTTTCTGGTGGGATGTGCTGCGCCGTGTGCACAGTAAGGCTCCTACTACAACCAATATGATAGTGAAGACTCCTACTGCGATTATGATGACAATGATAAGGATGGGATTTTCAGCTCCAACACCTGTTTTACCTCGAGAAGAGACAAAATGATTTAGACTAGATTTATTAAGTCACGAGCACATCAACAGTCAGGGGAAAACAAACGTTTCAATGACTGTTAAGAGAAAACCTAAGTTAAACTGTTTCTAGAGCAGCCTTTACCAGCACTAACTTAACGTTGTTGTTTTTGGCTTCATCTGTCTCCCAAATTGCTGTGAATGAATTTTGGTTTCTTTACAGCTCTACTGGTGTCCCACCACCACATTTCAATCAGATTGAGATCTGGCCTTTAACTGGGCCATTGCAGCACCATGATTTGTGCCTTTGTTGGGATCATTGTCCTGTTGACAACCCAAATTCAATGTTGGGTCAGTTGTTGTACAGATGACCTCATCATTGATCCTAGAGTACATTGCTGACCCTGAGGCTGCAAAACAAACCCAAACCATCCCCCTCCATCACCGTGCTTCTGGCATGAGGTGGTTGTGTTAAGACGTTGTGTTTGGCTTTCTCCAAACATAGCACCGTACAATGACCATACATATACATTTTAGTCTCATCTGCCCACAGGACATTGATTCAGGACTCTTGTGATTCAATAAATGCATCTTTGCAACCTAATTCATGCTGCCATGACCTTTAACATCTACCATGCTAACTGAGACTCTTAGGTATTCTGCAGTTTCCGAGCATTTAATGGTAGATCTTGAGATGAATATTCTTGGATGTTCATTCCTGGGTAAAATGGCATCTGTTCGGACTTTTATGGCCTTATGACCCATCCCAGATTGCTGGGCAGCAACTATTGCTTCTCTAAGATCATTGCTGAGGTCTTTCCAGCTTGGCATTGTGTTAAAACACACATGTGTATGTTCCAGACCAGCAGTTTGCAAAGAACTTCTGCCTTTTTAGAGGTATTCACACTTGCCAATGGTCAGCCAATCAAGTCCATTCATTTGTTGCGCCTGGCTGCTTTCTTTGTAATATCCTATGGAAGCAGAAAGGGTGTACTTTCTTTGGCTCATGACTTTATAAGGATGGAAAGAAGATCATTAAAATGTGAGAATTATAGAAAAGCTTAAAGCTAAAAAAAAAAAAAAAAAAAATTATCCAAGTCAAATTTTTCTGTACACAAGCTTGGACCCTTGGCACAGTGTTTATATACTTTGCATATGTTGCTGTGAACTCATTTATTTTGCTCTAAAATACCCATTTTACATCTACTTCTAACCTCTGTTCTAAATGTTAAACATAACAGGGGTGTTAAAATTGATGTTAACTATCCAATTGGCCTTTAAAGCCAGACAGACTAGTTAGCATGTGGGTTTAAGGACTTACCAACTGTATTTCGAGCATCTTCTGGATAAGAGTTGACTGGAGGTCCTGCCTTTGGTAGGAGATTTGAAGCTGATTCAAACAGAGAAAACAAATAAGATTCTCGAGGCCTCCTGGGGAAAATTCAAAGGTCTACAAACTCTACAAGCACACATTTTGGCAGTCATGCAGTGCAACTTGTCATCAGCCCAGAAGATGGAGCTCCTAAGAAAGAGAAGCACGTGAGGTGCAGCTGGCAGTGATAAAGTGAGAAGAGGGAGTTTACCTTGGTCATTAGCCATTTTGTCAGAGGACTCAGCTTAACAGGCCAAAGGAGAGCAGAGAGGAAGAGACAATAAAAAGCAAAACAAAAACGGTTAGCTGAGAAGAGCGGCAAGGGACAGCAAAATAAAAAGGAGGGACAGATGGGGGACTGTGGGGAGGAAGAGGGGCAAGACTAGAGAAATGAAAAACTTGTGAGAAAACTAAACAGTTGCTGAACAGACTGTGCGGCAGACAGAGCCGAACTGATAAAAGGAGCAAAGCGTCGATACAGAAATGATTAAAACTTCCCACAATAAAGCACAGATTGATTTCCAATACTAAAAAGCTTTACAAAAAAACCCAATGGCAACAAAATAAAACAGCCCTGTTAAATAACTGAAATTAAAAACGAAATGAGCTGCATGTGGCTCCACAACCCAATTCATCCTAAATGCTTTAATAAATTCTACGCTGCAGAGCAGATTTCCAATAGAACGACCCATCTAAAAGCAATAAACAAGACTTAGGGATGTTTTCCATAACAAATACAAGTGAAGAATATACTCAGGTCAGTATAGGAGTTTAACTCATGTTGTCTCCAAAAGGGAGATGGTGAGATTACCAGTTAATAGGCAAGCTGAAACTAAAGGCTAAAACTGTTGCAGCAATGAAGGCAAAGTTCCCAAGATGCTTCAGTTGATTTGTAGTATTTTTTCCTTTCAACCATCAACCTACAAACCTTGCAAAAGCATTTATACTTGACGTTTTTGACATTTTGTCACAATACAACCACAACCATCAATGTATTTTATATGAGAGACTAAGAAAAAGTAACGCATATTTATGGAAGAAAAATCTTCCAACCCCTTTACTTTAATACCCCTGAATAAAATCAAATGCAACCCACTTCCTTCACAACGTCGCCTAATTAGCAAACAGTTTCAACCCTAAGTAACTAGGTAAAGATTTTGAAAAAAACATGCATCAGTTTCCTTCTACTCTTCCAGTCACAGCTTGTCCTATTTTGTGTTGGTCTTTCACATGAAATTCCAATAAAATACATAAAAGTTTGTTTTTGAAACCAAACAAAATGTAAAAAGGTTCAAAGGCTAGGAGAACTGTACACCAAAGCTGCACAATCTATCGCAAATGTATTGTTATTGCAATGTCACTGTACTAATACGCATATCATGAAGAACTGCATAAATGTTAACTATTTAAGTCCCCTGCATTCAGACCCTCTAGGCCAGCAGTATATTTTTTTGATAATTGTTGCTTCATGTTTTGCAAGGTAAAGAGGTATAGAGGCTGAATAGACTTCTCATTATCTGGGGCCAATGTCTGCTATAAACCCGAACCAGAAAGACATTAGAACAATTATTTGCTTATTTATTGCAAGTCATATTATAATCTCAACATTCCCCAATATTATCTCATGTTTTCCTAATATTGCAACAGAAACAAAATCACAATTTTACCATAAAAAAGACATTTTTACCATTTTCCATGAGAATGTTCTCCAGCAGATGTTTTAAACTTACTCTTGGGAGTTCTGAACTGAACGGCTTCTGACATGGGCCCCATTCCCTTCGAGTTTCTGGCCTGGATCTTGAAGTAATAGGTGGTGTCCAGGGTCAGCTCCTGGATCTGGTGGGTGAGGCGGTTACCCACCACCGGTTCAATGACCCAGTCGTGGACCACAGCATTTACGTCGGTGCTGTAGTAGATAATGTAACCTAAAAGACAGGAGGAGTGAGACAAAACCTTAAGAGAGACACCATCTTTAAACAGAGGGCTCATGTTTATATGTTTATATTAATTTTAATAGGTTTATAGAAAGGATTTATTAGCATGTAGGATTAAATAATAGTTTCCAAATTAAATTGTGGAGTTATGAGATCTACTTATATATGGTCAAAATTACATTTCTTTTTTTTTTTTTTTTTACTTTGAGCCACAAATACTTTCTTTAGAGGCATTTCATATCTTTGCAGATATTTGATTTGTGTTTTTAATATATAGCTTTGTGCATTGATAGTTTATAAATTATATTAAATAAATATAAATATTTAAATATAAATAAAGTCTCGTGTGATTGGATGTAATAGATTTGAATTCTTCACTGTAAGAAAAGCAACCCCAAAGAAGCCCTAACTACTAAGTTTGTAAAACCAAGAAGTTGTACATTACACATTGAGGCAGATTAACATGGATTTTTAATATGCAAACAAAGAAGATATTCAAAGGAAGCTTGAAGTTCCTTTCTTCCTTTGTCCTGAAATAATCCGCTGTGGAAAACTGGCACCAGTTTCAAAACAAAACCTCTATTTCAGATATACTTTTATAAAACAAGCAAAAGTCTGAGATGGATGTTCAGAATAAACCAACAATCTACAAAAAGTTTTAAAAAAGTTCATTAGGTCTGCTTGGCTGGGACCAGAGGGATGTCTTGAAAGGCTGAGTTTAAGACACCACCAGAGAGGAAGTTTGATGCTCACCTGTAATTTTTCCATTGGCTTCAGAGGGAGGCTGCCAGTTGACAATTATGGTGCGAGGTTTGTTCTCTTTGCTCACCACTGTCACATCTTTTGGGGCGGAGCTGGGGACTGAGACACAAAGAGAAGAAATGAAATATGTTTTATTTTTTAATGAATAGATCCAATATAAAGTGTGTCACTATGACTGAGCTTGTTTGGCCACATAGATCCCATGAGTTTGCTCACTTATGTGACAAACCCCAGCCTGAGATGTAATCAGAACACTCCCTCTTAGAGAAAAGTTTCAGTTCTTGTAAGACATTATCCATCTGTCATTTTATGTACCATGCTTTTGTTCTATTTAGGGTTGCTAAGATGTTAAAAAAATGTCAGTCCACTCATTACAGTAAACACAGAGGAATTTATTTAGTTACATTATGGTATGGAAATCCAATAGGATTGTTTATTTAAAAATAGCAATAAAGCCAAATAGAGGCCGTGGACTTTGTTACCCGAGAGGCAAAACATTTAAAATGGCTCCCAATGTTAGTTGTTAGATTCAGAGGATGACATATGCCTTTCATCGTCTTTATCATTTGAATGACAGTTTATAGGAGCTGCACGGTGGCGCAGTTGGTAGCACTGTTGCCTTGCAGCAAGAAGGTCCTGGGTTCGATTCCTGGCCGGGGGTCTTTCTGCATGGAGTTTGCATGTTCTCCCCGTGCATGCGTGGGTTCTCACTGGGTACTCCGGCTTCCTCCCACAGTCCAAAGACATGCCTGTTAGGTTAATTGGTCACTCTAAATTGCCCTTAGGTGTATGAATGAGTGTGTGTGTGGTTGTTTGTGTGTTGCCCTGTGATGGACTGGCGACTTGTCCAGGGTGTACCCCGCCTCTCACCCATAGACTGTTGGAGATAGGCACCAGCTCCCCCACGACCCACTATGGAAGAAGTGGCAGAAAATGACTGACTGATGACAGTTCATTGAGTTATAGATTGTAATTACATCTAAAGTTTTGCAAAATACTGAAAAATTTTATTTTCTACCCCCCCCAAAGAGCCTGAACGACAGAAGAGTACATACAAGGTGAGGGCTGGTGTGAGATTCTCAAGTAGTAAATATATCACTGTTTTACAGCATCATAGTATTTACATACAAGTTAAAACCAAAATATATACCATGATCTAGCCAGACTGCAGCTCTTTGTCTTTATTATTATTTTTTGTTTGCAAAAGTATATATAAAAGCATTTACAGAATTAAATACACTGACTGTTTTTTAACCGCTCATTTGGTCAGTGTTCTGCCACCCAGTGAGGCTCTCTGTCAGCATAACAGCATCTTGACATGTACGGGACATGACATCACATCTATAACAAAGCAATTTAGATTAGTTAATTCTGAAGAAACTAATATAATTTGAATGAGCTAGCTAGAAAGCAAAAGGAGTACGGTACAAGGGTCGCCCTAGTTTAAAGGTTGTGGTCAGGAAAGGATCAATAAAACCAGGAAAGCTTCTTTTATTTTGCCATCTAAAAGCAGTGACTGAATCAGGTGTGGTTTGTGGCTCCTCAACTGGAGAAACCTGGCCATGGGTGTGCAAATCAAGAAAAATATGCCAATAAATATTAACAAAAAAACAACTTTTATTATTAATTGTTTCCATTGTTAGTGGTTAGTCTGATTGCATATTTTGAGTTGATGTGTGCTTATGTCTACTTACATCTGAGGAGGAAGAATTATCTACAATCACCAAATTTTCTGCAAGCTGCCCAATTCCAACAGCAGATCTACTCAGATCTACCTGTCCATATACACAATATCGTGCAGTCACAGCATCATTTTCTTCCCCAACCATTTGGGCTGCAGTGGTATTCCTAACCAGCCAGGGGTTTGTCACTCTGCAGGTGCAGTCGTTGATGACATTCTCATGTATACACATGATGAGTGTTTATGCAGGGGTATTTGTGCGTGCACAGTGTTTGTGTTTACTGGTCTCAAAGGTGGTTCCTTGAGCTGTCATGCTCCACGTGCTGGAGCGGCGACCCTTGGTCACCATGACGGAGAACTCGTACAGCGTGTTGGGCTTCAGACCTTGCACTACGTGGCTCAGGCTGGTGCTGTTGGCCATCTGGAGAGGTAAACAAGCAAAGGTACACACACACACACACACACACAAAGAAAGAAAAACAAGAATTTAGTTAGTAAAACAGAAAGGATGTTGAACAATTATTTCTGAATAAAAAAAAAAATCCCAGTTTACTAAAAGAGTATAACAAAAGAAAACGAGTAGACGGTGATGGTAGTGAAGGTACTCCGAACCAAAGCAATGCAAGAATGGCTAGCAATAAAAAATTCAGGAGCTTGCAAAACCTTGTTTTTTATCTGCAGAGTGGAAAAAGTTTTCTAGTGATCTATCGCTGCAGCGAAGAACAAGTGTATGAGTAGACTGAATGTAAGCATAGCCAGTAGGGTCAAATTAAATGTACTTTACAACACCTGGTGGTGCCCAACAAAAGCAGCTAGATAGTCTTAACAAATCAAAGAAAAAGTTATAAGTCTACCTCCTGAATTGATGTATGCGTTCAATTACACAGCTACTAAAAATGAGTTGTAAAGGTTTAACCACAGGAAATGCACTGACATGTTAATCAAACCAGGACCTTTTAATGTGACTTCATTGGGTAAATCCTAATGCATCAAACCTGCAATGCTTTGTATCTGTGAAATAAAAAAATATGTTTTAATAGTGATGAACATCAGCAAAGTTGTTTTGCAGGATGCTGTTTATGACATTGCCAAACCTTGGATGTTTTCTGACAGGTTATTGTTTTGTTTAGTGCATCTATTAATCTGTATGTCAGAGAGGTCAGGCGAGGAAAAAAGGTTTTCTGCATTCTGAAGTGCTCTTTAACAGAAACACGCTCTCCAAAGATTTTCAAACCTGCATAAGAAGTCTAGACATAAATAGATTCTATAACCACAAAGAAAAGTCACCATAAAAACACCTTGTGGGGATGTTTAAATGGTGACTTGTGCAACCATTTCACTGAGTAATGTTGTCATAAAAATTTAAATATAAGTGGGAGAATCAGGTTTACCAGAGAAGCTGGTTGCCACGGCGGTTCTCCGCCGGGGGGGCTGCCAATCAGAGGGCAGTAGGGTAAAACAGCCCCACTCTTTAGCTGCACGCAGCCAGTTTAAGAGCAGTCATTTCCTCAATAACGCACAAGCTTGTCTGGTTAGACTCCATCTAAGAGAGGCTTTAAAGTGACAACGCTTCTGTTGTTTGTGTCTGTAGAACACCAGAAAAATACAAGGATGTACAGGATGATGTTTCCAGAGTACAGCGCCGTCCTGATATATTTCATTTCATTAACAGGATACAAACATATTAAGGCTGAGCTGCTCTTTAATTAATGTCAAGCTGTGTGACTCAGACCACTTAGAGCTTCCTCTTATAACAAAAGACTGAGCTGAATTTGAGTTTTTGATTTACTTTAAGGCACATTTAAATAGCATTTTTCTCAGTTTTACTCTGAATAAAAAATAAGTAAATGATAAATCTTTTCACAGTAAGGTCAGACGGAGGAATGCGTTTAAAGCCCGTCAGTTGACTCAGTGCTGCATGCGCACAGCCTGTTTGATAGTTCCTAGCTTGCATTCATTCGTGTGAACGCGTCCCATGAGCTGGCTGTATGGGGAATGCATTGTCAGATCTACAGCCTCTTTTTCCGCTTCTGTTTGTCTTGTCCTTGGTGAATAATTTATGAGTCAACGCAGCCCTTTATCGGAGCTCTGCTCGGTCACTGGTTCACACACATGCATGAAACCAGGAGCATGCACGCAAATATGCACATGCTGATCAGGTTAGGATGAGGAATTTGCCATTTGAATTTGAATTAAAAACAAATTTTAAAAGCCTATTTACATACATCGCCAGCTGTTGCACAAACTAAAACATCTAAAAAATTCAAACCTTCGGATAAATATTCATGGTCCTGCTGTTTCTGTCCAGAAAACAATCTTCAAACTGATTTTCAAATTGCAAGAATAATTCTACCCATTTCAAAATCCCGCAGAGATTACAAATCCTCATTAGAATTGTCAATTTTCCTTCAGAAGGAGCGTGCTGAAGATTCCTAATCTGCACACTGCTTCTGGCCACAATAGTCAAGATACATATGATTCAAAACTGACACGAAAAGAGTAAAAGCTCTGGACAGGTGGGTGGCCTCTACTGCTATTTAATATCTTCAAACCACTGCAAATTTCCCAGCGTGCCTTTTGCATCACCATGTTGTCCCTCCCACACACACACTGTCCCTATGACACGCAGACACACTCCGGCTTTTACCGCAGTTTTCTGAACATTACAGCTTTCGTTCCACAAAGTAACAGTGGCGATGTGCTTGTTGAATGAAATAATCACGGGCCTACTGTAAACTAAACAAGCATAATTAAAACACAAAAAGCCTCAACAACAATTCTTAATACAATTTTTTTATAAATCATTTTTAGCTACCAACTTCTCACCGGTTTGGTCTTCCTGGAGGACTTTTCCTGTTTCTTTTCCCATCGTCCCAGTCTTGATCAGGATGACTGACTTTTGCAAAGTCAATGACTGGATGCATTCAGCTGGGATACCTCTCTACCAATTGACATTAAATAATAAACTAAATACGACTGCATTTTGTTATAATTTGGACTACTTTGTACTGTATGTAATTGGATCTGAAACTGACTCATACATTGGGTTGGGCAGGAATGAACTGGACTGACGTGAACTTAATTAGGACTGAATTCTACATAGCTGGATTTGAATTGGACCTGTCTTTGTCTTGTAAATTGCCTTGACAAGACATGAAATATACATTGAAATAAATGAATCTTTCTTGCAGTAGCATATTCTCACACTAAGAAAAAAATACCATAGCTCTTACAGTGATGTTTTTTACTGCCATTCCATCCTGCTCACTGTCCACGGTCCCTCACAGGACCCGAGTCACAGCTCCAGCTGTGTTTAACTTTTTATTTATTGCTCTGACTGTGGATATTTCCTGTAGCCAATGCTGACTTAAGAAGCTCAACAAACATCCGCCTTAAATGAATGGCATGTTCTTTAGTCTTTCCCATTTTGAAGAGTGGCTAAAAACATGGACCTCTGTCCGATCATAATTACACGCCAGGAAAGATGAAGTCATGGATTTCTAATAAAACCTTCCAAGACACTTTGACCAACTTAAAGTATTTTGTAATGTGTTTTTCTCGCGTACACAAAAAACGTATTCAAACTGTAGATTGGATAGAGCGTTTTTATGCCTTTTTATTAGGGGGGCCAATGAATGTGGAGAATAACCAAAATCACAAATTACACTTACAGCAAAAGATATTAGTTAGTGTTTATAGCTTCTGGTGAAAAAACACTACAGAAATAGTTTATCCGTGAACTCCTATCTTAATAAACAACTAAAAAAAAAAATGCACAACATTACTAGTTTTGAGTTTTACATGTTGCACATAAAAACAGAAGTGAGTAAATCATCTGTCTCTTGCCTTATTGCCTCAATGGTAGAATGGCAACAGATGCTTTTCTTTGTTACAAAAGCCAGCATTATGCTGCCCCTGAGCTCCAGAGCTGCTGCTAGACTACCTTATTATATATGTCACCATGTGACATCCTGCTCACTGTACATCAAATCATATGATGCATCCACAACAAATAAAAGTGAAACATAGAATTCAGAGTGTGTTAATTATTACTGATGTTTCACTGAACTAAAACAATTTCAGTTGTTTAAGAGTGGATTACACTTTAATGTGCAGAACTAAAACGTGAGAATAAACATAAAAGGAGGGCTTCATTTTCCTAAATGAATTCTTCGATTTCAAGAGGCCAAAGGGTCTTACCTTCACTTTAGTGTTGGCAGGGATGTTGGTCTTCCATCGCACGGTGTAGTGGCGATTATCAGTGATCTTCTGGTTCTTAGGTAGCGAGTTGTCGGCCCACGTCACCTTGATGGCGTCGTGGCCCAGCACGGAGGCCTGCACGCCCACGGGAGGCATCATGGGGCTGGGGTCTGGCGCTGGGGTGAATGGGGCATGGAACAGTTCGTACAAGTCAACATCGGGGTCTATGGGGTCTGCGTGTCAGGCAGTAAAGCCCGCATGCATTGCACACACAAATTAATAAAAATGACAACAACAAAAAAAAACACAACAGGAAGCATGGTGTGGAGGATGAGACAGTGGAGTCAAAACAGGAGCGATGGTGGGGAGGAAAAAAAAGGTTAATGCATTAAAAATGAAGGTTGGTGGGGAGGAGGGGAGGAGGTATCGGGTTGTACATGTGCAACAAGGGTGGGATTGAGAAGGTGAAAGAGAAAGAGAGAAGACACTATTAGAAA
Source organism: Girardinichthys multiradiatus (assembly GCF_021462225.1). NCBI lineage: Eukaryota > Metazoa > Chordata > Actinopteri > Cyprinodontiformes > Goodeidae > Girardinichthys > Girardinichthys multiradiatus. The sequence continues at coordinate 14,738,747 of NC_061797.1, forward strand.
AAACAGACACTGACCTCTACAACAAGCAAGTCTACAGAATTGGCTGCTGTGTAACATCTACTCAACAGTATGTGATGCTAAAGTGACTGCAGCACTATGGGAAGAGAAGAAGATATTATCTACTCATGACAAGATAGTTGTAAAAGGGAAACCAGAGTGAAAGCAGATCCTACATGCAACTGCTCATGTACATAAGAATGCATTGACCCAGTCTGCTCGAATAGACGCATTTCTAACACATGTTGACATCATCCACCGTCACAAAACAGCAATTTTCATGTAAAGAGGACGAGCAAGAGGACACAAAGAGTTTAGGATGTTTCTGCCACGTTATGTCCTTCAAAACCGCAACGGGAAAACCGAGGCTTTAAGTCCGACGACGGTGAGGAGAGGAGGGTCGTGAACAAGTGGTGACTTTGACTGGGGATTTATGCATCATGCAGCTCCTGCAGCTCAAAAAACAAAAAATGAAACACTCTGCTTAAGGATGGCTGGAAGACCTTTTCTGATATTCCCCTGTCATTATGCAAAACTGTAGCCTTCAGTCTTTAAACTGCACTCGAAAACCCACAACCTGACAACTGTATATAATTTCATCTGATATGCAGATTAGAAAGGGGGTGGCAAAGAAATGTCCAACTTTGTCTATTAACGCTTTAACAATCAGAAGGAAAACGCACAAGCATAACATGTAGAGCAAATCAGGAAGATTGTGGAAGCCTTCCCTGGCTCAGCTCAGAGTCGTATCAGCCCTCATTCATAAGAAATTGACTTGCCTGATTTAATATGTATGAATCGCAGCTCAACTCATTAATCAGCATGGCTCATCCACCATTGTGCCAAGACTTTAAAGGGCTCTTTCCGACTTACTTTTTAAACCACACACCTTTATTTGTTATATTTGGGTCCTTTTCTGAAGTATCATGCATATGTTCGATGAAGAACATAAAGAACATTAATCAGAGTATTACATTTGGTAAAGGCTTGTGACCACTTTCATTTGTTGTCCTATTCAGGCAACCTTAGAACAGTGGATGCTTTCTTGCGTGTGACGATGTGATCTTAAGAAGAATGAAGGCCAACATAATGTATCTTGTAAATGACACAAAGTAAAGCACTCTGCGAGACCCGTCTACAGTTTAGGCATTGATTGGTCTACAATCTGATAACAATAACTCATTTTTCAATCGACTTATATGGCCGATTATTTGGTGCAAGAAAGAAACTTGTCCAGATTGGTTTAAAAGTGCTCCGTTTTATCGCCGATGTTCTATCTGCAGGTAAGACATGTTTTCTACAACAAACTGTGGGCACAATAAATGCAAGTACCAGATATTTCTGCACAATATATTGAAAACATTAAAGATGGACTGATTGGGTTTTTCTTGGCTAACACCGGTTTTCAAACAGCACAGAGAATACAGGTCTGGGGGGGAACACGGATCACTAACAGTTTCTGCAGGATAAATGCATCAAGATGGGCTTCTGGTTTCACTGCTCCAGTTTCTGTACTTGGTTTGGTTGTGACTGAAGAAAAAGCTTTGCCTGGTCACCCGTAATGACACTGCTCCTCGATCACTTGGTGGTGCTCCACTCTCCGTTTCACTTCATTTGACAACTCTTGTGAGATGCCCCTCATTATATTCCCAAGATGGAATAGTGTATGTGCAAGCATTTTAAAAATCCAAGCATGAATGTAGTTGTAGACGGGCCCTGAGGTTTTGGAATGGCACGAAGGCAGCATTTCATTTCCCAGCTTTGAAGACCCTGCTTTGCAGTATTTACAGGGAGAAGAAGCGGCAGAACAGACAGACCTGGTGGAAATAAAACCTAACGTTACACGTGGGTGAAATATCTCCCTCACTTCCTACATTTAAGTTAAGACATCACTGTTGTACAACATGGAGCACAGCTCCTTTTCAGCCCAAGTTCACCAAGTTTTTCTTTACTTTTTCCGAAGTAAAGTACTATGTAGGTCAGCCCGTCTTTTAAATTCCGACTTGAACAAACTGGCAGGAAGGGAACGCGCCCCGGAGGATTCGGCAGAAGACGGTAGGCTTTGGTTCTGCTTTCAGAGGAAACATTTGGATCTGACGAAGGGGTTGCCAAAGCCACAACAGGGGGTCTGAGTGAGTGCAGAGAGTGCAGAGAGGGAGTTTGGATGAGAGGGAGCTTTTTAGAGACACATGTACACTATAACAGTGTGCGAGTGTGTGCGCAAACTAAAGCTCGCACGCCCCAACCCCCTCTCCTAAGCATGTTGATGTGACTCATGTCACCAGGCACCCCGCCCCTCTTGTGTTCCACAGAGGAATATCGCTGCAGCAGAGACAAACTGCAGCGATCAAAGCTTAGTGGGGAGGCGGGTGAGGACCACATTCTGGGACACTCCGGGAAGCACGCGCTGCGCGTCTTCTTGCACTGTCACACAAACTGTATGAACTCAACCAACATGTAGTCTAACTGGCAGCGTCTTACACTCTAAAACGCTTCATCAGACACTGTGGGCTGGGACTCAAGCTTTGCCTCTACTTATTAAGAGGGTTGAGATGTGAGGCTTGATAAGGTGTGTTACCTTGCACAAGATGGTCTGTATTATGTGGCCAACAAAGCGGTTTTATTGTGTTGCACTGAGACACCTGAAAGTCCAAACTCTCAATAGATGCTTCAGGCGAAATTGTCACAACCTTTAACATTTGCTATTTAAAATCTGCTAATTAAAAAAATCTATGGTATTAAAACATATAGCTTCTTAGTTAGCTCGATTATCACATGTGAATGTCTTTGGTTCTGATTCTGTACCATTCCACTGCAGCTCTGGCTATCGCAAGTCTTTCGAGCCTCTAACAGGTATTTTTTCTTCTAGGAATCTCCCACATTTAGCTATGTCCATCTTTTAATCAACTCCAAACAGCATCCCTGGTCTTGCTGTAGAAATGTTACCCCACAGCATGACGCTGCCACCACCATGTTTACTGCGGTAATGGTGAGTTCAGGGGGATGTGAAGTGTGATTTGTCCACCACATGTGGGCCAAAGATGTTTTATTTTGGTCTCATCTGACCAGACCACATTTGCTGTGCTGCCTACATGGTATGTAGACACATTAAATGGGACTACTTTCTTCCTAGGGGAGCAAAACGTTCGCTATGCAGTGCATGAAAGACCTTCTCCAATACACCAACTTTATAAAGCTGTCTTTAGTCCAATAAAGCTCCTGTCTTTCTCTGTAGAGTATACTTTTCTATAACATGTCTGCCTGCATTTGCAAAGTCAAATGTGTTTTCCAAAAGCTCCTGCTCCCTATCCTAATAATCAGGTCTGCTCATCTAGGTGCAACATTTCAGGCCCTGATCATTTGATTAAAAAGAGACTTGGGTATACTTACAGCCACTATGAAGAGAGTTCATTAAAGCAGCTAGACAGGCTGATGACCCATTTTCTGCTTAGTAATTTAGAGTCGAGACACACTGTGTCTGATAATGATGTCAGGTTAGAGAGAGGGCAACGAGAAATGTCAGCTGAATCCAGAGGAGTATAAGCACCGTGATCAGGAGGAAGCCGATTTGCTTTTAGCTTCGAACGCAACTGTTAAATTCTTTCTCTCCACTGTTTTTCTTTTCATTCCCTGTCAAGACCGGAGAGTATGTGTGCAAAGCTGCAGATATGTGCATGTTCATACCTGACTGCACTCTGGTGGCTGCACTCTCATACACGGGAATCCCCTCCCCCACGTTGTTGAAGGCCTTCAGCGTGATCACATAATGGGAGCCGGAGTCTGTGGGATGAGAGACAGGTCAGTTAGAGAGACAAACCAATGCAGCCAGATTAATCAAGCCAAACTCCAGAGACTCTTCACTCCAAGTTGCAATATTAGCACAAGGAATATTTGAACACATTAGCTCTACTCCTAGTGATTGTGATGAAAGCTTTAATTATGCATGCTGGGAGATTTGCAAAACTTCCTTTCTACTTTTTCACTCACTTCAGGACCCGCTCCTGATTGTTCTGCAGCATAGCATGGTGATCAATTATCTCATTAATAAAACCTAAGACCAACATAATAGATGCAGCAAGGCCCAGCTCTCCATTTCTGCTTTTAAAACTTCATTAAAATGTACAGGTCCTTCTCAAAATATTAGCATATTGTGATAAAGTTCATTATTTTCCATAATGTCATGAAGAAAATTTAACATTCATATATTTTAGATTCATTGCACACTAACTGAAATATTTCAGGTCTTTTATTGTCTTAATACGGATGATTTTGGCATACAGCTCATGAAAACCCAAAATTCCTATCTCACAAAATTAGCATATTTTATCCGACCAATAAAAGAAAAGTGTTTTTAATACAAAAAACGTCAACCTTCAAATAATCATGTACAGTTATGCACTCAATACTTGGTCGGGAATCCTTTTGCAGAAATGACTGCTTCAATGCGGCGTGGCATGGAGGCAATCAGCCTGTGGTACTGCTGAGGTCTTATGGAGGCCCAGGATGCTTCGATAGCGGCCTTTAGCTCATCCAGAGTGTTGGGTGTTGAGTCTCTCAACGTTCTCTTCACAATATCCCACAGATTCTCTATTGGGTTCAGGTCAGGAGAGTTGGCAGGCCAATTGAGCACAGTGATACCATGGTCAGTAAACCATTTACCAGTGGTTTTGGCACTGTGAGCAGGTGCCAGGTCGTGCTGAAAAATGAAATCTTCATCTCCATAAAGCTTTTCAGCAGATGGAAGCATGAAGTGCTCCAAAATCTCCTGATAGCTAGCTGCATTGACCCTGCCCTTGATAAAACACAGTGGACCAACACCAGCAGCTGACACGGCACCCCAGACCATCACTGACTGTGGGTACTTGACACTGGACTTCTGGCATTTTGGCATTTCCTTCTCCCCAGTCTTCCTCCAGACTCTGGCACCTTGATTTCCGATTGACATGCAGAATTAGCTTTCATCCGAAAAAAGTACTTTGGACCACTGAGCAACAGTCCAGTGCTGCTTCTCTGTAGCCCCGGTCAGGCGCTTCTGCTGCTGTTTCTGGTTCAAAAGTGGCTTGACCTGGGGAATGCGGCACCTGTAGCCCATTTCCTGCACACGCCTGTGCACGGTGGCTCTGGATGTTTCTACTCCAGACTCAGTCCACTGCTTCCGCAGGTCCCCCAAGGTCTGGAATCGGCCCTTCTCCACAATCTTCCTCAGGGTCCGGTCACCTCTTCTCGTTGTGCAGCGTTTTCTGCCACACTTTTTCCTTCCCACAGACTTCCCACTGAGGTGCCTTGATACAGCACTCTGGGAACAGCCTATTTGTTCAGAAATTTCTTTCTGTGTCTTACCCTCTTGCTTGAGGGTGTCAATAGTGGCCTTCTGGACAGCAGTCAGGTCGGCAGTCTTACCCATGATTGGGGTTTTGAGTGATGAACCAGGCTGGGAGTTTTAAAGGCCTCAGGAATCTTTTGCAGGTGTTTAGAGTTAACTCGTTGATTCATATGATTAGGTTCATAGCTCGTTTAGAGACCCTTTTAATGATATGCTAATTTTGTGAGATAGGAATTTTGGGTTTTCATGAGCTGTATGCCAAAATCATCCATATTCAGACAATAAAAGACCTGAAATATTTCAGTTAGTGTGCAATGAATCTAAAATATATGAATGTAAAATTTTCATCATGACATTATGGAAAATAATGAACTTTATCACAATATGCTAATATTTTGAGAAGGACCTGTATTCATCTAGAGGAGCTTAAACAAAAGTAAATGTTGACATACAATCATTGCAAGATTACTAGTAGAATTTGAAACTTATATGATATTGACTCATTATACAAAGAGTGATATATTTCAAGTGTTTTAGTTAATTTTGATAATTAAGGCTTAAAACTAATTCCTTGTGTTTCAGCCACTAATAAACCAGAGACAAGGTCAGAAGTGTCTAACCTGGGATAGGGAGAAGATGAACTGGGCTGTTGCTCAGTGGTCAAATGTTTCTTCTCAAATTAAAAATAAGTGTAGCATTTAATTTGGAAATACAGCGTAAAGACTCAAAGAAACGTTTTTTGGCGTCCAGTGTAAAGTTTCCACAGTCAGTGGTGATCTGGAAAGCCATTAATCTGATGGTGTGGGCCGCCTGTGTTTTATCAAGTTCAAAGTCAGCACAGCCGTCTACCAGGGAGTTTAAAAGCATCGTGCTTCCCTCTGCTGACAAGCTTTATGGAGATGCTGATTTCATTATCAACCATATCCTGGTACCTGCGAACACCGCCAACACCTGGCTTAATCACCATGGTATCGCTGTGTTTGATTGGCCAGCAGTCTCCCCTGACCTAAACCTCACAGAGAACCTATAGAGTATTGTCAAGACCCAGACGAAAGCCACTAATAAAATCGACCTGGGGCCCTGACCAAGTACTGAGCGAATATACTGCACAGCACAAGAACAGACTTTTTACTGGGCTGGAAATCACAATCATCGAAAGTTACAGAAATAAACATTTGAAATATAACTGTCTGTGTTTAATGAGTCAATATGATACATGAGATTCATTTTTGGACTAACTACAATAAACTTTTTTATGATATTTTGTTTAATGGAGATGCACCTGTAAAGCCTCTTGTTTTTTTTATTTTTGATTTCTGGGAACAACAAAAAAAACTAAATTGTTTGTTTTATCTGAATATTCTGACCTTAAACGAGTGTGTCCCTGTTAGTCTAATCAGAGTACCGTATTTTCCGCACTATAAGGCGCACTTAAAAACCATTAATTTTCTCAAAAAATGACAGTGCGCCTTGTAATCCGGAGCGCCTTATATATGGATCAATTGGTTAATTGGTTGATCCATACTGGTTGTACACGGCGCTCTGTCAAAATGTTTCAGTACGACTGGTAAACTACAAAGCCGCACCGCTTGCAGCATTACGGCTACCGTAGTCAGGGGCGTCGCCGAAGTAATAGCGGTAAACACCTGTACTGTGCTTACTCCTAGTCCAACACCACTTGTGTGTGTATAACGTTTGAATGTACTGTTGCAGGAATTGCCTGAACTATATGTGATTAGAAGCTCAGTGTGTGGGGTGTATGTTTCGTGTGTGTGTATGGAAGATGTTGACATTACTCCTCCGGACAGAGGTGGCGCTGTGTGCTGCCGTAGCTGAGAATCAAGAGTGAAGGAGTGACGTCGGTATTATTGTGTGTGTGGGGTGGGTAGAGACGGCGACCGGAGCAGCGGTGTATGAGTCTGTAAGCCCTGTGTTTTTACGTGCTGCAAAGTCATTAAAAAGAACCCCGAATCTCGTCAACAACTCAGTGTTTTGATGCTGTTTCTTCATGCTCAACTCAGCAACGTATGAGTGAGGGAGTTAACCCCGAGGAAACTAGTAACTTCGGCCCTGGAGAAAGCGTCTCCCCTGTGTCATCAGACTACGGTCAGGGGACAGAAACAGGAAAGGTTAACAGTACTAACGTTTGATTTAGTGCATCAAACTGTTTCTTTTACGTGTTTACTGAATCAGGGAAAAGTTCCCTTTCACGTTTTAACTAACGTTTGATTTCAACTTCAACTTCATAGACTCCAATGCATTCCTAACGTGCGGTTGGCTCTATTCAATAGAATTCTATGTAGAGGAGACCTTACCATGAGAGTGAATGGAGTTATCAGAACGCTGGTTTGTAGTGTAT